>NC_057917.1:63358766-63684189 GCF_018873765.1 Telopea speciosissima | reverse complement strand
ATGGTGCCTTCATTTTTTTTTTTTTTTTTGTAGAAGATGGTGCCTTCATTAAAGGAACAGTTTTTTATTATGGTGCTCTCATCCGAGGTGATAAAGATTTTTTCTTGACAAGTGTTGTTCTTAAAGACATTTCAGGATCTGCCCTTTATTCTGAATGTGCCATGAGACTAAGTTTGTTGCTTACTTTGGAATTGGAGATCCATGATTTGGTATTGGAATCTGATTGGGCAGATTTAATTAAATATGTCAGACATCTTTCTAATACACCGTGAGAAATTTTACCTCTTATGCAAGACATTTGGAGCTTTCTTTCACACTTTCATTCTGTTATTATTATGCATGTTGTGCAATCTGCAAACTCTTCAGCGCATCTCGTAGCTGCTTTTGGAATTTCATTTTATGATTCATCTCTTTGTGAAGGTATGCCCCCCTACTTTCTTTGGGATGTACTTGAACTTGATCGTGGGTATATTTCTAGTGCATAACTTTCCATTTGACCCAAAAAAAAAAAAAAAATTTCTTATAGATCAATTAATTTCATTAATATTAGAAAAAAAAATTCGTTGACCGATGAAACCACCGTACAGCTATTAATAGCCATGAATACCCCTAATATCACCCCCATGTTGCACGATATAATATGGTTGAAGGAAAACTCAATCCTTAATGTTATTTATTAATTTAAAAACAAGAGAAGGCTCTCTACTTGGCAGCATGGCCCATGTGCTAGTGCGGGAGCATAAATAGGGGAGGGATTTGTTTACCAATAAAAGGCATAGTTGGAAAACTAGGTTTTGACTCGATCGAGTCACCAGAATTGACTAGATCGAGTCAAAATTTTGAAAAACCTAATCAAGAATCATGCAAACTCGGCCAAGGTGAAAAATGATGCGACTCGGTATTGACTCACCCCAGTCAAGCAAGACTCGATTTTTAATCCGAATCACTTTTAACTAGGCGAGTCTTGTCAATTTTTAAATACATAAATGCTACTTGACTCTTTTTTTTTTTGGTAATATAAATGCTACTTGATTTTGAGTGAATATATCAATAAATATAATAAGGGATAACAACTAATAAATGTAAAACTAAATGTGTAAAACAATAAAATCCAAAAATGCTTTGCAAAAATAACGTTTTAGATCTCTCTCTCTCTCCTTGGAAATTGTCGTGTAGCGTTTATAATTCAGTATATAAATGAAAAAAAAGCCATCTTTCTCTCTCTTCTTGGAAATTGCCATGTAGCATTTATACTTTTGTACATAAATGAAAAGAAGTCATCTCTCTCTCTCTCTCTCTCCACATTGGAGTCTTTTTATCATCCAATCCATAACAATGTAGCATTTATTATTATTTTTTAATAATAATAAAAAATTCGACTCGACTTGACCAGGTTTAACCAGACCGAGTCAACAAGTTTTCTAAAAGACGAGTCGAGTCAAAAAACCTAGTTTTCCAACTATGATAAAAGGTGGAATTTTTTATATTCCGGGGTAGGGAGGTCATTTTGCCTCCCTTTGTGTCTAGATGCAAGCACCACACTACCAAACAAGATTCTTTTCCCAAAATGCTACCGAGATACGTAACTTACCCTAGTGCCTCCATGTGTCTATCTCTCTCATCCTCTCCTATGATATGCATATGTGGCCCTATTATGGGAGAAGAGAGGCAGACACAACGAGATGCTAGATACTTATTAGGCCCTGTTTGAAGGGGACTTAGGTGAGGTCGAAAAATGCCGATGTGGTACTTCAAAATCTCATCACAATCTTGTTTGGTTAATTTAAAATGGTGAACTTTCGAAAGCTCAGGGGATATCATTAATTGTTTTGTCTGCTGATGTGGTACTTTAAAATCCCACCCCTTTGCTATCCAAAGTCCCACCAAAATTAGTGAAACTTTGGTTACTATTCATAGGAAAAATAACTTTACCTCAACATTTTTATCCCAACAAAACCCTACCAACATGTGGGTCTCATCTTCCCCTCTAAGCAAATAGGGCCTTGAAAAAAATAAAGATACAAGTGTATTAACAAAAAATAAAAAAAATGGGGGAGGGGGGCGTAGGGGGGATTCGTTAAGGGTGTCAAAAAACCTCAGCCGGCCCATGCCCGCACTAACTCAGGCTGGGTTAAAGCCTCGGGTTGAGGCCGGCCTTATATATATATATATATATATGTATATTCAGGGTCGGGGTGAGTTGAGAGCATACTAGGCCCTCGCAGGTCTGGGCTTGCATTTAAATTAAGGCCCCATAGGGTTGGGCTAAGGTTTACGGCAATCCAATGTCTGGATTATTTCCCATGCTCTCACACAAAGCCCATACAGGTATTTTTATTTATTTTTATCTATTTAAAAAATGTAAAATCCTCATAAATAGTACTTTTCTCATACCACCACTAATTGGCGATTTCCCACACTAATAGCATGGAAAACCCTCTCCCAAAGAAAAAATTAAAGAAAAATTTAGGATAGAGATCCTCTCCAGTGCAGTTGTGCGCCAGACGGTGTCCATCGCACATCGTGCGGCTGGGGGGCTTTGATCAACATCATCACACACATCCCAATGCAGTGGCATGCAGATCGAGGCCTCCCCAGCCGGACAATGTGCGCTGGACATCATCCCGCACAGGAAAGGATCTCAATCCTTTAGGAATCAAAAGTCAATACTAGCTTCGTACTGAAAAAAAGTAGATACTAGATTACTAGCAGTCTTTTACACTGCAGTACTCCCTCCGGGTCTGGGCTAATTAAATTAAAACCAAGGTTTAAAAATGCGAAATCGGAATCAGAATCCGCCTTCAAGGACCCTATGTGTCCGATCAGTCAAAATGGGTATCGGTCACTACAGATTCCAATAACGATCCGATTCCTGAATTTTAGACCTGTGTAAAAGCCCTAGGAAAAAAGGGTCTGTCATAGGTCACCAGTGTTGGTGACATTTAGCCGTCACATGGTAACAATCCCTCACCACACAGGAGACATCGGTGGTTCAGTCAGTCCATATGAAACAAGACCAGATACCCATCTCATACATTGAAAAATCCATTTTTAGTCCAACTGAGTTGGACTGAGTCTAACCAAGAATGGTCAATTTTGCACGGGTTCACCCAATTTCCAACTGATTCCAAGATGATTTGGATTGGAAACTATTGAGAGACCAATCCTGTAATTTGACTGGAGTTTTTAAACCTTAGCCCCACTGCATTACTGAGTCCTTACTGTCCAATGAATATCACTTTCATGGCATCACACCTCCATGTTGACAGCAAAACAAGAGATTACTCCAAGGGCATAATCTTAAGCTGTAGCATATTGGCAATTAGGTGCAGGTTATACCCAACCAGAGATTACTCCAAGGGCATAATCTTTGTCTGTAAGTTTTACTGTTAATTCACAAAGATACATGAAAGGAACTAGGAAGTTTTCATTATAGAGAGAGAGAGGTACACACATACCCATCATTTAGCACCTAATCCTTGAGATTTCGGGCGCCTAACTGCAACCAATGGATTGATGATACCCTGGGAATCTCTGCCCAGGCCCATGCCTTCAACAAATCCCATCCTCGCCATCATCTTCGAACCAAAACCCTTCGTGTGTTTCTCAAATGCTCCAATCCCCTTCGGGTATTTCTCAAATACTCCATTTTTATCAGATCCAGTCCCAGCAGTTTCTTTTGTGTTTTTCTCAAATGCTCCAAGCCCCTTCTTGTGTTTCTCAAATGCTCCACTTTTATCAGATCCAGCCCCTGCAGTTTCTTGGGTTGGGGAGAATTCCACACCCAACCCTAGCGACTTGGGCCGTTTAATAGCTTCTATGGGCTCCACCATCCCTTGCCCGTCCTTTCCTAAACCTCCCCCTTCCACAAATCCCATCTTCGCCATCATCTTTGATCCGAATCCCTTTGTGTGCAACTCAAATTCACCCAGTTTTGAGGAGCTTGTCATAGGCTTTATTTCAGAACTGTTCCTCATATTTGCATCAGAAGTCTCTTCTACAGAATCAGCTTGCATCACACCACTTGAGACAAATGATAGAGGTTGATTGGCATATGCAGTACTCTTCCTCCCATCATGTTTTTTCCCACTTGACTCGTTTCTGCCATGACGGTTGGTTGAGTTCTTTGACTGCTTGCTTGGGGCAGATTGGTGCGGTTCTGCTAAATGCAGACCCCTGAGTTTTGCAGTAGTCTTGGTTCGTCTTACTCGATTTAGAGCTTTTTCTTTAGGTTCTTCATTGACCACAAAATCTGCATACTCGTCACCAGGTCGTAACAGCTGGAGTTCATAATTCAAAGACAATTGAATACCATCAATGTCTGAGATTCTGCTGGAGAAATGGTTATGCACAGATATCCAAAAAATTTTATTTATTTATTTTCTTTATCCTTCATGCCAGGGCCTACCTAGGGGAGGGAGGGATAAATATATTACTGGTATATGTAGATTGCAAAGTTCAAGTCAATATAAGTTAGCTAGACCATGAACATAAGAACTTCCACTGCACCAGAGATATTCCAGAAAAAAAAGGGGTGGGGGGGAGGAGGGGGACAAAATAGTGAATAACTAGCATCCAAAGATGCAGCGTGCTGATAAGTACTCAATGAGCTAGGTATATTGGATCGAAACAGAGTAACGGATTGAACTGGAAAGCAGCATTGTAATCACAAGATCATTAAAAGCAAATACCTTCTCTAAGCGCTGTTGATCAGTTGAAGATGGCATGCATGTGTGTGCAGTTCGCGTCACTGTAACAAATCTGGCAGTGGAACAATATTTCAGATCAGTCTTGAACATAATTTTGTCAGATCATTGTTGAACATCAAAACTACTCAAGCCCATAAATAATCTACTCCCAAAACACTATACCAACTAGAAGATGCATCAACATTCCATTGTTCACACAAGTGGAAAATTCAATTAGTGTAGTGACAACATTTCATGTCTAGAGTGCTGATTCGCATAATCAAAGATGGACCAAATATCCTTGGCATATCAAGCAGCAAAAAGTGGTCAGTTGCAAGAAGTAGACATATTGGAATACAGAAAATCTGTACGAGCCCGAATAAATAAAAATTGAACTAGGAATTTTCTTTGAACTCTACATTCTTTTCTTTCTTTTATTTTTTTTATTATTCTTTTTGGGGCAGGGAGAGGGACATATACTACTAACATGCATCTTAATACATAGAACTCTGAGAGGTAAAGGTAGGGGGAAAGCTATACAGATTTCAGCATACATAGCCTGTTCAATTTTCCTACTGCCATTTCCTTTTTATTATCAATTTATTAAAGATTGCTCAAGGTGACCAAGCAAAGGATAAGATTATTAGGTCCTTTGACAACTGGAGGACATTGATCCATAGTTGTCAAGGCGATAGGCGAATCAAGGCAGTCAAGGGGTGAAAAAAAGTAAGGCAACACCAACCAAGGCGGCCCAGAACAAACCGCCTGGACGCCTAGGCGCACCTTGACAACCTTGCATTGATCTCCTTCTATTTGTTTGCTACAACAGTTTCTGCTTCTCTTTCATATAACTGACGCAAAGAAGACCTTGACTCGGTAACTTAGTAACTCAGTCATGCTATTAACTGAGTTAACTCAATAATCGACCCAGCTTGCAGTTCATCTTTCAACCCGTTTAGCTGGTTCCATTCCATGTTTCTGGTCCAGCCATAAACCAAATCATGGGTAGGCTTTTGATAGTCTAGATCCTTTCTATTTCTTTGTTATAAGTAGTTGGACGGAATAGGTTATATAAGTCCAAGCCCATATTATTACAAAAGTTTATTTAGTTAAAGAACTTTAAACAGCCCACATTAGGAGGAGTTTAGGATAATTTAAAACTCTCTTTTAGCTTCCTATTCAGTTTTACTTTTATTCTTAGAGTTTGAAACCTAATAACTCAACTTTATATATCTTTGTACGAACCATAGAGCTCCCCACGATTTCTATTTGTTAAATAAAGTGGGATTCTAGCAATATTCCGTGGGATTCAGATTAATGGCTGCGGGATGCAGTTGCTGCCTGGTGAGATGCTTATCTTTCCTTGATATCTTCTTTTCATCTTCTTTTGTTCACACTTCTGCAAACAGATCAGATTCTTAACCCAATTCCTCGCATGATAGTAGATTGAAACTGATAGTATTCTCTCATATCTAACTGAAGTTTCAGATTAGGTTTTATATTCTGCAATTGTATCTCCTATACTTCTGTTTCCTAATTTCTAAATCTCAATCGTGATCCTGTAACTCTTTGATTTCCTAAGACTTTGAACTTAGTTTTCAGATCAGATTACACATTCAGGAATTGCATATGATAGTTTTCAGATCAGATTGGGGGCAGGCCTTGGCGTAATGGTAAAGGTTGCTCTATTGTGACCAAGTGATCACGGTTTCGAGTCTGGAAACAGCCTCTCTGCGAAAAAGGGGTAAGGCTGCATACATTATGACCCTCCTCAGACCTCGCAGTGGCGGGAGCCTCGTGCACTGGGTACACCCCTTTAGTTTTCAGATCAGATTACATATTCAGGAATCACATATGGTACTCTATTGACTTCATATTTCAAAATTAGATCCTTTCAAGAAATCAGCTGGGTTTTTAGTTGAATTTTGATTTCAAGTCCTGGTTTCAGAGTATTAATCTGTGGTTGTTGGCTGGTTGTTCATTAACAATATTCGAAGTTTGATTACTACTGTTTCCTACTCTGGTTATATTCTAATTATTATCCTCAGATCAATCCACCTCCACTAATATCAATGCTTAGTTCTTGAGTTTTCTTCAAGTGGAACTCTACTATAACTTGAATTCTGACTGTTGGATTGGATTCAGTTTCTGCTATTCTGTTCTAATAAAATAGAGTAATCCATTGCATTCTAAAGTTTGATTACTACTGTTTCCTACTCTGGTTTATTATTGTGTTTCTGATCCTAGATCCTTCGGCTTCTAGAAATCCATGATATAGATCACAAGTACATATGTACCCGCAGGAACAAGCCCCAAAACCAACCCAGAAAGGTTGTGGATTCAACTGCTATGAGAGGCAGCCTGGTCTAATGATGGAAATCCAAGCAAATATTTGAGATTCTGTGGGGCCCACTGAAAGACAAGGCAGATTTTATTGCTGATTTAGTTAGTTACTATTTACTTTAGTTTCTATTTTATGACTGCAACCTTTAGTAGTTTCCAATTTTATTCCTTGCATGTGGCTGAACTATAAAGCCTAATAGTTTCTAATTTTAGTTATTTGGCATAGTTTATATTTATATTTATGACCTATTTATGAATAATCAATTATGATAATAGGTTATGAGCTATAAACAATAATTGTTTGATTACTACTAGACATAATAGATTATATAATGAAAAATGGTTTGGTATGCTTAAGTGAAGAATATATTATGTATTATATTATTCATAATATATATATATATATAACAGAAGCATTTCTTTTATATTATAACATATAGTAGTATATGCTATATATATATATATATATATTACATAATATATGATATATTATATATATTATTTATATTATATATAATATGATATATGTTAAGAGAGAGGGTGGGCGTGGGGTGGATTGAGGTATCGGTATCGTATCACCTGTATCGGGCAATACGTAACAGTTTTAATAGTTGCCTATCCCGATACCATGTCAATACCGTATCGGTGACACGGTACGGACATGGGGTAAAACAGTCAAAAATCCTGTTTTTTAAGGGAAATCAAGGACAAATGTGTCCAATACGGTCAATCCAATACAGTATCATATCGGTTTTGCAGGTGACCGATACCCGATCAAATACCGTGCACTAAAACCATGGAGAGAGGGCAAAAGAGAGGTATTGTTCTAATTTTTGTTAATTTTACCATTTTACCCCCACTTATGTAGCAATTCTGCACATGTTCATTAATTGTACCCGCACAAACAAATATTAACAGTTTATGGTGATAAATCATAAACACCTCTCGAGTTGTTTATGATTTTATGCTTATATTGATTTATTTTAATGAGAAATAAGGGTCATAAATCATACCAAAGACATCTATTTATGTTTGTGTGTCAGATAAACATAAATTTAAACTATACCAAAGAGAGCCTTAGTTAGGATTTAGTAGTTTCTATTTTCTTGACTTTCTATTTTAAATTAGTTTCTATTTTAGAAGTTCTTATTTTTATTGTAAACTTGCCCAAGCTATTAATAGGCCTCTTATTGTAATGAAGGAACATAATTTTGAGAATAGAATTTTCTGGCCAAGCTTGCCATCGATTATGGGAGAAACTCCTTGTTTCAACAGCTGGGATAGTTGTGGGTGAGAGACCCAGGGCTGAGAAAGCCCATCCCCCTACCCCCCCCTTCTTCCCTAGGTCCTCTTCCTCTTCTTCTTCGTATCCTTTTATGTTTCTTCTTTTAAGTAAACAGAAAAAGAAAAAAAAAAAACAATAAAGTTTCAGTCACAGGTGATAGTCTCATAATAACAGCAGAGTATCAACCTGTGTGTGGGTGGGTGTTCATTTGAGTATCAACCTGTTTGTTTTCCCTTTTCAACAGTCGGTATAAAGCTACGGGTGATAGTCTCATAATAACAGCAGAGTATCAACCTCTGTGTGCGTGGGTGGGTGGGTGGGTGTATGTTCATTTGAGTATCAAACTGTTTGCTTTCCCCTTTCAACAGTCGGTAGAAAGCTACGGGTGATAAGCCTCATAATAACAGCAGAGTATTAACCTGTGTGTGTGTGTGTGTGTGCATGTAAAGAGAAAAGGTGAGATGAGAACTACAATGTAGTTTAATACCTTTTCTTGCCAGAGCCTTGGCAGCCACTCCATAAGCGATAAATTGATGCTAGCCGTCTTACCTAATATATGCAACAGCAGCCTATAAAAGATTTATAGATGGTATAAAAAGAATAGAATGCATAAAAAAATTCTAGGTCCACAATAAAAAGCATAGTTAAAGCCCATTACATATGAAGGGTATTCCAAACCAGTAGCCAGTTTGGTAGAAAAAAAAGAACTTAACAGTACTAAAATGTTTAAATAAAAAGACAAACAAAATCTTCTAGTCTTCAACGGGGTAGGTGCAAACATAAACATAAAAGTGCACCAGATTCACTTCTTCTAAAATTCTAATGAACCAGAATAGAAGACAATGGTGAGAATCCAAGCACAGAGCATTACATTAAGAGAAAAAGATAACATTATTAGGAAACATCATTATTAGAAAATCAGCCAATAAATGAACCATGAACAGCCCAGGTGAGGAACAAAAGATAAACAATAATTTATTCCATCAAATCAAAGTTGCTTGATCTCTGAAAGATCCTCAAGTTCTCTCATCATATTTAAAAGATATTATGAGTCATAAAGAATGGACTGATTTCACGCATCAAGACAAAGTCAATCCCGCTAAAGGATCCAGTCCAGCCTGTGGTGCATTTCTCATAGGCAAGTCAATTTTTACTAGGTGGAAAACAATGAGAAACCTAAACTAAATACAAGAACATAAAAGCGCTAAATAATTAAAGATAACAGAAAATAGGGTGTACCTTGGATACATACGTAAGCAACCGGTTTTTAAATAAGGGTCTCAAATCTATTGTTATGACCAAAAGATGTAATCATAAAGAAACAAATAAGTACACAAATCCACATTTGGTAAGTGCTATCTTCCACACAGCATCCATTAAGAAATTACTTATAAACATATAAGAGTTCTCGCAAAATCCAAACCAAGATATTGAGAACCCCACAAACTCCAAAAGAAAGGTAATAATCAGATTTCAATACCTGAGAACAATCACGAGAATGCATCGGGTGAAAGGATAACATATCAACTTCATCCAAGACCATCTGCCTCATTTCCTACAAGTTAAGAACCATAGCTGTGTTAACTTTCTGGATAATCTACAAATTGTACAAACTTGAATTGTTCAATCTACAGTAAAGAACTACAAATTGCAGCTGCCCGATCACAGTCTCTGAATGCACCCAACTCTAAGCCACACCTCCCACAAACAGCATCAAGATGATATTTAATGGTAATTATTTGGGTAAAGCAGGCCATTAAGGGATCGGTAATGCATCTAGAGTCTGGGTTCTTTTGTTAAGGTCTTCTCATGTCACATTAGAATGGAAAATTTTGTAGATATGGAGAGAAGGGCCTTTCTAATGCAGTTTCGGTGCAACACTAGGGCCTGTTTTGATAGTACTTGGTTATGGGCTTTTGTTTTAAATGTTTTTATTTGTAATGGGATGACGGACCTCGGTGCAACGGTAAGGCTGCTCCATTGCAACCTAGTGGTTGGGGTTCAAGTCGGGAAACAGCCTCTCCGCAAAGCGGGGATAAGGCTCTATACATTATGACCCTTCCTAGACCCCACAGTGGCAAGAGCCTCGTGCACTGGGTACCCCTTTTTTAATTGTAATGGGCTCAATTAGAAGGCCCAGCTATATTAAGTATGTAGGGGGTACACGAAATTAGAATTTTAATTAGGTAGTTAGTATCAGTAGTGGGGCCAGGCCCATTAGCTATTAGTTAGGAGGTTACCTTGTTAGATAAAGTTTATCCTGTTTGTGGACACAGTTTGGAGGAGATAAAATTAGTTTTGAGTTATCTTAGGACTCTTTTGAAGAGTTCCTTTTTCAGTTTAAGTCTTTTATTATTTAATGTTTTAGTTGTTTAGGACACTCCAAATTAGCATGCAGCTAATGAGTTAGATATAGTTTTAAATTCTGTTTTGTATTGTTTTGTTTTTGCCAATAATATTGTTTTGGAGGGTGAGACAAAAGCAGGGATAAACACCAAGTTGGAGGTATGGAGATCAACCTTGTATCAAAAGGTCTTAAAATAAGTAGAACAAAGATGGAGTATCTGGTATGTAACTTTAGCCACACTACGACGGCTAATCAGGTGGTGAATATTGAGGAAAGGGAGATTCCTCAGAGAGATTACTTTAGATATCTGGGTTCAATAATAAATAAAGAAGGCAATATAGAGGATGACATGGCTCAGTGGATTAAAATAGGATGGATGAAGTGGGGAGGTGCGTCCGAAGTTCTGTGTGATCCGCATATCCCTTTAAAGCATAAAGGAAAATTTATAAGACTGTCATACGTCCAGCTATGATGTATGGCGTGCCAGCGGAATGTTGGGAAGTTAAGGAGCGTCATACAAATAAACTAAGTGTAGTAGAGATGAGGATGTTGAGATGGATGTGTGGCAAGACTAGAAAAGACAAAGTTAGGAATGACCACATCAGAGCTGAATTGGGTGTAGCTCTGATTCAAGATAAGCTACATGAGAATCATTTGAGGTGGCACGGCCATGTCCAACGAAGGCCTACAAACGCCCTAGTATGGAGGAGTTATTTGAGTCAGATTGAAGGTACTAAAATAACCATAAGAGACGTGGCAAGGAAAGACATGCATAGCTTAAATCTCGTTTCATGTATGACATCGAATATAAATGATTGGAGAGCAAGGATTCATGTGGCCGACCCTATTTAATTGGGATAAGCTATGTTGTTGTTGGATCATAGAATCAAAGAAGTTGAACGTCAATGCCGATAGAGTGGTGATGATTCTCTGATTCTATACAACTCGAGGGCGAGTGTTTCAAACAAAGAGGGAATAATGCAGTTCTGACGGAACATTAGTGCCTATTTTAATATTATTTGGTTATGGGCTTTTATTTAAAATGTTTTTATTTGTAATGAGCTCAATTATAAGGCCCATATATTAAGTCCATATGGGGCACACGAAATTAGTATTTTAATTAGGTAATTAGTAGTGGTGGGGCCCATTAGATATTAGTTAGGAAGATATCTTGTTAGATAAAGGTTATCCTATTCGTGGGACCCAGTTTGGCTGAGATCAGGTTAGTTTTGAGTTAGCTTAGGACTCTTCCAAAGAGTTTCTTTTGCAGTGCCTTTTATTAAAATTTTAGTTGTTTACAGATCCAAATTGTAATGTGGTTGAATTAGATTTAGTTTTAAATTCCGTTTTGTTTTCTTTTCAGTTCTATTTAATAGGTTTGATTGAGCATAGCCCTCCCAACGATTTGATTGAATGAATGGATAGATAGAATGATAGATAGAATTAGTTGTTAGAAATTGAAGTTCAACGATTTGATTGAATAAATGGATAGATATATAGAATTAGTAGTTAGAAATTGAAATGAGGTTGGTTCCTCTCTCTCTCTCTCTCTCTCTCTCTCCCTCTTCTTATCGTTTGCTTCCATCGACCTGACCCACCACAAGCAAATCCCCGTCTGATCTTGCATCAAATAATGCAAGCCCAGTTCAAAAACTGGTCCTATTTTAATATCTATGAGATATGGACTTTTATTTATTTAGGTTGTATTTGTAATGGGCTTAATTATAAAGCACAAAAGTGGGGGTCTAAAGGGGTAAACGTAAATAGATATTTAATTAGCATTTAGTCATTAAAGAGTCCTATTTTGGTTAGTTGTGTGGAGCTCAAGTTATCTAGAAGACTTAGGCCTAAATAGTTCTAATTAATTAAGTATTTTAGAGTCCTTATAAGTTAAGTTAGTCTAGCTACCTAGGAGTTTTATATTTAGGAAATGTTCTTTTGTTTTCTTCCCATAATGCTGGTTAATGGAATAGAACATAAAATTTAGATTTGAATGGTGTAGCCAAGAAGACTCCTTTTTGCTCTCTTTACTTCCGTCTTCTCTTTTCTTCAAGTTACTATTTAAGGGTAATATTCACAGTCCCATAACAACTGCTATCTCTTCTCTTTCTTCTCTCTTTCTTTCTTTCCAATGCAGGCTACTGAAACCAGCAAACCAGCAAGCCTTTTTTTTTTTGGGTGAACAAAAAATTCATTACCAAAACCCCAAAGGGGAGAAAAAGGGAGAAGAGGGGGGGGGGGGGAGAACTATACAAGCCACAAGCCCTAGGAAGGAGGGCTAGGAGACTGAAAAAGAGATACATCTAATCCCCAGGATACAAAAATGTGCATGTTCCTTCGGGACTCGGAGAGGGAACCATGAGGGAGCATATGTAGTCTAGAGCTGACATAAAAAAAGATGGTTTTCCAAATCAAGTCGAAGGAACGGGAGTTGGAGGTCCATTATCTAAGATTCCGCTCCATCCAAATGTGAGAGATAGTGGCCCCAAACACAAGTTTACCAACTGTATCACAAATAGAACTACCGGAAAAAGTCATATCCAACCAAAGCCATTCCCGAGCGAAGGGTAGGGGTCTCCTACAGCGGGGACAAAAGGAATCAAGGGCTTCTTTCCAAATAGAAGAGGTAAAGTGGTAGGAAAAGAAAAGATGATCGATATCCTCAATGCCATTCCAACAAAAAATACAGGAGGGGGGGATAGGGATGTGTCGGTGGAGGAGGAATGATTGGGTGGGGAGTCAGGTTAAGGTTTCTCCAAGCGTTAAAACCATGGCAGGGGATGTGGCCTTTGAACCAAACTAGTCTGTGCCAAGGGACAGAGGAGGGCAGGGGTCCAAACAAAATTCCAAGCAGATCTAGAGCTAAAGAGCTCAATCGAGGAGGGGAGCCAGATAACCTTATCCGAATGAGAGGGAAGACAGGGGGGAGGTAGGCCCAAACTAGCAGGGAGGAGGGGGGGACCAGGAACCATGGGAGATGATTGTGGAGAGTGGGGCAGATTTGGGGAACACTGGAAGAGTAGACTGACCGGGCACTTAACAAAATGTAAAGGACTCCTAGGGGAAGCCAGGGATCAAGCCAGAGGGAGATGGAGGTCCCATTGGCAATCACAAAGGAAGTTGCACTAAGGGTAAGGGAGCGGAGGATAGGATTTTACGCCAGATCGAAGAGGGGTCTGCGGAGAGGGGGGCAGTCCAGATGAAGTCATTTTTGAGGTGATAGGAGTAGACCCAATTGACCCGGATAAAATTATGTCTAGTGGAGATTTTCCATATAAGCTTTAGGATACCTGCAATGTTATAATCACGAATTCTGCGAATGGAGTTCCAGCTGATTGGGTGAAGGAATTTAGAGGATTCTTTTCCTTTTCAAAGGAACGCACAAAAGAGGGATTCCATTGCTTTGATAGTAGCTTTTGGAAGCCCATAGATGCCTCACCAGTAGACGTAGGAGGATTGAAGAACTGATCTGATACACTCAATTCTTCCCGCATAGGAGAGGAGTTTGCCCTTCCAAAGCTGAAGCCTTTTACGGATGAGGTCCAGCATAGGGGTGCAGTGATGACCTGTCAGTCTGGCAGGGATGAGAGGGAGACCCAGGTATTTCACTGGGAGGGAACCAAGGGAAAACCCCGTCAGGCAGAGGAGGTAGTCTCTATCGGTGTCAGACATCCCAGAGAGGAAGATTTTGATCTGGACCTGTGGGGCAGCTGAACTGATCTTTGATTAATTGATTCCAAATCTGGAATCTAGATTCGCTGACTGCATCACTTTCATTGGGTTGTTAGACAGTTGTATAGCTTGGCTAAAAAAGACTCGTGACTAAGTGGAGACACCTGCTTATATTTTTTAATTGATTAATCTAAGCAGCAGCATGGATTATTCTGCTAAATGACTATAACAACCAATCCCATGGAAGATGGCTAACCAACTCTAGGTGGAGAAATTTCGAACGTCCATTTTTTTCAAGCTTATGGACTTGGGGCTCTTCAGCTCAATAAGCAGTCTGTTCATTAAACAGAGAAAGAACCAACACCCTAAGGCTATGTATTGCAAGCAATGGAAAGAAAGGAAAAAAACACAGAATAAAGACAAAAACTTTTGTATCTTTCTCTCTTCTTTTCTCTCCATTTCATGCCAAACTAACAGCCTAAAAAAATGGTTTCAAAAATAAAGAAGGCTAGAGCTCGGATGTTAAGAATTCACTTCAAAACTAGTACCCTAATCTGGGAGTATGTGTTATTTTATGACCAAAACAATCTCTCAGGAGTGGTGCAACAGTTATACTTCTTAGAAACTAAACATTCACTTCCTGCCTTCCTGGTACGACGAGAGTTTAACTAAAACAAGTGTCACACCAGGTCAAGTCCCCATCAAATGATGGAGACAAGATAATATGTCAAATTTCTAATTAACTCCATTAGGTTTTCATAGGCTCAATTAGGTCCCTAAGAAAACAAGCATTTTCTTTCTATATTGAATAACATGATAACAATTTCTATAAACATACAAATCCCCTGGCTTTTACTGTACAGTTGATTGATTGTTCCAATGTCTACAGGATCATAGAGATTGTAGGGGAAGCAGAACAGAGTACAAAGGAAGGTAAACAGAGGACTCAAATTACTAATGATAAATAATCTGTCATTAGGAAAACAAACACACACAAGCACACACTGATTGAAAAAAAAAGCCTAGGTACATTTCTTGGTTTAAAACAGATATGGACACAATTCTATCTTCTCCTTTGGATAAGTACTGCAGTACAATAACTCAATAAGTCAAAGCTGCAAAGAGATGGAAAACGAAACAACAAATCGTTTGACAGAATAGCTAAAATAAAATAATCCCAATGAAAAAATAACAAATTAATGTATTACTTCATGCATCCAACCATTATAATTAGAATAAATATGAGAATGGTTTATCTAGAAAAGGTGAAGTACAATCATTTTACCATATTTATTTGCTCCAAATCAACACCGCGGCGCTTCACAGCAATCATTTCTTTGCGATGTTTCTTTTTTGCACCTGAATTAAATTATTTTAGAATGTAAATCACAAACTGTACCAGGAAATTGAATCTCTGTGACAATAAATAGAAACAAAACGACGACGGAAGTAATGTAAAAATAACAGCATAATTTGAAAGCAGACAGTCAAAAGCAAGCCAAGCGATTGCCAAGGCAAGGCAACCACTTAGCACCTGAAATAACCACTACATTGCAACCCAAGGGGATAAGAAGCATAAATGATGATTTATGCTTCTGATGATTAAACACCATAAAATACAAGAAGCAAAGTAATCAAATGACAGGACTTGGTGGTGAGACAGGCCTGTTGAGATCTTATCGTGACTATCTGCCATGTGGTAGCTGAGGTGATCACCCAAAACAGGCCAACTTGTATCGCCAGTCCACCCACTTCCCACATGGCTAAGTTTGAGGCCACCAAACCACTGGTCCATAAAGAAGAACCATTTATCCAGCCTTGCTAATTTGAAGAGAAGATATACAGCACATTACTTCAAATCCTGATTATGGTCATTTTTTTGTGTCAATATTCTACATATCTATGAAAGTTTATACAGCATTTGAAGACTGGGGAAGGTGGTGTAGCAATGGCCCAACACAAAAGTCCACTTCCAATCACCATTACATGAGTTGCCTAGCAACCAAATTTGGGGCACAGAAAGGTCCAACCCTCCTGTATCCACCAGTCAAATTTCAAGCCAAATGGAGTTTCTGACATGGTCAAATCATCCTTTCACACAACCTTATCAATCTAAATACAAATTCCAGAAGATGGGGTCATATTTAAGTGTCAATATTCTACTCCAGCTACACAAAAATGCAAGTCATAGTCAGGAGAATTGTTTACCTGGAATGCTTCTAGAATGCTTACTCCTGTGAGTCTCACGGAGCCAAGACTGAGGAAGCCGAACAGCATGCATCTTCTTACCTGACACCATTCTGGTGTCCTTTACATATAACATATCATCCAAAATCTTTGACTGATCATTCGTTGGGGATCTGAGCCTGCCAGATCCTGCTTGACTCTTCTTCTTTGATTTTGGCTTCTTCATACCATATGCCATCGATGCATTCTGTAGAGCGGCACCTTCAAACTCTTCAAGACTGCCATCACTGCTACTGCTTGCAGAATCATCTTCATCCGAGACATCCAAAGCCTGCTCCAGCAACCACTTAGTGTTCACTGCTTCAAAGCTCCCACCAATTCCTTCCAAGTAATCTTCAGCAACCTCATCATCAATTTCAGAACCATCATCAGAGAACATTTCATCCAAGCTACCATATTTAGAAGATCCATCTGAATCGCTTAACTGTAAAGACTCTGAGCTATTTTCATCAGCTGAACCATCTTCATCTTCATTATCCACAAAGCCATCAATTTCCTCTTCAGAAATGTCCTCGGTAAATAGTTTCAGGCCTCCAATGGACACAAATCCTGAATTCTTCTTGGGAAGCGATTTCCCAACCATTGAAACTTCACCCTTCTGACCACGTCCCTTTCGACTGCTGCTCTTTTCAGCATTCATTTCCTTCTCTGTAGAAGATGAATTGAACCCCAGCCCTTCTCTATCTTCCTCCTTCGCAGAGGATGATCCGATCCCACTTGGGGTCGTCTCCTGCTCATCGCAGAATCCCAACCCTCTGTGACAGCTCTCGCCCAGAACAAAACTGGAACCATATTCATACGTAAAATCCCCACCACTTAAGGCGTTCGCATCAGGTGTTTGGTCTACATAAGCAACAATTTGGGTCTCCTTGGAATCAACTAAAACAATCGGCTGCGAGTCATCCACTTCACTACCTTTCAGATTGCCTCCAGTAAACGACTTCGAACCCAAAAGCTCCTAAAACAAACCCAATCAACCCAAAAGCAAATAAGAACCATAAGGCGCCCCCCCCAAAAAAAAAAAAAAAAGGTACAAATTTCTTGTTTCAATTGATAGTGGTCTAGTTTCATTTACCCATAAACACGAAACTAAGAAGCGAAAATGGAATTTTAACCCTAAATGAAGTATACCTTAACGTCAGTAACCGGATATTCGAATCCGAAAGAATTTCCAGTATGTTTTTGAGATCCACCCTTGGAAGAAGGCCCCTTCGGCCTATCGAATTTCCTGGATTTTGACGCAGATTTTCCATTCTCTCTCGGGGCTTTTCCTGTATTTTCGACAGCTAAGGAAATCGAAAACAAAAGATAACAACATAAATGGAGACAAACCTACAAAAAAATCTTTAGAAGAAAAGAAAAAAGGTCACCTGGAATCGGGATCGGCGTAGTAGAATCGTTCTGCCAATCTGACAAGAAACCACCATCGATGAAGAGAGCTCTACCAGAGCCAGCTCCGCCTCTGTTCTTGCCGAAACTCCTCTTTCCTCTACCCATAGCGTACTATGTACTAATAAGCTTAATTATAACTTATGAGCTCTAAGTTCAATCGCTCCCTAAGAATTTGCAGATCTATATATATAGTTCGGGAGAGAGGTCAAATTATTTTAAAGCAATAAAGATAACCGTGTCGAACAACATAGCCCGAATATCCCACGATCCGGTTACGGTGTCATGAAGCATTGTCTTTCCTGGGTTTTTTTTTTTTCCCCGGGTAGTATTTATCTAATTATCTTTCCCTTTTTTTTTTTTTTTTTTTTTGGGAGGGGGAGGGGGGGAGGGGGTTAATATTTGTCTTCCCATTCAAGAGTTGGATTTTGGCTACGTTTGGATGCTAAAGAAAAACAGGGAAAATTATACGTCACCCCTTGATATTCAAATGAAACTGAAATTATCCTTTAGTTTTTGAAAATAATCATTCGTCCTCTTCTATAATAACAGTGTTAATCTACTGTTAATTATTAGTGTGAAAGAACTATTTTACCCTTATACTAAAACATTAGACAAATGGATTAACTTGGATACATTGTGCCCTTTTTGTAAATCCAATCAGGAAATAATTTGGCACATTATTTTTACTTGTGATTTCTCTAAAAGTGTCTGGATTATTGGTCTTTTGGGTTTAAGGTTAAACTATTTATCTTTTTTACTAATTTTTTTATTTCATTTCCACCTCGAATCTAACTTGCAAATGGATTTTCAATGTCATCTCCAACATTTCCTATTTTATATGGAAGCACAGGAATCAGGTTGTTATTTTGAATCTTTCTCCTAATCTAATACAACTCTTGGACAATATCAACATATGGATTGTTGACTTGAGACTATCTCTTTACTCAATCATAGTGGTATATCTAATCTGTCTTATTCAGATCTTAAACTTTTTCATTAACACAACCTATTTTGATTTGTGCAAGACAATCTAACAACGTTGTTTTTTATTTTTTAGTAGACTGTGATACACTAGAGGCCTTCTTAAGGGTTTAGGATGCTTCTCAAACTTTGCAGGAAATGATTTTGATACCAGCTATTCATCTTTGGCCTTGAAACTCCACTCCTATTCTCTCATGAACTGCTTATTTTGTTCTTATCCAAAAAAAAAAAAACTGCTTATTTTGTTTATTACAGTATTTTTTGTAAAATACATGATAATTTTTAAATTTTTTTTTTCAATTCACTTAGCTTGTAAATCTAAGGTTCCAGTATCTACTTGTGCAACATGCAATTTCTCTCCTCTCTTTCATCAAAAAAATAAATTTCTCTCTAATCTTAATATTATTTGTCTTTTTCCATTAAAAAAAATTGTAGATGAAATCATTAAACACATATTAAACCCATAGACAAGGATCCATCGGGTGGATCTCTTAAGAATCTTTCAGGTAAAACCAATTATCAGAGACTTAAAACCCTATTAGGTTTCTTGCTGTCCAGGTAACTCCCCCCTTATAAATAAGTTTGACGATCCTACGTGAGAATAAACCCTATCAGGTTTCTTGCTACCCAAGTAATTCCCTTCTATATAAGTTTGTCGAACTTCTGTAACTAGTTTAGAGAATCTCAGATAAGTTGAGAGAGGAGAGAATGGGAGAAATCTAAGTGTGACCCCTAGTTTCTTTGAGCGATCCGAATCCCTAGCTTCCTCCCTGGTTGCTCCATAATGACTTCACCGTCATCATCTGCTTCTGCAACCCTATGCTTGCTAACCAAAATTGGAGTCCAAATCCTCCATATGGTTTGAGCGTAGAGCTATTACTAAGAGGAGCATATCACTTGTAGAACGCATTCTCGAGGAACTACACGACAGACTCTTCCATTGCCATTTTCTAAAGACAAACTTCGATATCATCACCTTCATCTCCTTTATTCAGCATATAGATCAACCTCAAAGAGTAGGAAACCTATAAAGATCAAGGTTCGAGAACTCGCGAGATCTCGCCTAGTTTCTCGGTTTTGGGCAAAACCGAGTCGAGTTCCTAGTTGGTACTCAAAAGTGCACTTTCTCGGACCGAGATCTCGGTGATATCTCGAAGGTGAAAATCAAGTTTTTTTTAGTACAAAAAAAACAATATCTCGCCGAGATCTCGGTTGGGCCCAAAGATGCTATTTACTTGTATTCAGCCCAATTTTCACCCAAAAACCCATTTCTAACATAAAAGAGAGCAGGAACAGAAGTTCTTAGGGTCTAAACCAAGGGGAAAAACACCTCTCATTCAAATTTCTTCTTCTTTCTTTCAATTGTTGGATGGAATGCACTGTTTGGAGTTAGATTGAAGTGCCAAAGTGAAGATTCAAGTGCCAATTTGGAGCATCATCACCTATTTGCAAGATTTCAAAGGTGTTTTCTATTTCTTCCTCAAATCTATTTTTCCAAAAAAAATTTTTGTAATCCTTGTTAGATTCATGTGGTTTTAATATATGTTGAACATCTTTGCCCGATCTATCACTTCATGGAGTCGGATTTTTTTTTCAGTTAATAAATTATTTATTATAATTTCTGGAAAAATAAATGATTTATTTGAAAAAAGAAAATAAAAAAAATAGGATGAATAGTGATTGTTTGAAAATGAATTTGATATATGTTAAACTACTTGGGATGCTCTACAGCCCCATGGATTAATTTTTTATTTTTACCCATTAAAAAAATTATTTGATTTTTCAGATTTAATAAATATATTATAAAAATTAAAAATATATATATATAATATTAAGGAAAAATACTTATTGCTTATGAAAAATTATGTACAACATATGTACATAATATTCAACTCAAATGGTGTCAAATTCATCATTACATTATATTTTTCTTATACTTTAAGGTATAAATAGTTTTAAAAAAAATTCAAAATATTATTTTTAATTAACAAATAAATACTAGGGTTAGGGGATAAATAAGAGATAGTTATTTCATAGTTCTAGTAGCTTGACATTACGTTTAAGAGTTATGAATAACATACTTTAAGTCTTGAATACCTTACTTTAAGTGATCCATGGTTATTAATACATGCTTTTTTATGTAACAGTGTCAAACATAAGACATTTTGTATA
Source organism: Telopea speciosissima (assembly GCF_018873765.1). NCBI lineage: Eukaryota > Viridiplantae > Streptophyta > Magnoliopsida > Proteales > Proteaceae > Telopea > Telopea speciosissima. The sequence continues at coordinate 63,663,062 of NC_057917.1, read as the reverse complement.
CAATGTCTGATATAGCATGGCAACATGGAGTTCCCATGTCCGCAGACACAAAGAAGTCCAAATGCAATTATTGTGGGAAGTTGCTATCTGGAGGAGCCACCAGGTTAAAGCAACACTTGTCTGGTACAGGCAATGATGTTTCATCATGCCCAAATGTTCCTATCCAAGTGAAAGTGGCAATGACACAACATTTGAAAAGAGGAAGATTAAAAAAATCTGAGAAGGAAAGAATGCAACAAGAGTTTAATGAGGCAATACTAGAGAGGGCTGGTGCAGAGGTTTGTGGCGAAGATGATACTGACATTGGGCCTCCACCTGGTGAGTTTCAATCAAAGGCTGAATGGAGAATTTACCAGCAGACTTTGGCTGAGAATAGACAAAGTTTTCATTTTGATAATATAAGAGCATATGAGCAAGCAAGAGGAGCTGGTGGATCTGGCTCAGCTGCACCAGTGCAAGAAGATGAGAGGAGGAGAAGCACTGGGACAAGAAATATACCACGACCCCAAACCCGACCACGAGTACAAGGTCCAGAACCCATTTTTGAGCAGGATCCCACCACTTTTAGGCAACAAGATGCCTACCAGCCAACCATCCCACAAGTATTTGGTGGTAAACAAGAGAAAGCACGAAAAGCCTTCAAAGAAATTCATGCTTTACCATGGCATTCCAGCCCAATGTAGCACAAGGAACATACTATAATGCATTCCTTGATGTCAGCGGGAGGGTCAGTGCGGATGGAAGGGACCTTCACCATTTGAATTATACAATGTATATTTGCCTCGGGAGGTAGAGGAGCTAAAAGAATACATTGATGGTTTGAAGCCAATGTGGGAGACATATGGGGTTACTCTTATGGCTGATGGTTGAACTAGACATACTAGGTTGTCCATCATAAATTTCATGGTGAGTTACAATGGAAAGACTATATTCTTGAAGTCTATCGATGCATCAAAGTATATAAAGGATGCATCATACTTGTATAAGGAGTTGAAGCAAGTGGTGGAGGAGGTAGGACCAAGGAACGTTATCCAAATTGTGACGGATAAGGGTTCCAACTATAAAAAGGTTGGAGAGAAGTTGATGAATAAGAAGAGTAAGAGGACCCGGCTCTTTTGGACCCCATGTGCAGCCCATTCTATTGATTTAATGCTGAAGGACATGGGAAAAAAGACTTTGGTGGCGGGTGTGGTAAATAGGGCAAGACAAGTGACAACTTTTGTATACAACCATTCTTATGCTTTAGCCTTGATGAGGGAGAAATGCAATGGAGATTTAGTGAGGCCTGGTGTCACTCGATTTGCCACCAATTACATTGCATTGAAGAGCTTTCAGAGTAAGGCGATAGGTCTAAGGTGTATGTTTGCAAGTCATGAATGATTTGGTTGGCAAGGTTCTAAGTCAGAAGAAGCAAAGGTAGCACAACACACCATTGCAAATGATGGATTTTGGAAGGACTTGGGGAAAGTGGTTGGCATATTAGAGCCAGTGGTGGCAGTACTGAGGATGGTTGATACAGAGAAGAAGCCTACTTTAGGCCACATTTATGCTGCCATCCAAAAAGTGAAGGAAATGGTTAGAGCTGCGATACCTCGAAGTGCAAAGTCCTACACTAACATCATTGATGAGCGGTGGGAGAAGCACTTGAGTCATCCATTGCATAAGGCTGGTGAGTTCAACATACTTTATACTTTAAATGTTATAACTTTTTTACATTTACATATTCAAAACCCTAAAGGCATTAAAGCGATTAAGTCACTAACAAATCATATTTGTGGTGTTTACTTTACCAGCATACTATTTGAATCCAAACTATCACTACCCCCATGATCTTGGGCTAGACATAGAATTGTTAGAGGCAGTTCAAGTTGTTACTCAGAAGTTGGAGCCCCATCCAAAGACACAAGCTGCTTGTAACGATGAGGTGAGAGTATGGGACTTTGGCACTTTGGTTTTATGAATGTAATTACTAAATAGGAAATACTAATGTCTCATATTGAAAATAGATCAAATACTTCAGAGAGGCCTCAGCAAGTTTCGATCGACTAGCTGCAGTGGAGGGTAGACAAAAGTCAGACCCTGGTAGGTGGCATGATATTACATTTATGAATTATAATTTTATCTCTTTAGAATGTACATATTCTTACTATTCTATATTTGTAATGCATCCGACTGGTGGGTGCTTTATGGTACAAGTTCACCCAACCTGAGGAAGGTAGCAGTGAGAGTGCTCTCACAAACTTGTTCATCCTTCGGATGTGAGCGCAACTGGAGTACATTCTCATTGATACATTCAAAGAGACGGAATAGGTTGGGTAGCAAACGACTGGAGCAGCTTGTGTATGTGCACTACAATATGAGATTAAGGATGAGGCACATACGTGAAGGAATTGAGGCCAATGATAAAGAACCCATTGAACTGTCCAACATTTTTCAAGAGGACTCTGATGACGATGAGGATCCCCTATTCCAGTGGGTGAGGGATCGTGGTACACCTGATATGGATCAATCTGGGGGTAGACCCGACCCCACCATTGCGTCTGTAACCGGCACTGATGTTGATGAATATATGTCGACACAAGAGGGGTGTGCACATGCAGAGTCACCGAAACCTTTTGAGCCTGCTGTAGGAAGTCCTACTGATGATGATGGTGGTGGTGGTGATGACACTGGTGATGCTAGTGATGGTGATGGTGATGGTGATGGTGATGGTGATGGTGGTGAAGTTGCTGCTGCTAGTGGTATGCGGAGTGACGGTTATTATGATGATCGTCATGAGGGGATGCGCAAACAGTACGAGCAAGAAGTTGGAACGCAGGACGACCCTGTGCGTTTCACCGGTGAGTCTCAGTTTACGCATGCCACTCAAGATCAAGACCATGGTGGCTACCCTAAAACATACAACAGAAAGAAGGGTCACAAACACTCACATCACCATATGCTCGGGAGGAGGACAACAAGAAGATGAACACCATGCTTACAAGTTTCTAAGCATGAGTATAGATACTACTAGTGAGCATCGATCATGGCAATCATCTCAAGATCATCATGGCTATGACTATGGCCAGCAGAGCACCGGTTCGATTATAGTGCCTATGGTCGAGATGGGCATCAAGAATGAGTATGACATACAAAGCTCTAGGTCAGGTGTTGGGTATACATTCCTAGTCCCAAACCAGTCATACATGCCTCAAACTCAATATGACAGTAGCAATGGATCTTACACCTCATACCAACAGCCTCCCATGTACCCTAAGATAGGGAGATTGGTATATGTTGATCAGAAGACTTATATGAAATCTGTGTCACACTATTTGCAACACTATAGCAATTCCATGACATGAGAATTCTATGTGGATCGATATAAGGATGAATTTCTTGTTCAATCTCATTTTATGTAACAAATTAAGTGAACATTGATGTAATATACATTTTATTTGAATGTTTTGATTGATGTGTGCTAATTAGAATGTTTTGATTGCTAATTTACTATGTTTTACTAAATTATATATAGATTATGTTGTTTTAGTACAACTCGTCGCCTACCAACCTATGGTCCAAAGTGAAACTCATATTTGGACTTGTTTTTTAGCAAATCTAGGCATGCCATTGTGTTTAAATGACCTGAAATAGGTTGGATAACAAGTTTCAGACCCAAAATATGTGTACAACCCACCGAGTTGGGGGTCCGAATCCAAAAAAAAAAAAAATGCATCAACTCGCCGAGATCTCGGCTCGACTCGATTTCTAGCCTGACCGAGATGCCACCGAGACCCGAGTTCTCGAACCTTGATAAAGATATTCCTGAACATTAAGAAAACTACAACGATATAGTCCATAGTTGCACTGAAGTACTGAACGCTCTTATTGTTCATTGTCTACAAGGCTATCAGACATATGGCCTTACTCTCAATGGCACGGAGAATCCTGTCTCATATGCAAATACAGCCATCAAACATTTACTATGATCAAAAAAATCACCAGAATTATCTATTCCTCACCAAAACAATAATCAACCATGAGGAATTCCTGTTTTCACTTGGGCTTAGTTTCCTTTATGAGATTACTCCGAAGCCATATCTGATTGAACAGCAAAGAAGCTTGACAGTACCACACGGGAGAGAAAAAAATAAAAAATAATTAAAAAATGAAGGTCCTCAATTTCAACTTTTCCTCTCTGCTTAAGTTAGGGATAGGAAGCTAGTTCTAGTTCTTGTAGTCTGGGTTGTCCCTGAGTCCAAGCTTAGAGAGAACAAAGCAGTAGGAATCCCAGTCAGTTCTTCGGAGATACTTGAGCAACTTCTTTCTTTTCTGGACCATTCCTTGAAGACCCTTGCGAGAATGCTTATCCTGCACAATATTTATCCAGTAAAGCATATATTTACCGTAAATAGACCCCGTAAAAATAAGGCAGTGATTCAGGATGACTAAGTTTTCAATTCAAAAACTACCCCAAATGAGCAAAAAATCAAAGTAAAACCCACAAAATCACTCCAAAGAACTTAAACCAAGCGTGCAAACCACAATCAAAACAAAACTCCAAAGACCAGATGCAAGGAACAAGAAATGCACATATAAATCATTAAAAGAATAGTAAACCACACAAACATTCAATTTTAAGAAACAAAAGCCAGAATATCTCTTAAATAGTAATGGTATCACTCACCTTTTTATGTAAAAGAGAAGAAAGATGCTTGATTTTTGTCGTGAGTTGTGCCACTGCAAGACAAGGAGAGGTTAGACAATTTTCTAACAAAAAAGGCACATAAGGTAAACATATGAACTGATAACAGATGTAAATACAAAATCTAACATGTGATCAGTGTACTCAAAACCAAGAGCAAAGAATTTGATGTTCAAAAGTTTGTCAAAAAACAAGATTGCAAGATCAACGGGTGGAGCCAGGAATTTTCTTGCCTCGGCGAGGAGGGGGGGATAATTATATTGGAAATAAAGGAGAAGGGTGTTGAGAAAAATGAAAGAATGTGCGTGGATATGCCACATCCATGCTCGGCTGTTGGTTTCTGTGCTCATTGCTCAATCTATCAATTAACTTGAGATAGGGAAATAGGCTGGAGAGTGTGAAAAAGCCAGGCATTCTTGGAAAGAAATCACAACTAAAATTACAGGAATTAATAAAGCCATAGGAGAGAGAAAAGAATATGATAAAATATTTTATGTATAAGACAATAAGATAAGGAAAGATAATTTAAGCAACTTGAACAAACCTTCATCTACATCCAATATCTATGAACAGAAACCTGATTCTAGTTCCCTAAACTTTGTTTTTAACATACCACATTAATCCAATATTTTAGGTTTCCCCGAATTATAACCTTTACTGTGACACGTGATTTTTCTAAATAATTTTGACCCCACAGATATTAACAAGTTAACAACTAAAGAAAAAAGAAAAGAAGTAGTCAACTGAGGAGAAATACAAGACATACTTGAGAGAAACAAATCATATTCGGCTGCCTGATTATCCTCAAAATTCAGTAATTACAAGAAACTCAACTCAATTCCTCGGCTAAATTAAGTTCTGTCTCACCACTCCACTGCTATAGCTGAGGTGCTGGCAGAAAGTAATTGAAACATGCATTTATTTCCCTATTGGCACATTCAAATAATAGGACATCCAATTATCTTCCCATTCTAGAGGAGAGTGCGAAATAGAGTTGAGAGAATTATATGAATGGCAACCAAAAAAACAAAAATCAGACAGGTCATTATTTACCAAGAGAAATTTACAAGTTCATACATTGAAAGCAAGAAAATGTAGACATTAAAAATGCACCAGTCAGAAGAAAAGCCCAGGAATACTGGAGGACAAAACACCCTTACCTTGAACACGTGCAGATCCACAATCGGATTCTGACAATTTAAAGTCATCCCTAACTTTTTTAAGCTCTAGTTTCAGCTTTTCTGCTGACGACATGTTATCCGGGTGGAAATACTGCAAGGAACAAAAGATTGTGACATCAGCAAGTCTTACCAGAGACCAATGTCATTAAAAACAGAATGGTTCTCGAAAAAGTCATGAACAATGCTCACATTCCACACAGTGTGCCAGCCATTTCAGGGCCGTGCCCTAAAAAACCTTTTGTTTCTTTTGCATAAAACCATAACAAAGAGAGAAGGGACACGTGGCACCAATAAAAACTATTTACACTTAAAGTATAAGTAGAAGTATTACCTTATGAAACAAATTCTGCAAGAAATTCTAAAGCATTCATGTAATATACTTTATTAGGATTGTATGTCATGTAAAACAGAATAATTGAATAAAATGACAGATATTATTACCATTTCCTTTAGAATATACAGCTACTGTTACAGTTTTTGTCATACTCCAAAATTATTTAACCCCCCCCCCCAAAAAAAAAATTAAAAGACATAAAATAAATAGAGGGAAACTGTTTCAGCAAAGAACTGACAGCCAAGTTCCTAAAGCGGTTTTGCTATTTAACACATCATTCTTGCCAGCATCCCAGATAGGTTACACAAAAGTACCTGAGCATCCGATAAAAACCAACTTTGTGAAAAACAATATGAGAATGCTCCATTTTTAAACAATGCCAGAAGCACAAGAATCTTCAAACAAGAAGAAACATAAAACTACAGATACAAGAGAACAATTTCAAGCCCTTTTACTTACTTTCTCAACTAGGTGCTCCTTTGGAGGTGAAAGCATAAAATTTGGAGTCCCTCCCAGCTGACCCAATATATCAAACCTGTGTGCTGATGACAAGAAACTTATCAATTAAATAAAAATAATAGACGGACTGTCAACACCAACCGACCCCCCCCCCCCCACCAAAAAAAAAGAAGCAGGGGAAAAAACATGCTTTAAAAATTCCATATCCAGGATTTATCCTTGCCAAAAGGGTTGAACAAAAAAAAAAGTATGTAATACAAAAATCAAAAGGATTCCTAGGTTATATCCTCAAATGATCAATATACCTGAAATGTATTCATACAACCAATAATTAACAGTTCTAACAGTTTGCTAGCATGTACCAACAATTGAATGAAGTGTATCCTTTTACATTAGAAAATGTTTCCCAACAAGAGAAATAAAAGAGATTATGAATAGAACAGGTTCCCCACCTACTCTATTTTTTGGTGAGATCTGGGTTGTAAAAAAAATCGTGTGCATTCCCAGCGTGCTACAGATAATGATGCATTTACATACAAAGAAAGATATATTGTAAGAATACAAAATTTGTGAGTGTGTTTCTTATCTGTATAACCCATGGTAGTGGTTGGGGTCCTTGGGGATCATCTGAAACACAGAATATTTGAGAGTACTAAGAGAAAGTAAACATCTCGTGAAGGCATACAGGCCACAATGTCATACGGGATATATAAGGCAGCCTGACTTAGTCATACTGACATCAGACTCTCTAAAACCCATTCCAACATCTCTGCAGCAGTGAAAGTGAACCGAGTAAAGCATTATGGAAACTCTTGAAAATGAAATAAAGAAATTTGCAGCACAGAATGTGCCCAAGCTTATTTTTTTTTAAAATATTGGACACAAATAATGTAACTTTTATCTTGAATTTGTTCACATGTAAAATGCATGAAGTAAACATTCATGTGTGCTAAAACTGTGGACTAGCATCTAAATATAGGCATATAAATTCCGTCTACAACATATGTTAAACAAATACCATGTTAACCAATACATATTGAAGCTGTCTGAAAATTGGAAAATTGGGTCCAGCTGGGGCCAAAGTTGCATATGCAATATTCCCAATTATTGGAATGAAAAATAAGAGCTAATTTAGGAGCAACTCCGATACATGATAAGTTGTGATTAAGTTGTTTGAGGTGTGACATGAACATGTGCAATGGAGGCCTTTGAATGCTCCAATATGGAAGGGTGATTTGATTTAGATTGAAGGAACCAAGGGTAGATCTAATCATCTAAAATGACTCTTGGAGAAGTGGTGAGGAAAGACATGAATAGCTTAGGACTTGTAACAAGTATCGCTTGGAATAGAGTTGATTGGAGATAAATGATTGTAGCTGACCCCATTTAGTTGAGTTCAAATGGCATAAAAATCTGCAAATGGGCCCTTCACCCCATCTTTTTGGTCAATGGTTAGATTTTAGGGTTACAAAAAAAAATGCGTGATGCAGATAAGCCCATTAGTGGAAATAAGATTTGAGTTAGGTTCTACACATGTGAGCCTTTGGTCCAATGGGTTTTTATTGTAATAGGCCACTTTAACGGATCTAAAATATGGGTAAGGGGAATGAATATGGGATTTTATTAAATATTTAAGTTGTCGAGTCTAGTTAGAGTCCTATTCCTTTTATTTTTAATTGTTATTCAGCGTTAATTAGTTGGATTAGGGACTCTATGAATCCAGCCTTGTTTTAAGCTACTTTCTTTTATTTTATGCAGAGTTTTAGTTAAATTAAGACTACCTCCATAGCAAGCTATTGGCTTGAGGTATTTTAATCTTAGCTTGAGTCTGTTTTTGAGTTTTTTATACAAGGTTGTAAGGTGCTTCAGTCCTGCACACGAATTTGATGAATGAAATATTGAATTTAACCTTTCGGTTCTGTGAAATTCAGAGCTCTCTCAGCAGTGGTGATTCAGTAGAAAGTAGAAACTCAATGGTGATTCCACGAATGGTTGGTAGTGATTCTTAGCTTGATGATGGAGGTAAGTAGGATGAACCCTAGGTTCAGATTACACACCCCTCTTATACGATCCCAAATAAACCCAAATCAGAAAGTCAACCCTCTCAGATGAAGATCAAACTTGAAACAACACTCGCAAACAGTTAGAATAGGTGATTCCCATAATACAGCAGTGATCCAAGGGTTGATTAATCACAATAAAAGAATAATTAAATCTGAAACTCAAGATCCAAGAATAGGAGATATTTAATTACATAAAATCAGAGACTCAGATCAGTCTCCAATTCTGGTCGAAGGCCAGTCTTTGGATGCCTCATCCAATCCCCAAAATAGAAACCAGATCCAAATATCCAATGATTAGATTTAAGACAGAGTTAATCTTCAGATCCGGAACCAAAACAGAGTAAATTCAGGAAAAATATTATAGAATCAGAACAGTAAACCTGATCAACACCAAACCCTGGTCGACGGTCTTGAATACCCCAAAAGATTACCTAAATCTGAAGGTCAGATCTTACCCAGGTGTGTACTCAATTCTGTTAGAAAATAAGCTCCAACGCAGAGCATCCGCAGGGTAGAAAAGTGACTCCTCTGATATAGATCAACTCTAACAGAATACTAGGAATATCAATGGACTGCTCAAGGTTGATTCACCTCAAATCAGTCAATCACAGAACAGCAATATCGATTGATAAAGAAATTAAAAACAGTAACTTACTTGCAGAAAACATATAAGAGAGAAGAAAATTAACCAAGGTTCACACCAATAACCTGGACTAGTATCTCACTGTTCCCAAGGATATCCCACCCATCACTGAATCTCACAGCAGCTCCATTGAAGAAGACAAGAAATCTGTATTCATCAAATCGTGAGCAAGGCCCTGGCAAGCTGTGTTTATATGAAGAAAAAGAGGGCAAAACACTGTTCACGTGAACAGTGTCACGGCTCCATATTGCCTTGGTGGGAATGCTATTAGAAGATCCTGTGGGGCCCAAGACCAGATCGTGTGAATTCCTAGTCACACGGGAAGAGAGGTCAAATGGCAAGGCAAGGCCATACGCCCGTTTGGCTCCTTGCGGAGTATAGCTCATATCCAAACATCTGATTGGGGAATGGGGCAACGCCCATGAAGCTCCGGCGGAAAGGGAAGGCCTGCCAAGCCGTATGCCCATGGGTGCAGGATTCTTCGCAAAAGCGCGGGCTGACTTGGAGACCTGGGACCTTGGCAGACTTTTTTAGAGTCAATTTTGTCTATGCGTCGGGATTTAGGAGTTTAGTTTAGTTTCTATTTTCAGAATTATTCTTTTAGATATTTTGTGGTTGTTTATTAAGCAACCTTAGCTCAGTTTAGTTTCTAATTTCATATTTAGAAAGTAGGTTTAGCTTTTATTTAGAAGTGTTTCTATTTTATGTTTGTTTCTTTTTTCTTGCAAGTTTCTTATTTTCCCTTACTTGTAAGGCAAGTATAGCTGCCCATAAATATGTGATGCCCATAGAAGGCCCCCCCAACATTAATGAAGTTGATTTGAGATTGCTTGTGCAAGTTTTCTTGTCCCAACTGTGTGAATGAAGGGCTGAGAGAGCCGAATCTCCTTATCCCCCTTTATCTTCTTCTCCTATCTTCTTCCCCTCAATTGATCTCCCCCGCTGTGGCTACCTTGTGACTGTTACAAGATGCTGTTGTGAACCTCTAGGAGACCAGAATCGAGCCACCAATTCAGCCTAGACTGCTGCTGCTTCAATCAATCAAAGAGAAACATTTACACCCTGCGGTTTTGCTCCAGCCTTGGTTTTTCTCCTGCAACGTTGTTCTCCAATTTCTCAGCAACAAGAAATCTGATCCAGCAGTGCTTTGGAGTACTGATTAAGATAACCAAAGGCTACACTTGATCCCTGGTTTGGTGTCCTAATACCCATTGGTTTGGAAGATCTGCCCTAACCTTCTAATTTTGACTCCAGTTCATATCTCAGCAATCAGCCATCACAACAGGCTGAAATTTGGGGCACAAGGCATCCTCCTCATACCCTCCACTCGATCCTAATTGGGAGCCATTCCCACTTCTGGTTTGCAAGTTATTATTTTCTTACTAGTTTGGTGTTTACCTTCTAATTCTGATTTGCTTCCCTTATCGATGATCTGCTGCAACAATTATCGATCCTACTGTAGAGTGGTTCTTAATTGAACCCCTTACATTATTGGGGTTTGGTGGGATGCCAACCGTGGGGATCAGATTGGATTCCTGATTCATATCCTTCTTCCATTCTTTTCCATCGAGTAACAGTTCAGATCTCTTCCTTCTTTCTAGTTCTGTTTAGCTACTTTAATTTTAATTTGTTAGTCCATTTGCTACCTTCTAATTCTGATTTGCTTCCCTTAGTGATGACCTGCTGCAACTATAATCAATCCTGCTGCAACTATAATCAATCCTACTGTAGAGTGGTTCTTAATTGAACTCCTTCTACATTACTGGGGTTTGGTGGGATGCCAACCGTGGGGATCAGGTGGGATTCCTGATTCATATCCTTCTTCCTTAATTTTCCATCGAGTAACAGTTCAGATCTCTTCCTTCTTTCTAGTTCTGTTTAGCTATTTTAATTTTAATTTGTTAGTCCAGTTGCTGTCTTTCTTATTTCAGTGTCTAATTTAGGTTCTAGTTCAGTTCAGTTTCAAAACTTCTTCTTCTCAGGTTGATTTCTAGCTTTCCTAGTCTTAGTCAAATTCTTCAAAACTCAGTGTCTCAGTTAATTTTCTAAATCCGGATCCAGAATACTGTTATGATATTATTGCTGAATCTGAGTAATATTTCTGATCTATTCTTAGACCTGCATTATCCATCGATTTCAGAATCTTTTTCTCACTAGGATTCTTCAATTCTGATTTCTGAAACCTGATTTTATGCTCGGTGGTGACTGTTTATTCCTTATCAGTTTGTTACATCGCTATAATCTGATTCTGATCTGAAACTCTATAAACCTGACTATTGATTTCTGCAGCTTTTCTACTTTCATACTCCCAGTAGGATTGTTCCATTACAGAGAATCTGTCCATCAGACTCCCCTCGATTTCTGCAGAACTCCTCTACTATAAGAACAGTATATTCGACTTGAGTATTGACCAAATCAGACCCACTGATAGTCTGTTATTTGATTTCTCTTAAATTCTGGTTTGGTTCCCTATTCTTGTGATTCTGGAAAAACAAAAGGATTCCTAACCCTAATCCCTTAGGTGTTTTAGAATCCATTAGGGTGACACTGGATTCAAATCAAGCAAGCCCAACTCCAGAATTCTCAGGGGTCTTTAAAAACAACTAGGATGCATAAATACAACTGTATAATAAAATTATGACATGCGTACAGTCATGGTTGTCTAGATCTGATGTACATCAAAGAAAGAATAATTTTCCGATTTGGATATGTTTCAGTTTTTTGGGTCAAATTGAACCTGTGTGAACCTGTAGTTCAATAAGTTAGGCCAAAATTTATGTCCACAATGGGTCATATGGGTCAGGGGCTAAGTAGTAGCTACTTAAAACTGAAAATAGAAACTATCCCTATTATCGTGTAGGCTTCAAGGCCCTCTTATTTGGGCTTATACAATGGATCCGTTTCAATAGAAAACTCAAAATTACATGGCTATAATCTCTCCTTTTATTCAAGTTTCTAATTTTACAAGGCTCCCCTATATGTGTGGGCCTCTTTATTACTTTCTATTTACTGTAGAGTGCTAAAAGCACCTATAAGGGCCATTGTACCTATCCCCACAATTTTGAAGAGTAAGAAATTGGTGTTATGCCATGGCTATGAGAAACAGTGGAGTTTTAGGTGAGAAACCAAGGTTAGTGAGAGACTGACCAAGCTATAAGAGGGAGGCTGATGCAGAATTATCACCAAACTGGGCTTCTTCTATTAGGAATAAGTCTAGGGTTTGGTTATATACATGTTGGGCCTTTGTTCCCAAGGGTTTTCTATGTAATAGGCCACTTTAATGAGCCTAAACTAGGGGTATATAGATTGCATACGGGATTAGACCAATACTTAGTTATTTTTATGTTTTTTAGTTGAACCGGTTCAAATTGGTTGCATCCAATTGGTTCAATTTAAGTGATCATGTGACTTGGTTAAGTGGTCATGTGACAACTTAAGTGGTCATGTGATGTAAGTCGGGCTGGATTAGGACTCTATAAGTCCAGCCATGTTTTAAGTCTATTTTCTTTAGTATTCTAGTTTCCTAGTCAGTTTAAGTTACCTAATAGGTTAGGGATAGAATTAGGCCATTCCTTTTTAATGTCCAAGTCTATTTTTGAATCTTCTATATAAGTTTGTAAGGGAGGCCAGCATTACATACGAATTTTGATTAATAAAAACTCAGTTTTATGCTTGCTGCCTTTGCTCCATCGTGAGTGTGCCTTGTGAGTAATATCAAGGTTGCCTTGTGAGTAATATCAAGGTGAAGGGATTGGTGGATCTTCAATCGACTCCTTGCATCTTGTAGATCGGGAGGTCCTTCTTCTTCTTCAATCAAGCTTCCTCAACTTGCTGCTACTGCAGATCTGCAGATCTGGTGAGTTGTTTGTTAATTTAGTTATTCCCTTCTTCCTCTAACCTAATCCACACCCCCCTCCTTCCATCAAACCCTAATTCTCCATTAAACCTGCAACTCCTACCTTAACTAGGACTCCCTCATAACTATAGATCTGACCTCAGTTTCAAACCACACTTCTAGCACACAACCCCCACACTTCTCCCTACACTCGATCCTAAAACCCAGCTCATAATTCCCACTCTATCCCCTCCATTCCTCCACTCCATTAAAACCCAAAACCTGCAACTCAATTCTGTCCAGAATTGCAGAATTTTAAAACCTTCCCAAATCCTATTATTTATATGCCATAAAAGCACCCTAGACCTGCATATTAAAACCCCATAAACCCCATTACCTTTATTCAACCCTAACCCTAATTTCTGCCCTAATTAGCCAAAGCTGTCCCAATCAGCCAGCCTTGTTAGGTGATCCCATTCTCCTGGCTCCTAGTGAGCCCCCCATTTCTTCTTTCCCCTCCCTCCAAACCTTGCACTGTTAGTTACTATTTTCTGCAACTGAACCAGCAACTAGAGAGAGTATCGTGGCCATTAATCTCTCCATTTATCACTGCTGCTTATCTGTGAAGGAGAGATTCCACTATTGATGTAGGTGCTACCTTGGGCCGACCCAAACCCATTTGGGTATCCAGATGGAGATGAAACGGGTCCAGTTTGATTTATTGTTCAGTAGGATATTCTACTTTATGGTCTATTTTGTAATTGGGTCCATTAGGAGTTTGATTTATTTTATAATTTTTTTCTTGTCGTTGATGGAGTCGTGGTAGAATTAGAGTTAGGATTTTATTTCTAAAGTTCAAGATAGAGTCAAATTCTATTTTAAAGTTACGTTAGGAGTCTTTTATTTTCATCTTTAAAATACCAATTTGTAACCGAGAAAGACGACAGATTGAATATGGAATAGTTGAGTTATGGTTTGGCGGCAGTGCGGCAGTGCGGCTGTGCGTGTGCACTCTTCTCCCCTCTTCTTCTTATGCGATTTCCTCTCCTCCCCTGCAACTCTGATTCTTCCCAGCTTCCCCTTTTCTCCTAACCGACCATCCATCAACTTGGTATCAAAGCCGAAGGATCCATCTCCTTCCCCTATAACCTCTCTCATTCCCTTCTCCCAAATCTCTGTCCCATTACGGCTCTACATACCAGTAGTAGTAACCAAAAAAAAAGGGTCTCCCTTCTCAGAAGCCTCACCCCCATCCCTTCCCACCGCTGCACATTACTGCAGCAACCCATCTCCCCAACCCTCCCCTGCAACTCTGATTCTTCCCAGCTTCCCCTCTTCTCCTAACCGGCCCTCCACCAACTATTCCATCAACAGGGCTGACATTGGAGGAGACATACTGTCTGTGGCACCTTGGTTCTGAACATTTTGGACAGCCAACTCCATGGGTATTTACAATTTTACATCATATCTAACCGGTTGTGAGCCCAGTTTTTGGTATGGTCCTCTTAGAATATGGGCCAGAATACCATAGGGGTATTCTGGACCTTCCCCTCTTATGTTTTTATTTCTTTTTCTGTGGTTCATATTATGTCGGCTATGTAAGGGCATATATGTCCATGTAATTCTGTTTTATTGATATACATAAGGGGCTTAGGGAATCATATCGATTCACTTAAGCACAATTCTCAAATCTGTTTTCTTAACATGGTATCAGAGCTACAATTTCTCTGACCTGTTTTCAAAACCCCCCACCCTACCATCGTTCTTCTCTTCTCTTTCCCTCCTCTCAATTTTTTTTTCTCTCCTTTCTCCTTGCTTCTTCTCCCTCTCTAAGGGCAGCACTGCAGAGGTGATCAGATGATCTAGTTGCTGCCCTATTCCCACCTCTTTTTTTCCATATCGATTCACTTAAGCACAATTCTCAAATCTGTTTTCTTAACATGGTATCAGAGCTACAATTTCTCTGACCTGTTTTCAAAACCCCCCACCCTACCATCGTTCTTCTCTTCTCTTTCCCTTCTCTCCATTTTTTTTTCTCTCCTTTCTCCTTGCTTCTTCTCCCTCTCTAAGGGCAGCACTGCAGAGGTGATCAGATGATCTAGTTGCTGCCCTATTCCCACCTCTTTTTTTCCTTTTTCCATGACCCAATATTATCCTCGATAGCTGCTGGTTCCCTCTTGCAATATTTGGAGTTTCCAGGTTTTGAAGATCAGTCCACGATATTTATTGGGACTGGTTCTCCCTCTATTGGAGACCCTTCTGCGACATTGAACTACTGTTGTCGAGTCTACTACAGGTGCTGAAGACCCCATCTCCCAATCGATCCATTAATTCAAGGTTTTTTCCCAAATCCCTGTGCACTATCGATTTTTGGGACTGGGCTGGTACAGAGTGATAATGGAACTGAGTATAAGGAATCTCAATTCCAAAAGTACTTTGTTGATCATGGGATTATACATCAGACTAGTTGTGTTGATACTCCGGCCCAAAATGGTGTGGCTGAAAGAAAGAACCGCCACTTATTAGAAGTGGCAAGAGCATTAATGTTTGCACGGCATGTTCCATCCCAATATTGGGGTGATGCTGTCCTCACTGCAGCCTACTTTATTAATAGGTTACCTTCACGGGTTCTTGATTCCCGTAGCCCATCTGACATTTTACTTGGAGATTCTTCCTTTGTGGTACCTCCCAAGGTATTTGGCTGTGTCTGTTATGCTAGAGATACTAAATCCCTTGGCAAACTTGAACCCCGTGGGTTACGGTGTATCTTTTTCGGTTATTCTCCGACCCAGAAAGGTTACAAGTGTTACCACACTCCTTCCCATCGTACTATGGTCAGTGTGGATGTGGTTTTTCACGAAACCCTTTCCTATTATTCTTCCCCACCTCTTCAGGGGGAGAGTTCTAGTGAAGATGTGGTTCCCGCTCTTGGGTTTCCTCTCCCTTCATCACCTATTGTTACTGTCCAGCCTCCCGTGGCTGCTGTCCAGCCTACTTTGACTACTGTCCCTTCACCCGAAGGGAATCCAATACAGGGGGAGATAATGGAAACAAGTGGTAGTAATGTTCCTATTCAGAGGGAGCTGACTCCAGTACAGAGGACCATTAGTAGATTTCAGAAGGCCATTGACACTTCCAACATTCGCACTTATAACTGGAGATGTTCTAGCAAAGGGCAGAATCAGTTCACTATAGCACCGATACCCATCCAGTTGCCAACTCAGGGTCCTGATCCTTCTCCTGGTGAGTCCTCCTCTTCTGATCTACCCATTGCTCATCGCAAAGGTACTCGGACCTGCACTTTACATCCCATTTCACGTTTTGTTTCTTATAGTTCTCTTTCTCCTTCTTTTCGTACCTTTGTTTCTTCCCTTTCTTCTATTTCCATTCCTAAAAATTGGCATGAAGCATCTACAGATGGAAAGTGGAAGGCAGCAATGTTGGAAAAAATGAGAGCATTGAACAACAATAATAGGTCGGATTTTGTACTTCTTCCTCCAGGGAAAAAACCAGTGGGTTGTAAATGGGTGTTTGTGGTCAAGCAGAAGGCAGATGGTACAGTGGATCGGTACAAAGCACGTCTGGTTGCTAAAGGCTTCACTCAGACATATGTGGCATTGATTACCAGGAGACTTTCGCACCAGTAGCAAAACTCAATATTGTAAGGGTATTGCTATCCTGTGCAGTGAATCTTGGATGGGACCTTCAGCAGTTAGATATGAAGAATGCCTTCCTCTATGGTGAATTAAAGGAAGAAGTATATATGGACATTCCTCTAGGTTTTTCAAGTCCTATTACCAAGGGTAAGGTGTGTACACTGAAGCGTGCCCTCTATGGCTTCAAGCAGTCACCTAGAGCTTGGTTTGGCAGATTTCACAAGGCTATGCTTTCCGTGGGCTACCAGCAAAGCCATGTTGATCATACCTTGTTCATCAAACGAGTGGGTGATAAGGTAACTCTACTAATAGTTTATGTTGATGATATTGTAGTAACCGGCAATGATGGTGATGAGATCAAAAAGTTGAAGTTGTTTCTTGGCCGTGAGTTTGAAATCAAGGATCTGGGGACTCTAAAATACTTTTTAAGGATAGAGGTTGCTCGCTCTTCAAAGGGCATATTTCTGTCTCAAAGAAAGTATGTCCTAGATCTACTGTCTGAAACAGGGCTGCTAGGGTGTCATCCCTCCGACACTCCCATAGATGCTACGACAAGACTCAAGGAGAAAGAAGGCACACCAGTTGATAAAGGTCGTTATCAGAGATTGGTGGGCAAACTTATCTACCTCTCTCACACTCGACCGGACATTGCCATTGCATTAGTATGGTCAGTCAATTTATGCATGACCCTTATTCCTCTCACATGGAAGTAGTTCTTCGCATTTTACGATATTTGAAGTCTGCTCCGGGATGAGGAATACTTTTATCTCCCAATGGTCATCTGAAGGTTGAAGCATACACTGATGCAGATGGGGCTGGTTCGAGTGATAGGAAATCCATCTCTGGATATTGCTCTTTTGTAGGTGGGAATCTTGTCACCTGACATAGTAAAATACAGAATGTGGTGGCCAGATCCAGTGCTGAAGCAGAATTCCAGACGATGGCTCATGGTATCTGTGAACTGTTGTGGCTTAAGGGGTTGTTGCAAGACACTGGGGTTGCTATCCAACTTCCAATGCTATTATATTGTGACAATAAGGCTGTCATTAGCATCGCCCATAATCCTGTCCAACATGACTGAACTAAACATGTGGAGGTGGACAGACATTTCATCAAGGAAAAACTCGAAGCTGGACTAATCTGTGTTCCCTATGTGAAGTCTACTGATCAGCTGGCTGATGTGTTCACAAAGGGGCTTAGTGGCAAAGTGTTTCATCCGTTTCTAGCCAAGTTGGGCATGTATGACATTTTTACACCAACTTGAGGGGGAGTGTTAGAATACGGGCCAGAATACCGTAGGGGTATTCTGGACCTTTCCCTCTTATGTTTTTATTTCTTTTTCTGTGGTTCATATTATGTCGGCTATGTAAGGGCATATATGTCCATGTAATTCTGTTTTATTGACAGAAATAAAGGGCTTAGTGAATCATATCGATTCACTTAAGCACAATTCTCAAATCTGTTTTCTTAACAGGTCCTTCTCTAGTTCTTCTCTACCTTCCATTGTAGTCTTGTGGTCATCCAATGGTTAGATCCTACTGAGGTATAAAGTTTCTATTTTTGAACCTTACTTGCTAATTTTGAATTCCTAGCATACCTCAGGTTCTAGCAATGGGCAAGGACTGATTTTTTAGATTATTGTTCAGTCCAAAGAACCCTACCCTTGACAAAGAGATCTTTCCCATCTGAGCTATTAGTTACTAATTTTGGAAAATAGTCTATTTCTAGTTAATAACCTTTCTTCTGTTCTGCCGACAAACCAGAATAACCCACTGTTTGTTTCTCCTGTGACTGGGTTTCATCCTAGGGTTGTGTAGCAGACATTTGAGTGTCTTAAGTACCAAAAGACCTTAACATTAGCCCACTGTTTGGTGTCTTTCTATTTTTTCTGTTGCTGGAACTGAGTGCTAAAGCCTACTGTTTTTACAGTACCTGTGATCCTATTGTGGGTTAGGCTACTAATGACCTAGTCCTACACTCCTACATTAAGAACTAGTTATTTAGTACATGTGGTCACAAAGCGTCCATTCTCATCATCTTTTACTCATGCTGCCATAAAATGTATACATATTTTTTTATCTTGTATATTTCTCATCACCCCATATCTTGAAAGAATGTAATTGTTTTTGATAATCTGTAATATTTTCCTACCTCATGTTTTGATAGAGGTTTTTACCCAATAAAATTCTTTTGAGAACACACCATATTTATGCAGCATAACTTCCTAGATAGAGTTCTTTTGAGAACACACCATATTTATGCAGCATAACTTCCTAGTTAGAGTCCTAAGCGCTAATAGTCAACCACTACATCAAGAAAGAAATTTATTACAAACAGGCGTATATCAGAGTGAAGGTATTAGCAATATTTCCAACCAACCTCTTGCCTCGTTGCCCCTACACATTAGAGATGTAGATACAGTTTCTTGGAATCGTTTGAAGAATGATAATTTATAGATTGCAAACCTATCAGAGTTTCTGATTGGATGATGAAATCCTTTTCTCACTGGCCCCTATCATTTGGAATCTTTAATCCCTCGTACTCTGTTGTGCTGTCTTGGAAGGTTACATTATTCACGTCTCATTTGAACTTTTGACTGAGCCGGTAAAGATCAAGCTCTAATTTTGGTGATCTATCCTAATCGAGAAAAATCATATACATCACAATTCAAGATTACAAAGAGTCCTTTTTCATGACTTATTCTTTGAAGTTTAGCTCTCAATTTAGTTAACTATGCAGCACAGATCATACCAACACCTAAGGCTGTCTTATTATATATCTGGTCCCACCCCTCCCCTGAAGTTTAAATTATTTGTATTTTATCTACGACCTAGGAATAGCACAGTTAATATATGAGTGCAAGCAAGCACAAACCCAAGTCCATAAATTTTTTTAGCCTCAAACCTCAAAGAGTCTATCCCTGCATTAATTACAGTGCAAAACTGAATGTCACCAAAGTTCTTCCTCTAATTGATTGACAAACAACTAGTACCGATAAATTCATTCCTCCTCAAGATAATGGATATCCAACCTCAACAAGAGGTAAACCATATTAGACACGGTGCAGCTACTTTATGCAAAATGGGTGGGGGTCGCTTTATTGTTCAAACAATGGTCTCTTAATGTTTTGTGACTCCCCCGACAACTCAAACCCCGTTTTTCCACCTTCCTGGTGGAACCAGATACAAAGCTGACCAAATAGATCACTGGGTGGTCTGATTAGCTACAAGAAGCCTAAACCTAAACCTAATCCCCTCCGTAGAGAGAAGTTGAGATGGAGCAGCATCAACACAAAGTTAATCAACAGAAAAAGAAACTAGGAAGAATGACAGAATTGTGGTCTCCATTTAAGCAATGAATAATCATTAGAGTAATCTCATTAGCTAAAACAGTAAATAATAATTGAACTTACTCGACGATCTCTTCATCTTATCCTCATCTGATATCCGCAACCGCACTAAGCTCTCCCGTAGGTCTTTAAACGAAACTCCCCCAATCTTCGATTCTGTCTCTTTCTCTTCAATCTCTCTCAGTTTAATCAGTCTCTCATTTAACTCCCCAAGAGAAAACCAGTTTTTACTGACATTAGTATCAGCAGGACGAAGTTTACGAAGCTTCTCCCCTAGCTCACCGTAACTATACATCTTCACGAACTCTGTCTTCAGCGATGGAGATTCTGCCTCCTTCGTTCTCCATTCTTTTCCAAAAACAGACGTAGGGAGTGGCTCTGATCCTCCAATAACAACGGACGAAGCCAAAGAAGGATCTTGCGGCTGCAGCTTGAGACTACTTCTGAGAGCGCTAAGAGACAGAGGGTCCCTCATGGTCTTGCTTGCTCTACCGCCCGTTCCTCCAAATCGATCACTCGCAGGTTGGCTTCCGGTTGAAGCTCGAAGCTGCCTTAAGCTCTCCCGGATAGCATCGAAAGAGGGTTTTCCACCCTTGCCACTTCCGGCTCCATCGTTCCCTCCTTCGCTCTTTTCAATCACATTTCTCTTGTAGAGGTCCTGAAATGAGATAGCTTGAGAAGGTGAGGAAGAAGGCTTCTCGTTGGGCGGAGGAGCAGCTGATCTGAGACGATATTCAGCGAGGTTTTTGCGGATTTCTTCCAGAGAAGCGATCTTCGAAGATTTCTGAGAAGTGAATGGAGGAGTTTCCTTTGAAGAAGAGAGAGAAACCCTTCGAGGAGCTGAAGACTGTTTTAGACTGGCTTTAACGTCACTGAAGTACGAAGAGAATGAAGGAGTCGATGGAGATGAGGATTCCTTCTTGTCTTCCCCATCATTAGATTCTGGAGGAGACGACGAAGAGGACGAAAATCGTTGGACGACACTAGGGTTTCGTAAAGTTCTACATTTCGATCTCCACTGCAGTGCCATTGACTAACCGAATGTTCGAAACCCTATCTTCCGAAGCGCCGATACAAAACCCTAGTGCGGACTGCAAAGTGCAAAGCGAGACGACAGTAACATCTCTGTCTCTGGTTCGAGCTTCGACTGCCCGAGGACCAATTTCATTCGACGGGAGTGTTTGGAAACGAATTACCGCATCATCGAACCAATCAAATAGGGATTGATTGGGAACGAGTTTATGACGTGCTACATGTGCTTATTCTATCATTTCTATGCTGCTAAAGTCCAAGACTGTTAAATTGGAACCGGAACCGAAAACTGAAATTGCCTTCGGACCAAATATTCGAACCGAATCTAACCAATAGAACTTGGTTACAATTCGAAACTGGGGAATAGAGTTGAGGCGGGACTTGGTTACTTTCTAGATCCAACATAAGAACCGACCGATTAGAACCAATATAGAACAAAATTTTAGTACCAATATATTATAGTTTATTAATATAATATAATATAATACTAATAACTTAAAGGGAAGCAGTTTTCTATACGGGAGTGTGGCCTATGCCAGCACTCACATGTGTTTATCTCTCTTTTCCTTAAAACAAGGGGGTAGAGGTGTCTTTTCATATGGGGAGGAGAGAGATAGACTCATGGGAGTGCTGACGCAGACCACACTCCCCGACAAATAACTTTTTCCCTATCTTAAAATATACTAATACAAAATATTGATATAGTATAATATTTTACTAATAGGACTAAGCTTCCCTGCATCAATAGAGGACGGTTCACCCACCATTCTAGGGTTCAAAAACCCCTCCAAGGGTTTTAGTATGTTCCAAAATACCTGCCCTCTCTCGCCCCACAGTGAATGGAATCAACTCGGTCCTTATTAATATTAGTATAAGATTTTATAATGCTATTATATCCTATTATAAAATTATAGTATAAAATATATAAATCAAGTACATGAATCCAAAACCGAATTGAACGAACAAGTTCAATATGAGTACCAATTTTTAGACCTAACGATGGCAAGACTAGATCTAAGTCAGATAGATATATATATATATATAACTCAAAATAAAAGTCAACTAAAAACCTAAATGACCGAACCCAAAAAACTAAGTGGTATGATTTAGAAAACTATGACATACAACCCACTTTCACCAAATTACCACGTTCTATACAAATTGAGATTGAAGAGATGAAAGGAGGTTCAACTAAAGGGTCTCATCTCCCCTAAAATATTATATATGACAAAGCTTAAGTTCACAAACACCCCCATAACAATATTGGTAAGAACAACAAAATTGATGATCGTTGGCAGCAAAGCATACTAATCCAAAACTAAAATAGGAATTAAGAAAGTTACAAACATCATCAACTATTATTAGTCTTAAAAATCCATTTACGGGTGATAGAAATGACATCCCAACTCCTATTCGACTGCCTGATCACAATATGTCCAGAGCGTCATCGATGTCCAGCACTGCTACTTTGCTTGTTGTAGCCCTTGAAGCACTCCCCGTATCTCCGGTCCTTGTGACATTCCTAGAAAATCATGGGACACACTAGATGAGAATTAAGTATTTTAAAGATAGTGATAATTTACCACAAAAAAAAGTTAGAGATAGAGGGTATCCACAGGTCCCTCCAAATATGAATAAGATGATTAGTACCCATTCTTGGCCAAATCATTTGTTGCAACAAAGTCTTTATACCCTATTTCGGTCATCTGACCGAAATACCATTTATGCCCAATTTCTGTCAACAAAGTTAAACAAAAGATAAAAATATATATTCATCGGTCTGCATCCAAAGGTGGTTATAACAAATGAAGAAGATAGGATCATAGGAAGTTACTTAACTACAAGGGATTGCCAGCAACAACTATATAAAATGGATGTTGGCGATGAAGAAATGATCCACAAATCAATCAAACAAGTCTTTATTTTTATCTTTTTCTTTTCCTTTTTAGATGTAGTTTTTGTTGGGGTTGATCCCGGTCCTAATGTCGCATTGACCTGTGTTTCAAGAGGCATTCATTTAAGTTTTGCTTGGAGAATAACTCAACAACAATATGTTTTTTGTCTTGTGTTTCAGAAGGCATTGTTTGCATTTAGAATTGACACTTTGTTATCAATAATGTCATGTTTCTATCTTTATTCTTCTTGGCATTGCATTCTTTGCATTTTTAGAAGTCCTTAGATTACCAAGGCACTGGTAAAATCCATCTTCACCTGAAGCAAAATTAGAACAATTTCATCATCCAACAACGATCTTGAGACCAAAGAAATTTGGGGAAACACAAAGGTGTAACCTTAACAATACTATTCCAAATAAAAGAACCGCATTTCCATAAAGTAGTAGAAGGATGGAACAAATCAAAACTAGACAAATTTTACCCTCTCAAAAGCTTGACCTGTAGTAGCCTTCCACCTAATATAACACCATTTCCTTTTATTATCTACCTTCACTATACAAAGCTTATCACACTTAATTGGCATGAAAAAACAAGACATCCAATTAGTAGCTAGGATAGAGCTGAATACAATTTTTATTAACATCGATCTCTCATCCTGAGAAAACAATGGAATGTTCCAACTTCATAACTTCTTTTCCACCCTTGAAATTAACTAAAGCCATTCTTGGGATTTACTCCTAGTGAAAAAACATCGGAATACCTAGGTAGGATGATTTATCTAGTAGCATATTTATTCCAAGACTACACAACATCATATTCATAATATTTTCACCAACATGCTTACTATACAAAAACCCACTTTTAAGTATATTTGTTGCCCTAAAATGTTTATAAACAAATATAAAATTGCATGTATGGTAAAAATATCATTTTAGTGATTCTACAAAAAATAAACGAGTCATCCACAAAAAACAAATGTGTTACCTTTGGATAATTTTTATCAATTTTAATACTTATAAAAAGGTCTAAATCTCTGTATTTTTAAAATACGGGATAATCCTTTCGTAGTAATAATGAACAAATATAGACTTCATGAGCATCCTGGACAAATACCATGGGAAGGCTAAAAAAAACAGAAATTACTTCCTTTCAATTTAATTGAAAAAGAAATTGTTGACAAAATAAATTAATCATATCACACCATGCAAAGCAAAAACCTAAGAATTAAAAACCAGTTCTTAAATAGCCCTATTTCACTTTGTCATACGTTGACATATCTAGTTTAAAAGCAACCCCACATCTTTTTCCTTTGTGATGTTTTAGAAAATAGAAACTCACACGAGCTACAATAATAATATCTGAAATCTCTCTATCTTAATAAATGTTGTTCGAAAAGCAGACAAAACGATTTAAAAACGGTTTTACACTATTTGGTAAAAATCGTTGCATTTATCTTATATTCTTATATAACTCAACACATAAGCTAAAGAGCCGAAACGCATCCACATACATAGCCTTATCCTTTAGGTGAACCATTGTGATCAATGTATGATTTATTCCAAAAGGGAGGCGTTGGAGACCGCTGCTCCTTCGACTGGTAAGTCTCACCCTTGGGACGCTGTTCCTTCTTAGGTTTGGAAAAGAATTTAGTCCAGCCACACCATGCCTAAAATCAGAATTTTTATTTGGCGTGTTGTGGCTTGGGGGGTTGGCTTCTGCAGATGCTCTTCACCAGCGTCGTGTTCCAGTTGATACTATCTGTCGTAGATGTGGTATTCATGAGGAGGCTATCGAGCACATTTTGCTCCATTGCACATTTGCCCATGCTGCCTGGTTTGGTTGCAACTTGAGCACTCTAGTGTCTGGGGGGTGTGATCTTAAAATTTTCCAGTTTATAGAGCGGTGGAGTTCTCTCGTTGCTCGTGGCAAGGCATTTTATAAGGAGGTTTCAGCTTTGTGTTGCTTTGTTTTTGGTTCCTTTGGATCTCGAGGAATGATTTGGTCTTTGGTGGCGGATCTTGGACGCCGGAGGACGTAGTGCAAGCTGCCCAGAAAGCCTGTGGTGAGTTCTTAGGAGCCTGCACTCCCCATGCTTCTCCTCAGACACGGTCAGCGTGTCCTCAGGATTCTCTTCTGCCTTCATGGTCCCCTCCCCCCCTGGTCTTTACAAACTCAACTGCGATGCCTCTTTTGATCCGGATTCTAAGAAAAGCGGCGTGGGTTTTTTTATTCGGAATCACATGGGCAACTACTGTATCGTGGTGTCTAATCTAGTACACTTTGATGAGGTTTTGGTGGGGGAGGCTATGGCAATCCGAGAGGGTCTTTTGGAGGCAATTTCAAAAGGAACTCTCTCCATTTTGGTTGAGAGTGATAATAGGGTGGTCATTTCTCACCTCCAGGATCCTTCGAAGCTTGTGGACCTAAAGTTGTTACCTATCCTAGAGGATATTAGACACATTACCTCTTATTTGGACAGCTGTTGTTTTGCTTTTGTTCCAAGGACTGTTAATTCCATTGCAGATTGCCTTACCAGGAGGGTCCTATCCGTTTCGGGAAGGATGGTTTGGCCTGTTTTCGATCCCTGTTTATCTAAGGACTTTGTCTCAGGATCCAGGAGTGGTTCCCGTTCTCTTCAATAAATTCCCATTCGACCCAAAAAAAAAAAAAAAAAAAAGATTTATTCCAAAAGAAAGATATATTTATGAACAAATCATGCACATGTAATAATATCATCTTTAATAGAATCCCAAATTTATTTATAAAACATAGTAGACACTCCATTATTTTATTGGGGATTTATAGGCCCCAATACCAAACACAACATCCCTAATTTCATTTTTTGAAAGAATACTCGTGAGCAACATATTATCCTCCTAAAAAATGACATGCTCAAAAAGATTTTCTACAAAAGAAAAGTCTAAAAGTTAGAAGTTGTATAAATTAATGAAAAATGATCAACAAACAACTTGGCTTTAAAAGGAGTATCAAACACTTTCACCCTATTAGTGATAATGCAAGGAATACCAAAACCATAGACATTACCAATGGTCAATTAGGATGCTAGTCTATGTGTGAATAAAAGGATGCGAAGGATAAGGAAATTAGTTTCAAAAAGATTTTTTTTAATCATAATTATCTAACTTGGTAATTATATTTTGGGAGGGGGATCAATGCTGCCGGGCTACGTGGCCCTTGCACTTGCACAATGAGAAAGCACATGGGCATCCTACAAGGACGGGAATTTTCATTTCATAAGGGACATGATTGTCATTTCACTCTTACTATGTTTGGGCATAGATGCCACATAGCTTGGCAGCCTTCTTTTTCCCTTGTATCTTTTACATATAATTTTTTAATATAAAATTAAATTAAAAAAATTAAAGGAAAAAGTTTCATACACTGTTGTACATGTAAGGAATCTTTTACATTGGATTTTAATAATCGTTCGATTCAAGGGTTTTAATTCGAACCGTCCAAAATATAATAACTACTCTTTCTATATATACCTTTTCAAATACTAATATACTTCTACTTATTTTATTTTTTATTTTTGATACGTACCTATTTTATTTAGTAGTAAATTTAGTAGTAATAATTTTTTAGATAAAAAATGCGGTGATGAAAAGAAAAAAAAAAAAGAAAGAGATCAACACCCCGAATCAACTGAACCGTTTCCCTTCCCAGGTTGCATCTTTGTTTTCTTCTCTCCCTGTATACTCTCTATCCCACCTTGCAAATCGGATATATTTTATATTCTGCAAATCGGATAAAAAAAATAAAAACCCCCAAACAACTAAACCGTCTCTTTCCTCTCTGCAAATTGACACTAGGGCGCTTTCTTCTCTCAATCGACGCTCTCCTCTGCAAATCGAGGCTAGGGCAGTTGCACCTTTCACTCGACACCTGAGCGTTAGGGCATTTTCTTCTCTCATCTCAAAGCTCTCATGTATACTCTCTATCGGACCTGCAAATCCGGATTTATTTTCCACTATGCAAATCAGATATACTCTCTGCAAATCGTCTGTCTTCCCTTTGCAAATCAACTCTAGGGCGCTTTCTTCTCTGAATCGACGCTCTCTCTTCCCTCTGCAAATCTCAAAGCTCTCCTGTATATTCTATCTCGTACTATGGAAATCTAATATAAAAGGGCAAAAAGATTAATGCTCGATTGAGATTTGAGATTGAGGTGAACTATACCTGTTTTGCCGAAGAGGGGGTGTTTTGTGGAAAAGAGGGTATGGAAGAGGGAGTCTTTTGCGGAAGAAAGGGTTCAGTTGAGTTGCAAAGAAAAAAAAAAAGGACTTTGACGAAAAAATAAAAAGGCAGCCATAAATGTGTATTTGAAACTCGTACTGTATAGGAGGAGTATTTTGGATACTTTATTTTTGGACGGTTCAGATTAAAATCCTTGAATCTCATGGTTATTAAAAAGTAGTGTAAAAGATTCTTCTTATGCACGACCGTGCATGAAAACCAGCTCCTTTAAAATCAAAATGATCTATAAGTTTTTTTTTTTGTTTCCTGAGAATAATGAATTAGAATTAGTTTCACAATCATATTAATGGGTACGTCTATTTGTAATAAAAAAAAGTTACAATTTTACAAACAAATTTTGTAACCATGCTATTTATTTACCCCTATTAGATGACATATCAGTTATTTAGAGGGGCTAAGATTGTAATTTTGCTATCCTTGATGTTTCGACCCTTTCTCACTCGATCTCTCCCCCATGTCGTCAAGTGTCCTTGTGAGAGATTTTTGGACCTGAGCTTCAACTTCCACTCCCCCATACTCTCTCTCTCTCTCTCTATATATATATATATATATATATATGGGAAAAAGATTTATGTGTGGGAGTGTGGTCTACGCTAGCACTCCCATGAGTCTATCTCTCTCCTCCCCATGTGAAAAGACATCTCTGACCCTTTGTTTTAAGGAGGAGAGAGATAGACACATGGGAGTGCTAGCGTAGGCCACATGCACTCCCGTGCAGAAAACTGCTTCCCTATATATATATACAAATTCATTTCTCTTTTCTATGTTTATTTATTTATTTTTGGTAAAGCTTTTCTATGTTTATTATGTTTATTATGATTTCTTATTCCAATAGTAAGATAATTCGCCCACCTTATTTTTTTTTGTTTTTTCCCTCAAATGCTTCCTCTTTCGTTGTAGGATATTTTTTTTCAAAAACATTACTGTCGTTCTCCTTAATTATAAACTTATAGTGTAGAACCACAGAAAATCCCACACCGCCTGGGGATGTACCATGATATGTGCATATATATGCTTTAACCTCATTTACTTAATGTGACATGTTTTGAAGCTATAAGACACACTCACACACTTGCTAAAGCAGGCAGTATCGTACTATTGATGGGGTCGGTTCTTCGCACTTCATACAGATGATCCACAAAGCAAGGGCCTCCGCTCCAAGGCTTAATAGACTTTCAGATCCCCAAACCTGTCCCCATCCACTCTCCTACCCTAATTCTGGCTTTTTTTGGGTGGTGTTTAATTTCCATCAAGAGACACGGAGAGAGACAGAGAGAGATGATCCAGCTGGATCATCCCTTCCCCAATTAAAAGCAAGCTTTTGGTTGAACAACTACCTGACCTCCACATGACGGCTATTCTCTCACTTTCAGAGGCCAACTCAATGCTTATTCCTAAGGATCAAATGGAAGATTTGGCAAGGAATATTTGTGATACATCCAATATTCATCGGGCCAATCAACGATCGCCACGTGTCACAGGTGACCCATTCCATAGCCAAGGAGAACGAACCGGGTCCCAGCACCCGGGCGCGGCCTCACCCAGGCGCAGCCACCACTCGGGCGCGGCCTCACCTAGGCGCGACCACACATCAGGGCGCGGCCTCACCTAGGCGCGGCCACACATCAGGGCGCGGCCACCACCCAGGCACAGCATCGTGGGCCCGTGAGGTGGGGGCTACCCATCTACGATCCGATCGTATCGCTAAGACTCATGCCCCTATCGGGACTCGGACCGCCGCTTAGGTCACGCCACCCGCATGCATTCAAGCACCAGGGCGTTATCACCACACGGGTATCTATCCACCAAGGATCCCGATGCCACCGGGACAATCCCTCCCACGGGAGATGGCCAATCGAGATAGAGCCCCGTTACCCAGGGCCTCTATCCACCCAACGGCACAATCGCCATCAAACGGGACTCTCCACACCGCCATATGCTACTATAAAAGGCAAGGTACACAACCCCATCGGGGACATCAAAACTCATCTTGAATAATCACTATTCATCTATTTGCGCTGGGGAGATCTAACTTTGGCATCGGAGAGCCCTAGGCCGGGACCACACCGGTTCTCTCTGTTGACCCTTTGGTCCACTTGCGGTGGCGGCACTCGTAGGACCGCCGGCGATTTCTTGACGCACAGTTAGCGTCGTGTGGGAACGACGCTAGCCATTACGCTACTAGCTCGCTTCCATACTCATTCAATGGCACGAAGGAAGACTACCACCACCAACAACGGAGCAAGGAATGGATCACCACCCCGAGTGCTCTCGCCGCGAGCCAACGACCAGGACCATGTCCCTCGGAGGAAGAGATCCCCCTTAATGACCGATTCGTGATCGCGGCCCAACAATGACGAGGCCGACGATGTGGTGGTGGAGGTGACACTGACCCCAATGCTCCGCCCACGGGGTCGGATCAGCGACCGCAACGGCGGATCCTCGATGAACAACGACTCTTTCGAGAGTACTTGACCCGGCGTGCGACGTCTCACCGTCGAAGGACTTCACCATCGGCCAAGGGTGGAGTCCGTACCTCGACAAGAGCCGAACCCTAGGAGATCATCTCCCGGGCGTGAGATCGAGAGACTAGCGCGACGAGTGACCCCCACTCCGCATGGGGGAACCTTCCCAAAGATCCCGGGAGAATAAGGGACCTCTCGCCATGGTCGAACGTGGGAGGACGCCAACACCCAGGGCAAGGGTGTCTAGCCGCGAGAGATCGGTCCCAGGTCTGTGTTCGACGACGATGGAAGAAAGTCACATACCATGATGAAGCGGACCTACAGAGAAGAAAGCCCCTCACCTTCACGACAGGATTCATCACGGCGTGACCATTCCCCATCCCACCAACACTCAAGGCGGGAGGGGACATCCAGAGAGAAGCGTGAATGGGGTCGCGGCCGAACTTTCGGCCAGCGTGGGGGCGGACACGGACGAGGAGCTCGATCAAAGACTCGCGACCTGGATGAGAAGGCTGGAAGGGTTGAAGAAGCGGACCAAAGGCGAGACGCATTCCATACCTAGGCAACACCCTTCTCTCACAGAGATCATGTCGACCACACTACCTTCCAGGTTTCGACTACCCACCTTTGAACTCTACGGTGGTACCACTGACCCCAATGACCACATCAACTACTTTAATGGCATGATGACGCGTATGGGGGTCGGACGTGGTCTCCTATCGGGCATTCCCGGCATTTCTCAAGGGAGCAGCCACATCATGGTTCTCCAGGCTACGATCGAGATCTATAGGCTCGTTCGCGAGCTATGCGAACAATTCGTCACCCGCTTCCAAAGCGTCAAGCGTAAGAAGACCACCGTCAATCTATCAACGTGGTACGAATCCTGGGAATCTCTTAGGGAATACGTTACCGAGGTTCACCAAAGAGTCCCTGGAGGTTCGAGACTTGGATGACCAAACACGACATGTAGCCCTAGCAGGAGGTATTAGGGACCTGGACTCGATCAAGGACCTGGCACGTCATGAGACCAGGACTATGAAAGAGCTCTTGGAGCGGTGCAACGAGTTCGCAAATATGGCCGAGGTACTACAAGCTAGAACGAAAATAATCGAGGCCAAGCCACAAGACAACAAGAGGTCGGACTTTGATGACCACAAAGAGGGTAAGAGGTCGAGGACAGGGCGTCGACAAGGGAAGGGCGACCGCCCATCTAGGAGGACAGACGCCGCCCGAGAGAGAAGTGAGAGGGCAAGCACCCCAGAGTTCACACCATCGAACACCACCGGTCCCGGATACTCATGCAGATCCAGGACCGTGACTTACTCCATTGGCCACGACCCATGCTAGCAAGACCAGAGAAGCGGAACCCTAACAAATACGCCTCTTCCACAAAGAGAATGGGCACGACACGAGGAGTGATATCAATTGAAGAGAGAGATAGAGCAACTGGTAAGAGCGAGAAGCCCGAACAAGTATGTGAAGGGGAGACGTGACAACCGCTCGGAGGCTAAGGAGATAGAGGTCGCGACGGAGATAGAGTGGAATCGAGACGAGAAGAGAGAAGAACAGATCGAGAGAGAGACCTCCCGGAAGAGCGGAGAGATGCAACAGAACCTAGTGGCACCAAGGGACCTCCTATCCTCACCATACTTGGAGGACCGGGACAAGAGTCCACCGTAAAAGCTAAAGCTCATGCCAGGTTCGTGGGAGTGGCGAGAAAGCCCAACAAGATAGCCAGGACCGAGGTGATGATCTCCTTCTTGAATGAAGACTGAAAGGACTAAACTTCCCACATGAAGATGCCCTGGTAATACAGGTGGAGGTAGCCAATCGACCATACACGGGGCGTCTGGCATACTCTGACGCACGCCCTTGGACGCCATTCGGGTTCGGGACGACCAGCTCAAACCGAGCCCACTTATCTCCATGGATTCTCGGTGCCACGCCTCCATCGTAGGTACCATAGAGCTACCCGTCACCTTGAGTACACCCTCAACAAGTAACCATCATGGTGAATTTCATGGTAGTCAAGTTCGTGGTGTCCTTCAACGCCTCTTAGGGCGACCATCACCGATGCCCTTAGAGGAGTCATATCACCACTTCACTGAAGATGAAGTTCCCCACCGAGAATGGGGTAGGCGAAGTTCGAGGAGATCGAAGAAAGCAAGGAGTGCTATGCCACCTTCATGAAAAAGAATAATGGCAACACCCGTGGAATGGCACTCTGCCTAGAGAGCATGGTCGAGTGACCGAGAGAGATGAACCGACAGAGAGAGGGGAAGGCCAGTGGAAGACCTCATCACCTGGCCCTCGGCCAGGAAGACCCCTCCAAGGTCGTTCAAGTTGGCTCGCGCTAAACAAGGAACAAAGAAGGGCTTGGACACCTCCTCCAAGCGAACATAGATGTCTTCGCATGGTCGACCTCCGACATGCCGGGAATACCACGTTCCATAGCCGAACATTGACTACATGTCGACCCAACCAGAAGCCTGTTCAACAAAAGCGGCGTAACTCGCCCTCGACCGACAAGCGGAATCAAGGAGGAGGTCGAGAAGTTAAGCCGATCAGGGGTTCATCGAGAAAGGAGAAGTTCCCAACCTCGGCTCGCCAACGTGGTCATGGTACCAAAGCCAAATGGGAAGTGGAGGATGTGTGTCGACTATACCGACTCGAACAAGGCATGCCCAAAAGATGAGTACCCACTGCCCAGGATCGACCTGCGATCGACGCCACCGCCGCCATGAGATGCCGAGTTTCATGGACGCCTACTCCGGATACAACCAGATCCTCATGTATGAGGATGATGAGTCTTACACCGCATTCCGGACGGACAAAGAGAACTACCGCTACAACGTCATGCCGTTCGGGTTAAAGAATGCGGGGGCCACCTACCGGAGAATGGTCAACAAGATGTTCGAGGAGCAGATCGGGCGCAACATGGAGGTGTATGTGGATGACATGCTCGTAAAGAGCATCCACGCCAGCCAACACCGACAGGACCTAGAGGAGGCATTTGCGGTGCGAGGAGGAACCAGGATGAAGCTAAACCCTGCAAAGTGCGCCTTGGCGTAACGTCAGAAAATTCCTGGGGTTCATGGTCTCGGTCAGTGTGGAATAGAAGCCAACCCATCCAAGATCAAGGCCATCCAAGAAATGGCACCTCCTCGAAGTCGGGGAAGTGCAGAGGTTGAATGGAAGGGTCGCTGCCCTTTCCAGGTTCGTGTCACGATCGGTGATAAGTGCTTACCATTCTTCAAAACATTGAAGAACCTCCGAAGCCCTAAAGATTTCACATGGACGGAAGAGTGCCGAAAGGCGTTCGAAGAATTGAAGGAGTACCTAGAGAGCCCACCACCGCTTTGGGGCGACCGTAACCTAATGAAGAGTTGCGGCTCTACGGCCGCCACCCTGTCACGCGGTCGTGCATCGTCTTGAAGGAAAAGACAAAGTCCGAGGCCCATCTATTACATCAGCCATGTCCGATCGATGCAGACCAGGTACACTAGGATCGAGAAGGTAGCCTATGCATTGGTAATGGCAGCCAGGAAGCTACGACCATACTTCCAAGCCCATACCATCATAGTCCTCATAGACCTACCCCTGAAGAAGATATCGCACAGGCCTGGACGCCTCCGGAGATTGATAGCATGGGCGGTGGAGCTAAGTGAGCATGACATCGGGTTCCAACCAAGGACAGCCATCAAAGGCCAGGCTCTTGCAGTTTCATTGCAGAGTGTACCCTGTCTCGAGATCGAGTCGAAAAGCAGGGGAGCCGGAAGAGAAGGATCACGGATCGTGGGACATGTTCGTGGACGGGTCGAGCAATGCGACAGAAGCGGCGTGGTCTCATATTAACCAGCCCCGAGGGATTTCGTATCCAATATGCTCTCCGATTCACCTTCCAAGCATCCAATAATGAGGCAGAGTACGAGGCATTGCTAGTTGGACTCCGGGTGGCCAAAGCCATCCAAGTCACACACCTATCCACCCCGAGCGACTCCCGGCTACGTGGTGAATTAGGTGAATGGAGAGTACGAGGCGAAAGATGAAAGGATGGCATCATACCTAGCACGTGCTCAAGCATTGATTGAGGGTTTCATGAAGTTTGAGATGGTTCAAGTTTCCAGGGAGGAGAACACCGCCGCTGACGCCCTATCCAAGCCAGCCAATGAGGAACTCCGAAATTTGGCCAGCGCGATCTATGTTGAGATCTCGCATAAGCCAACGTATAAGGAAAAGCAGGTTAACGAGATCATGGAGGGACCTAGCTGGATGGACCCTCTACTCAACTACCTCCGAACGATGTCTTACCGAAAGACAAGGCCGAAGCGAGGAAGATTAGGATGAGAGCTGCAAAGTACACCATCCTAGACGGGTCTGTACAAGCGGGGGCAACAAGACCACTACTCCTAGGTGCCTAGGACCCAAGGGGGCGAGTACGCCCTAGCCAAGTCCATGAGGGGATATGTGGAAGCCACATGGGGGACGAGCCCTAGCCTACAAAATCCTCCACCAGGGACTATACTCGGCCACGAATGCAAGAGGAAGCCATCCAATATGCCAAGAAGTGCGAGCAATGTCGGTTGTTCGCCCCAAGACCCCATCTACCCACCACCAAGTGACATCAATCCTCAACCCCATACCTTTTGCCATGTGGGGACTAGACATCTTAGGCTACTTCACCGCAAGACCGAAAATGGAAAGTACCGGTCGTCGCAATCGACTACTTCACCAAGTGGGTTGAAGCTAAACCCTTGGCCAAGATAACAGAGAGAGATGGAGAAGTACGTCCGCGATGACATCATCTACGGTTCGGGTACCACGGATCCTCGTCTCGCACAATGGAAAACAATTCAACAACCCTAAATTCCAAGCATTCATCACACTACACAACATCGACTATCGGCCGTGTCGGTAGCATACCCACAGCCAATGGTCGTGGGAGGTCACCAACGTAACGCCATCGAAGAAGTCAAGAAAAGGCTAGAAGGAGCCAAAGGCAAGTGGGTAGAAGAGCTACGCAAGCGTCTTGTGGGCATACTGAACTACGACGGACGCCCACAAGGGAGAGCCCATTCCGCCTAGCATATGGCATCAAGCATTGGCGCCGGTAGGAGTCTGCGCCATGTCCCATAGGGTTCTCGCACTTCAATGAACGTACCTATGTCGACGGATGCGGGCGAACCTAGACTTTATAGATGAGGTCCGCGAGAGAGCACTACTAAGGAACGCCTACCGAAAGAACGCTTCGCCAGTACTATAATGCCAGGGTCAAGGAAAGGCTATTCCACCAGGGAGATTTAGTACTACGAGGGCAAGTGCATCACGCCTGAGGCTGTATATGGGAAGTGTCACACCCAATCGAAGGACCCTACATAGTCTCCAAGCGATACGCCCAGGGACTTACCGCTTGAAGACTCCGGGGGGCAAGAAGGTAGACCGCACTGGAACTCGGAACATCCAAGAAGTACTACCAGTAGAAGCATAGCGAAGAGTGGTAGTGATAAGAAAGAGCAGAGGAGTAGCAGGAGACGACATCAAGGACAATGTGAATTTCATTCAAAATAAAGAAATGTTGCAAGAATACTTATCTTTTTCTACCACTCAATCGAATCACGGCCACTACATTAAGGCGATATGCCAACACTGAGGCTCCATGCCTCAGGCGATATGCCAACACTGAAGCTTCATGCCTAAGGCGAAATGCCACCACTGAGGCTTCATGCCTAAGGCGACATGCCAACACTGAGGCTTCATGCCTAAGGCGATATGCCAACACTGAGGCTTCATGCCTAAGGCGACATGCCAACACTGAGGCTTCATGCCTAAGGCGACATGCCAACACTGAGGCTTCATGCCTAAGGCGATATGCCAACACTGAGGCTTTATGCCTAAGGCAACATGCCAACATCGAGGCTTCATGCCTAAGGCGATATGCCAACACTGAGGCTTTATGCCTAAGGCAACATGCCGACATCGAGGCTTTATGCCTAAGACAACATGCCAACATCGAGGCTTCATGCCTAAGGCGACATGCCAGCACTGAGGCTTCATGCCTAAGGCGATATGCCAACACTGAGGCTTTATGCCTAAGGCAATATGCCAACACTGAGGCTTTATGCCTAAGGCAACATGCCAACATCGAGGCTTTACGCCTAAGGCAACATGCCAACATCGAGGCTTCATGCCTAAGGCGAGATGCCAACACCGAGGCTCTACGCCTAAGGCGATAACCAACCAAGGTCCGAGGATCACCAAGGCACGACACCACTAACAAAATCCTATGACTACCAAGGGTCGAGAGTATCAACGCGCAAACAACCACCAAGAGACAATGCGGTCAAAGAAAATCAAAAGCGATCACATAGAAAAGTCATAATATTTACAAATTCAAGTTCAAAAAAGGAAAAAGGTTGAGACGTCTACGGGATCCATACAGCCGTGGGGTCAAGGGATCACAGAGGGATGGGTCACCTCCGACCCAGCAGGGGACATCATGTCCACCTCAAGAGGACGCGCAGCGCACCCCCTCGAGGCGGGAGATGCCCTCCACCTCGACACCGGGACGCTCTCCATCACGGCTACACCCGGAAGCGCCGCAACAAACTCAGAGAACCCCAAAACCGAGAAGTCATAATCGGGGTCACCTCCAGACACAAGCGGCTAAGTCCCGACCCCTCCCTCATAGGCGGGCTAAGCTGCGCTGATACAACGTCGAGAACGCAGAGGATGCCTGAACTCGGCCACGGCTCGCTCACTGCAGATGCCGGCTCCGCCTCATGCCTTCCCCTCAATGAATGAAGCTCCTCCTCCAAAGCAAGAACCCTAGCCGAGCTCTCGGCCGCACCAAGAGAGGTCACACGCAGCTCCTCGAGACACCTCTAGGAGCTTCCGGACGCCCGCGAGCTCCCGACACCCTCTGCGCGTCGGCCTCGGCCCTCTCACGGACATCGATCCGACCACGGAGCTCCTCTCCACGTCACGCAGTGGTGCGTCAGATCTCGCACCTCACGAGAAGCGTGACCCTCGTCGAAGCACCGCCTCGGAACACGGTGATGGACCTACAATCAACAAGGCAAGCGATAAAACATTATAAAAATAAATGGAGCAATGGACATGATGAGACAGAAAAGGAATAACTCACCGAAGCCATATCATGGCAGAGGGTCCGAGCGACAAGCATCGCTAAGCCTCTCGCAAGGCCATCCTCGCGGTAGGGAGCCGCCCCTATCCACCCACTCCGCGACACGTCGGCTCGGCCAAGGTCGAGCCCTCCAAGCACGCCTAAGGTGATCACCAGGACTCACCAGGCGTGGGAAGATCATGGCGGCACCACCGTAGGAACCCACACCTTTCCCCTTGAAAGGGGCAATACGAAGATCCGAAAGGAACAACAATGGGAGGCGAGGCACAGAGGCACGAAACACCATCGTCACCGGGAGAAGTACGGGAAGGAGGACCCGCACGCCGAGCTCGTCACGCGGGCATGTCCTGGTCCCCCTTCCGCTTTGCTCCAACAACCACAGCGCAGGGGCACCACTAACGTCGGTCACTCCAAGAGACGGACCACCCCGAGAAGCGGCCTTCCTCCCAGTTGCGGGAAGCAAACTAAAGTCCGGACATGTATCCACCGCATAGACCGCCCAACCAATCGAGATGACATATACATTCAAATACCAACATGCCAATCAAGTACAAAAGACAATGCTCTTACCCGGACTCGGCTTCGGAGAGACAGGAAGGCCTCCGAGTCCAACTCCGGGCGTGGAACGATCGCGACCCAGGCACGGCTAGGGAGTCACCCTCAAAATCACTCGCTTCAAGCCCCTTATTGACCCTCTTAAGGTCAATAACTTCCCTAACGGTCCGTAATGGGCATCGGGGGACCGTGGCAAAAAAGAAGCGATCCCTCCAATACTTCACGTGACTAGTGATCCCCGTGAGAAGCTCCACAGAGGCATAGGGCCCTTGAGCACGCGGCGAGCAAAGTGATAGCATCCATGGTTCCCCTTCTTCAATGAGATAAAAGTGGGAGAAAAGGGGAACAGTGGCGTACGCCCTAGCGGGCAAAGAAGACCTAAAAACCCAAAATCACCCTCCAAGAGTTGGGCAACACCGCCGGGGGTGAGGTGCCAATGCTCTAACACTAACTCGACAAAGCGAGGGATAGGAAGGCGAAGGCCCTGGAGAAAAATGAACGGTAGAGACAGATCTCACCCGCACGGGAGAGAAGGCATACTCGCCGGCCCAGGAGCACGCAACATGACCTCGGCGAATGTGGAACTCCTCACGAAGGAGACCAAGTCGAAGGTGACAAGATGCTAGTAACAGGGCCTAACCTATCGCCAGGACCGGCGGCCGAGGATGCTGCCCAGAGGGTGCCGATCCCACGGGGACCGGAGACACTAGAAGGTCCCACTCTTCCATCGTATCACTAGGGGAGGGTATAGAGGGGGAGTACCTACGAAGAAGGCGATCCGGGAACGCTCCTCTCGAAGATCCAACCCGATCAAGCAAGGCCAAGGTCACCCGGAACGACATGAAGGACAAGAGGGGAACGAACTACTTACTCGAGAAAGCAATCTCCCCAGTGGCAAGAAAAATGAAAGGAATGTCACCCGCAAAATATAAACAAGCAGATCCATCACATACAAGAGGAAGAACAGGGAAGAAGAGCGA
Organism: Telopea speciosissima; assembly: GCF_018873765.1. Taxonomy (NCBI): domain Eukaryota; kingdom Viridiplantae; phylum Streptophyta; class Magnoliopsida; order Proteales; family Proteaceae; genus Telopea; species Telopea speciosissima. The sequence goes on along the minus strand of NC_057917.1, from coordinate 63,624,509 downwards.
GGGTCCATCACACCCACGCCGTGGCCACCATAGGCGCGGCATCACCGGCAAGGCGAGGGCCACACCCAGGCACGGCCAGCCAGCCGGCCACCCTCGCAAGGCACAGCCATACCCAGGCACGGCCACCCCATTGCGGCCACCCCGGGCGCGGCCATCCCAGCGCCTCCAGGCGGCCACACCCACAGGCGCGGCCTCACCGAGGCGCGGCCACCCCGCAGCGCGGCTCACGAGGCCCGGCCACACCCGCGTGCGGCCTCACCGCTGAGCCACACCAGCAGCGCGGCCTCACCGCGGCTACACCAGCAGGCGCACCTCACCGCGCCACACCAAAGAAGCGCGGCCTCACCGTGGCCACACCGCAGCGCCGCCTCACTCACCCGCCACACCCGCGGTAGCGCGCCTCACCCGGCCACACCGGCAGCGCGCGCTAACCGCGGCCACACCCACAGCGCGGCCTCACCGCGGCTACACCCGCAGGCACGGCCTCACCGCGGCTACACCCGCAGGCGGCCACACCTCACAGCGCGGCCTCACCGCGCTACACCCGCAGGGCGCGGCTACACCCCGCAGGCGCGGCCTCACCGCGGCCACACCCGCAGCGCTGCCTCACCGCGCCACACCCAGCGCGCCTCACCGCGGCCACACCCGCAGCGCGGCCTCACCGCGGCTACACCCGGGCAGCGGCCTCACCGCGGCCACACCCGCAGGACGCGGCCTCACCGCGGCCACACCCCGCAGGCGCGGCCTCACTGAGGAACCACCCTACAAAAAAAAAAAAAAAGGGGGATCGATTTACCTCAGAAAAAAGGCGACCGCGCGAAAGGACAAGCACGCGGCGATGATGTAGCCACACCACGAGGCACAATCAAGGGATAGAGGTCACAAGAGGCAAGGCACTCAAGCCAAGCACCACTCAAGCCTTCCAAGCAAACCAAGGCACCAAGAGAACACAACTCAAACACAAAGACCCAAAAACAAGCACATGGTGGGCACCAAAGAGAAGACAAAAGACAAAAAGGGGAATGCAAAGGGGGAATTAAAGGAGAGCAAAAGGGGAGACAAAAAGTAAGAAAGAGAAATGAGAAGTGAAAGAAGAGAAAGTGAGAGGAACATATACCTACAAAAAAAAAAAAAAAAAAAAGAAAAAAGTGTAGGAGGAAAGGTTTGAACCCCAACCTCTCCTACCTCATTAGTGGATTTCTGAGACAAACCCCACAAGGAAAGTCTATTCGCGGGACCCCTTACTATGCAAGGCACTTACTCTCTTGGACATCCTATCCCAAGAGAGGGGGGGCAAATGATACATCCAATATTCACCGGGCCAATCAACGATCGCCACATGTCACAGGTGACCCATTCCATAGCCAAGGAGAACGAACCGGGTCCCAAGCACCGGGCGCGGCCTCACCCAGCGCAGCCACCACTCGGCGCGGCCTCACCTAGGCACGGCCACACATCGTGGCGCGGCCTCACCCGGCGCGCCACCACCCAGGCACAAGATCGTGGGCCCATGAGGTGGGGGCTACCCATCTACGATTCGATCGTATCGCTAAGACTCATGCCCCTATCGGACTTTGGACCGCCGCTTAGAGGTCACGTCACCCGCACGGATTCAAGCACCAAGGACGTTATCACCACACGCCGTATCTATCCACCAAGGATCCCGATGCCACCAGACACTCCCTCCCACGGGAGATGGCCAATCGTGATAGAGCCCCGATACCCAGGGCCTCTATCCACCCAACGGCACAATCGCCATCAAACTGGGACTCTCCACACCGCCATATGCTACTATAAAAGGCAAGGTACACAACCCCATCGGGGACATCAAAACTCATACTGAATAATCACTATTCATCTATTTGCGCCAGGAGAACTAACTTTGGCATCGGAGAGCCCTAGGCCAGGACCACACCGGTTCTCTCTGTTGACCCCTTTGGTCCACTTGCAGGTGACGACACCCGCAGGACCGCTCGACGATTTCTTGACGCAACAATTCGGGTACCCAAAAATTTGAATTTGATTCGCATCCGTATTTGTTTAGGGGGTATCAGTATTTTTATTCAGATAATCTAAAAAAAAATTTTCCGATTCAAATAGTTATCCAACTTATGATATAGAAGGTTTTTGAAGATTCAACATGTGCTACAAAAAAAAACAAAAAACAAAAGAAAAAATTCAACATGTTTTAAAGAATGAGGAAATGAGAATTATGAGTCTAAAACATGGATTGAGAGTTAATCGTATCTATTGGAGTGGGGAAGGTCTGGGAAACACAATCAGAGATGTAAACGGATAGTCGAAAATCTGAATTTGATTCGCATTCATTCAAGGATATATGTATCTGGATCAGATCACATCTGATCTGTATCCAATCCGTTTACATCCATATCCACAACAGAGGCGGTGGGAGGAGAGCAAAGGAGAAGGGTAGAAAATGACAAAAATGACCTTCCTATAAGAAGTTGTAAGAGATATAACTATGACCAGTTACATATAGATTTTGGATCTTTATCCCCTGCAATTCCCTGCCCGATACAATTCCTACGGATCCCTAACAAGGGGGGGGGGCACAATGACCATTCCACCCTAATTGAACACTCTGCCCGGGTGGGATCCACCCCCCTCTTATTAGAGGCACTAGGGGAATTGTACTAGTCAAGGAATCGTAAAAGATATTTTTCCATAGGTTTTTCCTTAAATAGTAATTACAATTTTTTTAAAAAGAATTTTCACTTTCGTTCCCTATATTTATTGGATTAAAAGCCTCTCCACTTCTCTGACATATGGAAGGCACTAAATCCAACGGTGTCAAGCTTGATTGACCTAATTTTTTTTTTTGGTTAATTCCAAATGCCCCCCTAAAAATGGCCAAACGTATGGTTGCCCCCCTGAACTTTCACTAATGCAACGTGCCCCCTGCTTTTCAAACTGAGTACCAATATAGTTTCTCCCGTTAGATAGAGACGTTATAATCTAACGGATCCCAATTTTTAAACATCGATGGACCATTTTACCCCTTGATTGGACAAATGATCAAAATGACCTTGCCTGGAAAAAAAAAAAAAAAAAAACCACCATCTTCCCCAAATCGTTTACGGTTTGAGGAAGATGAGTTCTTGAGCAATTGACCTTAGAATCTTCAATTGGATATGAAAACTAGTTGAAAATTTTACCAACATCGATCTGATCGAGAAATTTTTTTTGAAAGAAAAGCCAATGATGGAAAATTACCTTATTAGAGAAGAAAATCCTATTTCCTGGATTGAACCCAGGAGTTGCAGACGAAATGAACAGGACCACAAGCAAACCCTTCGATGGTGATGGTCTCCAAGAAGAACTCGTTCTGGTGCTTGTTGCTCACTGCCATGGCGACTGATCGGTTCCGCAGAGGACTTTCAAGGGTATTAGCTCCAGCCTCAAAGCTACTACGGGCTCGAGCTCACGCCTCCGAAGCTGAAGCCCAACAGGTCAAAGCCAAGGCATAAGACACCTCTTTGCTCAAGACCTTCTCCATCTACTGATGGAACCCTGACAACCCTTCCAAACCCCAACTCCAAGATTTCCAGATTGATCTCAAGGATTGCGGTCCCATGGTCCTTGACGCTCTCATCAAAACCCCAATCGATTCACATTTCACAATTCTCGTTCCCGTCTTGAACAAGAGAACCCTAAAGGCCCAAACACCATCTCTTTCCCTTGCCGTTTGCTGCAAATCTTCCCAAATAGATGCAGTTGATTAAATCTCCATTGGTTTGATCAGAATAATACAGAGTCGCCTTTTTTTGTTGAATATGAAATTAGTGTAAAGAGGACTCCAAAATCTATCCATTTTTTTTTATCCGATTTCGCTTTATTTTGCAGTTTTGACGCTGAGTGGGTCCTCCTGTCGAGAGTCCAGATTACCTCCCCAGATCGACGACGATCTTTATCCTGACGTTCTTTACTTGCGACTCTCAGACGAATTCAATTTCCAGAACTCATCACTGATTTTTGATTTACAGGTTTGTATCTGTTCGTCCTTTAAATTTTGGATTAATTTTATTTTTTTTGGTAACTTGTTGTCGGTAGATCGTCGGATAAGCTTATGCAATTCAGTTGTAGCTAGGTTAGGGCTTTGATTGAAAGTTCTTTTCTTTTATTTGTTTGCTGCAATTCAGATGTAGTTGTTCCATTTCAAATTAAAAAATTCATCTTCCCCAAACCCTAAACGATTTGGGGAAGATAAATTGTAGGGATTTTTTTTTTTTGTGTTTTTTTTTCAAACAAGGGTATTTTTGTCATTCTACCCTATCAAGGGGGCAGAATGATCCATAAGTTTTCAAAAACTAGGTTCTCTTATTACTTAACGTCTCAGACTAACGGGAGAGACTATATTAATACTTAATTTGGAAAGCAGGGGACACGTTGCATTAGTGAAAGTTCAAGGGGGCAATCGTACATTTAGCCATTTTCAAGGGGGCATTTGGAATTAACCCTTTTTTTTTTTTAACTTAACACCATTGAATTTAATATCTTTCACGTATCAATCTCTCAACTCCGAACTGTACTTTAAGGGAATTTGAGAGATTTTTTTCTGTATTGTGGTTATAACTTGTAACCACACAGAGCCAATCGATTGAAATTTGAATGACCAATACATTTTGGTTTCCTACATCTCTGTATGTTCAGCATGTACATCCGCACCGAGGACACATGTCAATACTGATGTGCTTTGCCAATGTTTTGGGTCTGAGCCATTAGTTAGAAGTTTCAACACAAGATCATGCCGTACAATAAAAAACTGTAGCGCCAACACGCACCGAAAGCTATCTTGCCACGCACGCAAGGTTTTTAATCATGCTGCGTCTGTATCGGTATCCAATCTCGCGCGTGCCAACTAACTATATTAACCTTTTCTGGTCACGTGTGAGAAGTACCATATCACACCGTCACACTCTCTTACTTTCTATGACTTCTGTGTCGCACAATTTACCATGGCTGGAAGCGTTGAAAAAAGGTATTCAAGTCTACTGCTCTGGTTTTATATAATAACTACCGTTGGATTACTATAATTTCATCCTCCGACTACAAAATGTTATCATATTTTTATTTCATCATCACTTCGAGATCCTTTATTATCCTGACGAAGATTCCAATCGGAGCATCCGAATGTGGGTTATATACTTATATCTCAGTGGAAGCAAATCTAAGACATATTGAATTTACACTTAAGCCCTAAGGCTACGAAAGAGGCGGGGCTGTCAGTGCCACGTGCCTGTATGTATGTGGGTCCCTAGGGTATATTTGTGAGAACTGAGAAGCCCCAGGGAAGAAGACTCAGAAGAGTGGAGGGTGGGCATCTACTCCAACAGTCCAACGCCACATAAAAGTGTAAAACCGGAAATCCGGATGTATAAAATTCATTATTTAAATCCAACAGGTTTTCTTCGCCACCATATTTCTTGGCTTTGGCTTTGGCTTTGGCTTCTCACTCCGCTTTATACCTCTTCTTTCCTTTCTCTCCCCGCTTTCTCCTCTTTCTCTGTGTGCGTGTGTCTTTGCTCTCTGTGTTTCTGTGGAAGATGGGGGAAGACGAGTGGGTTAGAGAGGCTATGACGGACGATTGGATGGTGGCGGAACTGCTGATGCGGCTCCGCCAGTCGAAAGAGCAGGCGTCGTTGTTGGCGAAGAGACTGGTGGTCGTGTTGCCTGAGTGGGGGATGAGGCAACCGCGGTCGAGGCAGATTCTGAGATGCAGTACCGTTCAGGCGAAGAAGGAAGGGGAGTCGACGAGGGCCAGTCCGACGACGCCACTCTCCTGGAGTGGGGGTATGTCTTTAAGCGGTAGCGGCACTGTCGATTGTTACGAGGAGTCCAGCTGTCCTGTGAAGCGCAAAAGCGTTGTTAGATCTAAGGTTAGCTTCACTTTTCTGTGCTTCTTTCCGTCTCCCTCTCTTCCTTCGTCGCCAGATCTCTCAGAGTCCGAATTTTAATCTTGTTGGCGAAGGAGATGTGGTGGTTGGTACTTGGTGGTGTTCTGTTGTCCGCCGACTGGAGTTTCGTTTGTTTGTTTGTTTCATTCGGAAAATTATTTTTCCCTTTTTTTTTTCTTGTTCTTTTTGGGTTTTGTTCAATTTCTCGTTTGTTTGTTGACCATAAAGCCCCTCTCAATGGTCGTATTTACTTGGAATTGTTTTTGAAGCGAGAGACTGCGAGAGGGACCTCCTGGAGTCCTGGTTCCCAATCTCCTGTCGCATTTCATCGTTATTTTTTCTCAGCAACTTTTTTTTCTTTTTCACCTTTTCCAACAAGATACGTTCCCTTTTCTTGTAAAAGGCCCATCGATCTGTAGAGCGTTCCCGTAATATCACAGAACAGATCAGCCATTCTCGTCGTCGGCTATTTCTCAGATTCCCAGTTATCTCTTTCATTACCAATGGATTGATGACTTTGAATTCTCCGGGTCAGAATAACGGCAGGAGTTCTGAATTGTCTCTTCACGTTTTCTCGCCGCCTGTTTTTGGTCACCTGTCATACCTAGTTTCTATTTTAGTATTGGAGTTGAGAATGGTGATTTCGTTTTAATGACATATATACCCTTTCCATAATTCCATACTCCCAACTGCTCCGCCTCCGTTACCATAAAAACTGCTCCGTCTCGATATAAGGGTATTTTTGTCAAAATGCGATGGCTTTTGGTCCTTACCGAGAATCAGGAAAGTGTCCAGGACCACCAAGTCGTCGTCGCGGTCTACGACTCTAGGGTTTTGAATCCCATGTTACTTTTACGTCGCGAAGATGACGAAACTGCCCACTGTATAGTCAAAATCTTCTTCGGAAGGGAATAATCAAGAAGGGCCTTTTCGTCACATAAAGAGGGCGGGATTTTATTTAAGATAAAACTATATATTCTCGGTGGCGTGATGTCCTGTGTGTTATGGATAGAGAGAGAGAGAGAGAGAGAGAGAGAGAGAGAGAGAGAGAGTGTGGGTTAGGTGGTCCCCACCAAGAGAAGGGTTGTTGGCAGAAAAGAGGAGAAGAAAGAAGAGGCGCAGAGGGAGGGAACTGGGAAGGAAGTGTTGTGGGCGTTAGGTCTGCGTTTGGTTTGATGAAATGTTATTAGTGGAAAGGGTTTATTGCTGGAAGAAGAAAAAGAAAAACTGTTTTTTGTGTAAACGTGGTGGTGGTTTGGTGTTTTTATGCGGCTCTGGCACTTTGCCTATCTATCAATCTATTTGTCTACCCGTTAATGTCCTTTTTTTTTTAATCTTAAAAACTGAAAGGAATTTATTTCCCCTTATATGGGGCATTGGAGAAGACGATCCAGGAATCCTCTCTCCAGTCACTTGAAAGTGTTAGTGGAAGAACAAACTAGCTTAAATATTTGGGAGGCGAGCATTCTAGAGGAATGGTTATCTCCAGTCAACCCCTTTGGATTTGGATTTTATTTACCCATTAATAATTGTCTTCTTTTTATTTTATGAATTGGAGAGATAATATCGGTTGAAGGGTTCCTCGTGGCCACTGGAGACTGGATCAGTGTCTCGTGGGTGGCAATTTTCCTTCTTTTAGAAAGTAATGGATAGGTATGGTTGATGGTTTTACAGTATAGCAGCACCATTGCAATACTAAATATATAAGCGATGGGGAAACCCATTATCTGGTATTGGATATGGATTGGGTCACTGAGAGTTATTGGGGGTGGATCTGATCTTTTGCGCGTGAAGAGTAAGGATAGACAGATGACGTAAACCAGATGCTTGTGGGGTCCACATGATGTGATAACCAGATTCATCCGTCTGAAGACCGTCGGATTAGTATAAGTAGCGGAACCCCTGAATGAATTGTTTTCATCTAACGGCTGTCGGAGTAGGTTTTGTTTAAGACTCGGTCATGTCCAATTATTTTCCATTCTAGGGATATGGGTTTGTGCCAGGAAGCCAATCAGCACTGCCTCATGTGATCCTTTCTGTCAGCCAAGCTCGGGATTTCAGTTACTGAATTTGCTCCTTGGCAGCTTTTATTCAATTTAGAAGGATTTTTGATCTGATCCTCCCAAATTTGTTTCTTGTTAGAAACAGTAGAATAAAACGAGTTCCTTTCTTACCAAAAAAAAAACGAGTTCCTTGATTTAGCCCTCATTTTAGATTAAATGCTTATTAATTCTGAAAATATTCGTCTTTCTAGTAATTAATGTCATAACTTTGTTTCGATTATATGTATATTGGGTTTTTATGGATTTTATTTACTAATTAGTGATGCTATTTTTCAGGTTATTTCTACTGGTGAAAATAGCGGAAGAAGGTCAAGAAAAAAGAAGGTACTTGTACATAATTTAACGATGACATCTTAAGTACAAGCCGGCAAGAAACCAAAATCCGCCTTGTGTCTCTCTGCAGATTTGATATGCCAAAATGTTAATTTTCTCGACCATCAAAAAGGATTTGATGTATTGGGTGGTTATCATGTTTAATTTTGGCATAGAAAATCTTATGAGGATTTCTTCTTCCCTGGTGCCTATTATTTTACCTAATTGGAAAACAGATTTCAATTTATTAAAGGAGATTTATTGCTTGTTAACAGACATACGCAGAACTTAAGGAGGAGGAGAGTGAGTTGTTGAAGGAAAGGATACATTTAAAGAAGGTACCTTTCTAGTGTATCTAGGATTCAGTAGCATTGTTTTTTCTTTTGGGATTTCCACGATTGACACCTATGTTTCTTGGGCAGGAGTTAGCAACACTTAGAACCGACTTTGGGGAACAGAGGGCTTGGAATGTGAAATTGAAGAAAATGAAGGTGAAGTCCATCTTCCTTTCTCTTCATTGTACTTATTCTTTTTGTTGTATTTCACTCATCTTGTCGCTTCACTGTTTGAATATTTGGGGAGGAACATTCCTGACATGTTTGCATATGTAGTTGCAGAACATGAAAAAAATGAGTTAATTTAAGTCTTAGTTGCCTAGTCTTTATTTTCTTGGAAAAAGTATAAGGGAAATGACTAACATGTATGAAGATAGGTAATACTACATATATTGCTTTCTAACTACTGTAATGAATCAAAATATTTCTGGTCTTAACTTATCTGAATTGTCCTCACTGCTGTAAGAAACCCTTTTGAATTTGCTGGTTTTGTCATCGAGGTCATTATTTTTTTTAAGATATTCATGAGTTTGAGTATGATTAATACACATAAAGTTGAACTGCATCCAACTATGTTTTGGAACTGTTTATAATTTGACTGCAAGCTATGTTACATTTGATTAATTTGTGCTCAACTTATTGCAATTTATTGGTTTCATTTTTACCTTTTGGGCAACTGTACGCAGCCTTACCCCCAGCCCCACCTGCGAAGCAGGGGGTTTAAGGCTTTGTACATTTGCCCCTCCCAGACCCTGCAGTAGTGGGGTACTCGTGCACTGGGACGCTCTTTTTTATTTTTACCTTTTTGGTAAACCATATATGACATATTGACCTGTAATGAAACATAACTAGATGACTAGTCATTGCATTGGGGAAGTGATGCCGTGATGTCACTCCAGCAGGCAAAGATCAGTAAGTTCAGTCAAATATGATATGGCCTTGTTGAAAATACAATTGATGCAATCAAAATTTCATTCCTGAGAGTATACAGCATTTCATGTGTAGCCACATTAGAGGATTGTGAAGCTTAGTTCTTATCCCACTCAAGTAGTAATCTAGCTCTCCTAACTGTCAAATTATTTGGTGCAAAACCTACTGAATTGTCAGAACAAGACTCAATCATGTGCAGTTATTGAATTCTGTAGCATGTAATAACTTTTGTAATCCTTTCTCTTCTTGTATGTTGATCATAGAAGGATTATTTGTTATTTTTTTTAGTAGCTAGAACAAAAATCTGATGAAACATCTTGGAATGTGTTGCTAACAAGAATTACCTGTGCAACTTGATTTTCAGCTCCAACCAGCAAAAGAAGAAGCTACAAATGTTGACTTGAAGGAAGGAGATTGTGATGTACTCAACCAGGAAGAGGCTTATTCAGTTGATCACTTTCCTTCAGTCTTGCCAAAACAGGACGTATCTGATGAACGTGATGCTGTTGCATTCCCATCTTCTGTTCCTGATTCTTGTAGAATACAAAAGGAGGATGGTGACAAGGCCGATAATTTATTTGTGCTACCTGATCTGAATCTACCTTTGGATGAGGACTCAAACTCTGAGGTATTATATGGAATAAGCTGATTAAAGGAAAGACGAGTTGTTTATGGATAATCTTCTTAAAAAGCTGGTTGGTTTGATGGGTTCAAGATCAGTAACTGTTACTTGGCTCAATTAAAGATGATAAGTGAGACTGATAACCATGTCATTGAGGGAGCATAATTGTATATATACTAAGAATGTGTAGTCTTCTGGCGCTGGCGAAGTTGGAAATAATGCCACAGCTGTTGCTGATAAAAGGGCAAGTTGGCTGTGAGTGATGGAGAAGGTAACTGAGGGTCTAATGTAGAGAGCCTAACCATTAGATAGATAGAGATTGTTTTTTAACTCAGGTTTCTACCTTCGTCCGCAATTCTTTTGGGGCTAACCCTCATTACCGTTTTTTTTTTTAAAAATTTCCTCTCTTGTGGGAATATTTACTTATTGATGAAATTGTAATTAACCATGGAGAATTAGATCTTGAATACCCTATCCAGGGAACTCTTTGAATCAAAATTTTCAATTTTTTGGTTGTTCACTGGGTTTGTTTGTTGCTTTTGTTTCCCATTTTGGCTGCTGCTGCTTCAATTTTGATAAGAAGATTGAGGCCTGCTTTGGTCTATGATGAACCAAACAGGCCTTTCCCTTTGAGGAAACTGAGAAAAAGTGAATTAAATATGTGTAGCATTCAATGTACAAGAGGAGGATAATGTATAGATCTGTCAAAAGCGTCAGCAGGCACGTCTTGGTGTTTTTGAGATCCGACGAAGAAATGACACGACAAGTCAGCCACTAATGCTTGGAATTCCTTTTGGAGTAAAGCTCGTCACAAATGCCCAACCTAGTTTTGGACTTGTGTCAAGGTGGGGTTGAATTGTCAATGATGGAGCAGAAGTTGGAGGCCTTGATGGGCCAGGGGTCTCCATACTAGATTAGAATGTGGGCCCATGTCCCATTCTTTTGTTTTCTTCCTTTCTCAAACTTAAGAGGAGCTTGTCAAACCCGTGAATGTACACATACTGTATAGGAGCTTTGGTGGTTGGGCGGTAGTGGAGAGTGGAGTGGAGAGGAGAGGAAAGTCAATAGCTTCTGTTTTGTGGACCCTGTGGTCTCTCTTTCTCTCTCTCTCTCTTCGAGGCTTTCAAATTCACAGATTGAACTATAAGCTGGCAAGATAAGATAGGTAACTGGGTCCTACTGGTTTGTTCAAGTTCAACACGAAGAATAGAAGGCCTTGATTGGAATTGCTTACAGCGTCAACTGCAGACTCAACACGGGGGACTTCGGACCGTGGGATTTCACCCACCCGGCCTGGGTCATTGGCAATCTCCCCTTTTGGTCAACATGGTTCAATTGGTACTAAGTTATTAACCTACCATAACGGCATTGAGAGAGAGAGAGAGAGAGAGAGAGAGAGAGCTAGAGCTGTCTTTGGCATAGTTTCTATTTATATGTAAGGAAGGATAATGGCACCCGCTCATGTAGCGCACGTTGTCCCTACACTCTGATACATGGGTCATTTTGGATGTCACTCGATCGGATGGTGTTTTTTCTTCCTTATATTTATGGCCTATTTATGAATAATCAATTATGATAAAATAGGTTGTGGGTTATAAACAATATTTGTTTGGTTACTACTAGATATAATCTAGTGAAAAATAAGTTTGGTCATACAAATATAACAACTTACCAAAGTATATATATATTTATGCTATTATAATATATAATAGTATATACATTAAATAATGAGATATATGTTAAGAGAGAGAGAGAGTGGGGGTGGGGGTTGGGATTGGAGCAAGAGAGAGAGAGAGAATTAGAGATGGGGGAAAGAGTTTTTGTTCTAATTTTCGTTAATTTTAACTATTTTACCTCATTTAAAATAACAATTTTGCACATGTTCATTATGCATGAACAAACATTAACAGTTTATGATGATTTATTATAAATAATTCTTGATCTGTTTGTTTATATTGATTTATTTTAAAGAAAAATAGAAATCATATATCATACCAAACACATCTATTTATATTTATATATCAAATAAAAATAAATTTAAAATATACCAAAGAGAACCTAGCTGTTGGATTAATGCTATATCAATCATGGGATAGATTACAGGTAGAAGCAAGATGCTGGGAGTTTTTAATGTTAATTTTTTAGACTTTGAAGATCAACTACTTTCTGTACAGCTAGCTCAAGTCCACTCCGGTATTGTTTGTGGAATTCCTTATTATTTATTTTCCTCTCTGCAGTCTGCAGACCCATTAAAATGGTAGTGGTAACTTTGACTTTTGAATATGGATGTATTACACATTTACACGGGCCACGCCACGGTGTCACCGACTGGTTTAGTGACGTTTATCCATATCACTAAAGTTGTGTTGGTTAAACATGGCTAGAGACTAAAGGGGTTAATATTTAATAGTCCTTCAGAGCAGTCTCATTGGATTTTTTTGAAAAGGGAGCGGGAGGGGACAAATAATACCTAAGGCATCAAGGTCGGCTAGATGGGTCGGCCTCAAATTCAACACTTATGAGTGGATAATCGTCTGAGGTCACATTATAAATATTCAGATATGAGGTTCAAACCTCATCTAATTTTTCACTAAATAAATGTAAACGTTGTTATTTTAGGAGATCTGATGTAGGCATCAGAGAATCTTCGATCAGAATCACATTGATTCTTTTTTGTTCACTCAATTTTTTATAGATTCAACCCAAGTAGATCAGACTAAAAATTTTCTGACGCAACAGATGAGGGGAGGGTTGTCATGCAAGGGTAATGAGCCTCTCATTTGGATTTGGGAGCAGGCAGGGATCCAAGGAAGGAAGATCGATCTCTTCTACTTGCGAAGAGCTATTTGGCTTTTGTATTCTTTCAGGGTTCGGTAGTGGCGTGTTTGACTTTTGACTAGTACAGGAGGTAAAGGAATAAAGGGCGTGAATTGATGAAGGAGGTTTTTTTCCCAAAAAAAAAAAAAAAAAAAAAAAAAAAAAAAGGATTTGGTGCGAAGGAGAGGCTCGGGTGCGAGGAAGGTGGTGGTGGAGCAGCGGACAAAAAAAACCAAATCAAACTTTAAAAAAAAAAAATGTAACTGAAAATTGGGGTTGATCGAATGGAAGAGAGAGAGACAGTATACAGTTGTTACTTTGTTAGGTTCTTTATCTTTTTGACTTTTTTACACAAAGCTCAAGGCGTCCACCACTACAACCGACGCGGTTCACGTCATGTTTTTAGTTTATTATACATCATAGTTCCTGTTCTACCCCGAAGAAACAAATAAATCTCCATTCTTCATGGGTAGGAATCCACCGTGACTGATACCTGATCAATACAGATTGGTGTATACAGTACGTATGGATATAGTTTGCTTTTTATAATTAAAAAAAAAAGAGAAAATGAATGCTACCTGGTTTCTTGGCCCCTGTGCTAGACATAGGAGTGCGGCAAAAATTTTGCTTCACCTGTGAAATAAAAAATCTCTTCCATATTGATGTCCTTATATTCGCTCTCTTAGGTTTTCATGCTAGTGTGAGTCTCGCAACCAGGCAAAAATATCATCCCCTTTAAAAAAAAGTGGTTTTGATATAAAATTGGGCTTATACACTTGGTGGATAGCGTGAGTTAAATCTATGCTCCCATTAATAAAATTTTCTTAGGTATATTCATCACCCTGGCCATCTTCTTAGGCTGTCACCCCTAGTGGCCTATGGGCCCTTGGTAGGCTCTGATAAAAAACAATTTTGGTAGGCAATTCTTAGAGGGATCAAGATCGTCTCCAGGAAGCCCAACACCTAGGGTGCTGCCAGGGGACATCCAGCGGCTGAGCTGTGCCGCACACATCTCAGTGCATGCCTAGGGATGTGTGATACACAGCCCAACAGCTGGCAGCACCCTAGGCATGCTGGGCTCCCTGGAGATGAGTTAAATTCTTCTTAGAGCCGACAGGATGGGAGTGCTAATCAATGTTAAGAGAGAGAGAGAGAGAGAGAGAGAGAGAGAGAGAGAGAAAACCTCTATAGGGTTTAAGGCTGCGTTTGGTATGCATTCTTGGCATGCATTTCAGGTTGAGTTCACATTCTCGAACGATAAAAACAACTATTTTTATCATCCAAGAATGCGAAATTGCCTTGGAATGCATACCAAACATAGCATTAGTATGTTTCCAAAAGGAAAATAGTGAATAGGTCTAGGATTGGATTAGTCACAAGTCAAATTTTAAAATCCAATTTAATCAAATACCCTCCTATGTATTAGCATTCATATTTCTGTTTCTATGTCATCCATGTATACCATGCACCCTTTTGTAGTCCTTAAATTTTTTCCGAGCAACATTTTGTCATTTGGTGAGTTTGTTTGAGCCAAAACTTGACACATCTACTGGACCTTTGAGGTTTATCTACAAAATTTGAGTCTCATCTAATCTACTTCCACAAGACAAAAATTTGGATATTCCTAAAAATCTGATAAAAATTACCAGTCCTGAATAACTTACGATGGTTAGACCAAAATCGATACAATTAATTCAACTTTTTAAAACCTTTTTTGGCTGCTCCAGTGGCAATTTCCCTTCCCAAAAGACACCCAGACACAGCCCAAGATGAAATGATCATTGCATCCCTCATGAAATTAAAATACCCCGTTTCTGTTGATACTCCCGCACACACTGTGATTGGTTCCTACGGCCATGCTGCCGGTAGAGAACCCTCTCCATAAAAAAAAAATCAAGATATATAATAGATTGATAAGGGACTATTAAAAGAAACTTAAAAGATCGATACCAATCAATTTTGATTTGGATTTCGTAGACCTAACACTTTATCGGTCCGAACTAAAGGGCCCCAGACCAACAAGAAAATAGAAGGACATTCTGTTTACTGAAAATAGAACTCTATCATATGTTCATACGTAGATAAATCCAATTGGCTATCTTTCTTCAAGTGAGAGTTTGGATCAAAAAAACATCGACCAAAGGGTGCTGCTCCGGTGGTGTTCCAAACCATTTCTATCTGACCTGATAAATGTAAAAAAAAAATACCAAAAATATGATTGAAACTGGACCAAACCGACCGTTTGACAGCCCTAGGTGCAACTCTGGTTGGCCCATGGGAATTTCAGGCCCGAGTTCTAGTCTATGTGAATTCGGGCATTGAGCTTTTGTGATACTCAAAATTATTTGCTCAACCAAACATGGGCCTAGTTGCAGCCCTGATCGATCTCAAATTAGTCTTCTCTACTAATTCCCAGTGGTTTCAACAAACTGCTCTTGTTGTTGGCCTTCAAATACCCAATTATAATTGAGCATTGTTCTGTGTTTGGGCTCTCCCTGAACAAAAATGGGTCAAAGTTGGGCTTTCATGCCGGTATAGGCCGCTCTGATCCCAGTCGGGGTTGGCTAAGGTAGAATCGGATATACAAACCCAAAGATGGTTATCTTGGGCTTGGGCTTGGGCTTGGGCTCAAGTGTGCTTTGGGTTGCCAGGGGCAACAGTCATAGCCCAACCCAACTCATCCTTAATTTTGTTTTCTCCACTGATGGTGGCCCACTTAGAAGTAGAGTAGACAAACACATTCAAAGACCTACTAATATGCCCAAAAGTGCAAGAACTTCAACTTCAAGATATCAATAACTATAGTGGAAATACCAGGAGAAGGTGGTTCCCTTGTCGGTTGAACCTATCATTGAGGACATTAGGTTTCTAAGTTCTTTTGTCTTGGATTGTAAGTTTTCTTTTGTTCTTAGGAAAGCCAACTCTAGCTGATTATCTAATCCGGAAGGCCCTGCCAATGCCGTGTACGATAGTTTGGCCAAACTCTACTCTGTGGTTGGTTGAAATTTATAATTCATCCATCACGTGTAACTCATGAGTTAATAAATAGATCTTCGTTTACCATAAAAAAAAGAAAAAAGAACTATAGTGGAAATACCGATTGGGGATTGACTGGGGGAGGGAGAAAGGTACCGCACGAAAACTTGATAGTTAAAAAAAGATGGTAACATTTGATGATTTGATCTGGAGAGCAGACGAGAGAGCCAATCTGATAGCAATAGCCTCACCTAACACAACAGGCATGAGAACAAGGTGATCAGAAGTTATCAGTCAAAGCCCCTCTTCGGATCAAGAATGATATAGTTATTTAATGATTGTTGATCTCTTTTTCTTCCTCCATCGCTGAGTATCTCTTAAAAAATTATCTCTGTTGTAACCAAGTGAAAAAGAAGTTGTAATCTTATTTTTTTAGCCTTTTATTAAAATAGTAAAGTTACTTATGTGTTCTTTGTGTTAAAAAACAATGAAAATTGGAATCGTTTATGAAACCAACAAATCCTTTCCAATCACGATTTTAGGGATTTGTATCGGGAAAAAGTTTGATTGCTCCATATACCAGTCATGAGTTATTGCTCATGCCGTCAGAGGCGGAAGCAATCGCTTCTAGGACGAAACCAAGCCGATATGATAGGCAGGCAACGGGAGCGAGACCAAGCCGAGCCACTAGTGGAGTGACGAAGGAGGCCTACTATTCGTATACTTGATTAGTAACAGGTGAAAGACCCCAAAAAAGAAGTCAAAAAAATTTTAGTGAACTGTTGAAGCTATCAGTGTGATTGACCAGACAAGTACCAAGGGCTTTCGGTTGCTATAGCCTATAGTCTGAATTGATACCGAACTGATCAACCTACAAATTTGCCCATTGTTTCAATAAAAATATTTTTTTGGCCTTTTTACCCTTAATCAATACTGATCCATTGGTACAGGATCACCCCACAATCAATATCACCCTCCATCAATTTTAATATGAATCGCCCAATTCAAATGAACCAATACTAATCCCTCAAACCGTATTTGTAATCCCTTAGAAAATATTATCTAAATGGTATTTATTTCTTGTATTTCAAATATTTCATAGAGTATCAAAACCTATTATTAATGGTTTTAGTATCTGCCGCATCATTAACGCTAGCTTTTTCTATCGAGTTAGTGAAAACTCTCAGGCTAATAGAAAATATGTAGCCTTCATTCTATCACTTTCAAGTTTCAATAATTTTTTTTTTGGATAATCATATGAACCACACGCCAATCCGAATAGATTAACCAAAAGTTTCAACAAGTTAATTGAACCTCATTGAGAAATACGAGAATCTCTTTCTCATCTCAAGTTATTATTGGAGTCAAGTCAAGTGGACTTCGTGAGTTAGGATGAGTCCCCAAGTTAAATGAAATGATATAAAATGTTTGAAAATCTGAATTTTTTTTCTTTGAACTCTTGCAATATTACAAATTAGAATTACATGATGAACCCCTCAATGTATGAGTGAGAGTAAGAGTACCCTCTTTTTTCTCTATTTCATGTTTTAAATTTGGGACAAAGTTCTTTGTCTGGGAGTGTGAGCTATGCCAGCACTCTTATGATTCTATCTCTCTCCTCCCTATATGAAAAGACACTTTTGCCCCCTTATTTTGAGGAGGAGAGAGATAGACACATGACTCTCACAGAGAACTACTTTCCTTTAAATTTTAATGCTTTTTTCAGTTGATTTGGATGGGTGTTATGTTTCATACTTTTGAGTCCACTTGGTTAATAGTATGTGTTATAGTCTTTCATTTTATACATTGATAGCGATGTATTTAAATGTTTGTTCCAAATTTATGAAGAAAAACATATATTTAATACTAAAAACTATATGGACTCATATTCTTTGTGCCACAGCGTAGGTTGCGCCCAGACACATGGGCCTGCCACTCAGGGGCAGGTGGTCATTCTTAAAACTTTTTTTCTCTCACAATTTTGTATGAATAAAAACTCCTTATTTACATGAAACCTCGAGTCGATTTGAGGATTCTTTACCTTCGAATCGACTTCAGAGTTTTTAGACTTCCGGAGTCGGCAAACTACTTTTTCTCTCTCTCTTGCTCGTGTCCCTAATGAATTAGTTTTCCTATCAACCATCTACTATATTTCATTTTCATATTAATTGAAGTTTCCAAATCTACCATTTTTAAGTTTTAATAAGTTAGCCGGAACTTATCCATCTTAAAGATCAAACCTTCTTTCTCTCTCTCTCTCTCTCTCCTCAATCACTTTCCCTCTTCAATCCCTCACCCGTTTTCTTCACATGTTCTTTATATTGAAAATTGGGTTTCTTTTTATGTTTTGAATCATATTAACTTTTATGAATCGGAAACCATAAGATAGTGACGATGCCTTTAAAATGCAGTTTTAAATAAGTTCTTGTTTTTCATTATTTTAAATACGTTTTGTCATTTGTTTCTCAAAAGGACAAACGACAAGTATTCCCATGTTAGACTCGTTTAAATATATTCTATTTTTTATTTTTTATTTTAAGATCTTAGATTTGTTGAACAATGACTTTTGAACTAACCATAACTCTCCAAACTTTGATCGACCTGATTCTTTCGTCGACATAAAGCTAACTCGAAGTGCTATATTTCTCATACTATAATCTTTAACTCACGTTCAATGCACAAGCCTCAAAATTGAGCTACAAAATTGATACATCTGCTGAAAAGGGTTTCTAAAACGATGACTGCCAATTCAAATTGGACATGCATAATTCTGGGAGTATGTTGGCTATGTTGACAACAATAAGCAACACTATAACCAAACCACATTGTCCAATAGGACTTTGGACATATATATATATATATATTTTATGATGTATTAATTTAGAATTGTACATTGGATGATATTGAATGTATGTCTTGGAACTTATAATGAGTATTGACATTTATAGTTGTTTTGAAACATTAGATACATGAATTCAAGTAATAATTCCTCAATTTATGTTTGTGTAACGTCGTTTTTTTTTTATCTACACGTATAAAACTTGTATTGTCCGTTTCCTTTTTTGCTTTTTTTCAATTTTTTTTAAATTGTACAATTTGGAGTTTTACACCGTTTAATACTCGTAATGTCCATTTCGGTTTTTGTTGTTCCCGATTTTACAATTTTTTTCCCACTGGTTGGTTTCAAT
Organism: Telopea speciosissima; assembly: GCF_018873765.1. NCBI lineage: Eukaryota > Viridiplantae > Streptophyta > Magnoliopsida > Proteales > Proteaceae > Telopea > Telopea speciosissima. The sequence goes on along the minus strand of NC_057917.1, from coordinate 63,605,351 downwards.
CATGAAACCAAAACCGAATTGATGGAAAAATCCATATTAAAATCAAAATCGAAGCAATTTAATCCGGTTTGATTCAGTTCGTTTGATTTTAAACGATCGATTTTACTTTCAGTTTTAAATTGACACCCTTAATCTAGGGCTGCAGCTAAAGCTCATAATCTGACAATGAAGGGTGTTGCTGTGGAGGATGCAATTACTTTTTTATTTAATATCACCTTCTTTTAATTGCCCCTTGTTTTATTCCAAAAAAAATTATTAAGATAGGGATATAAAGAGGTTTTCAAACTTAAATTGAATAAAAGTGTATGTCATACTAAAAGGGTAATAAAAGTAGGAGAGAAAGAATGCTACTTGGGCATGTGCAGTGCACTGTCCCTGCACAGCTGCACCTAGACACAAGGGCATGCGAAATGACCGCCGTGCCCCCATGGAAAGGCAAAAATTCCTGGGTTCATGACAGTCATTTTGCATGCCTTTGTGCATGGGCGTAGGGGCAGCGCACCGTATGCACCCATGTAACATTCTTTCCCTAAAAGTAAAGTTACAACTTACTTAACACCTTGAGGAGTGTCAATAAGAAAATCCCTTATTTAATTAAGTTATGTTAATTTGTTTTTTTTATTAAAAAATGCAAAAGGGAATTTGTTCGATTGAGGCCATCTATGTCTATGTTTCCATGTTTATGTTGTTCTTCATGATTTTACATATCTCATATTCTATGCATTGTACTCTTATGGAATTATGTGCATGTTTCCTCAAAACAAAATAAATTTTAAATGCGTGTTAAATAATTTGTTTTAGATTGTTGGAAATTCATTCTTATCCACACTATTTAACTTGTATGGTTATTTTCCCCCCTTTTTTGGATAAAATATTTAAATCAATAGTTATATTTTGCCTATGACGTTCACTAAAAAAAAAAAAAAAATTTAAAAAAAAAAAATAAAAAAATCCTTCCTATCTTATGGGTGTGTCTATAACTTGTCACAGCACATACTTGGGATTTAATCCACCTTTTTCTTTTGGTAGGAATATAGTCCATCTTCAGTATGCTAGTTGTGCATCTCTCCCTCCCCCTCGACAATAATCTAAGTAAATTATAAGCAATTTATTAGAGCTTTTGAAGACGATTTGAATAACAAATTTTTAATGGTTATTAAATCTGATTATGACTTAGTTTTAGTAATATTTATAGTAAGAAAAATTATAGAACACAATAATCATAGCAGCATATTTTTATTTTTCAATCTTTCAAATTCTTAATGCACTGAGGGACAAGTAATTCGACTTATTTACGAATAGATCATAAATGTTTGGAATCCATATTATGCAAAAAGATGTTGCTTTTATTAATTCAAATTGAAAGATGATATCAAATCGATCTATATTTAACGTCACTTACATAGTTAGCACATTCGTCATAATCAATAACTCCATATTGATGTCATTATCCGTATCTTTACTATCATTAACATGGTCACTTAAAAAAGATTCCCCTCTTCTATTTGACTGATTAGTTAAATCTTTAAATCACCTTGAATCATATTGATTTAATACTAATTTATTAAGTTTTTAATTGTTGTTAAAGTGGACCTGGGATCCAATCCCACCTCATGTGAAGGAGGTTGGGTATTTGGGTTAGGGATGGGAGACTCTCTCTCCCCCATCTCTCATTAACTAATTAAATCCTTCCATCCTCTTAAATCCGAGTCACTCTGGCCACCACAAATTTATTAAATGGGAAAATATACTTTGTGGGGGCGCAGGCCTCCTGCAGACACAATGGGGCTGTTAAGGAGAGAGGGGGGGGGGGTGGTGGTGAATTTTTATCATCTCCAATTTGCTGCCCGTTCCAATTCTCTTTAATCCCTCAGATAGGAGTAGAAATGATCACCCTACCCCACCTTGGGCAGTGTGTATAGGTAGGGGATAAGGTGATTATTTTTGCCCCTATGTGAGGAATTGGAACAGGCAGTAATTGGAGGTGATAACAATTCACGGGGAGAGGGGGTTGGGTTGAGGTGAAATGATCATCTTGCCCCCATAAAAAATAGAAATCTCGCCTCCGAGATGTCAATACGCTCTCATTGGCTGGCGCATGCATATTTCGCTCCCATGTGCTCCTTCACAGAGAATGCTCCTTTTTATTAAATTCACAGCAATTCCTGGTTTGCATCGTCCATCATGGTGCTGACATAGGGAACAAATCTGCACTACTGCTACATCGAATCAATCCTTGCTACTGAATAGCTCAAACTTGAGACCAGTTCTTGACATTTGCATACAACGAGACAAAACCCCACCTTTTGAAGTCAAAATAAACTTGAAATTAAAGACCTTGATGTCACATGCATGGTTTGAGGAATCGGTATCGGACTGTTCGATTTGTATCAGTATTGGTGAAGACTGATATTGATTCATGATCAATCTTGTATTGATGGATTGGTATGAAAAGGGTAAAAATGTAATTTTCTTTTAAGAAAACATGATCGATTCAAACCGATAAGTTCCGATCTCACATAGCATTGATAGAGATCGACACCGATTAATAAAACCCTCATCACAAGTCGCTGAAAAAAGGGTTATTGACAAATCCTTGATTTCCCTTTAGATCCTATGAGATAAATGTTCATATGAACATATTTTATCAAAATCTTCTCTCATTTTATCAAAAAAACAAAAAAAAAAAAAAAATCTTCTCTCATTCTCTCTCTCTCTCTCACAAGGGTTTCATTCAGTTGATTTGGTCTGGTTTCTATTGCATTGAATCGGTTTTGATCTATTACTAGTCCCATCTGTTACCAAACTATTAAGAAAGTTTCGGTTCTGATTGGTTTTTTCGTTATCAATTTATAATTGGACTACTATTGGGTTTGGTCCAGCCCAGTTTCAGTTTCAGTTTCTTATCAAGTTACTATCGGTCCTTTCCCAAATTTTTATGGGGTTCGATCTGTTTTTCAGTTTCGGTTTGATTTGGTTCATTCAATCAGTCTCATTTAGTTTCAAGATCTACCAGTTCAATAAAATCCAACCCAAAACAAACCGTCAAAGGTTTGTTTTTGAAATGAACCGATCAGTCTCGTTTGGTCTGTTCAGTCCGGCTGAACTTTGATACCCTTAAATATTTCTGGACCAGTATTATTCACACGGTCAACAATTCGACCGTTGGATTACTGTATCCAACGGCTAAAGTGTTAGACGTTTTAATACCGTGTTTAAAACCTTCCAACTCGTAAAATCCAAACTTTCCAGCCAGGGGTACAGACAGCTGTACAGTGTAGTGTAACCACTGTCACGTTTCAATGTTTTATTTTATTTATTTGCCATTTTTTCCATTTTCGAGAGTGTGTGTCGACGAGTGTCTAGAGCTCCTCGAAGGCTCCGCTCTTCTCCCACGATCCCCCACCGTCCCCCATATTCTATAAACCACTCATCTTCCACATCTTCCATTTAGCTGCAACAACAAACAACTCCTACACATTCGCAGACCAAAACACAGAGAAAGCGAGAGAGAGGGAGGGAGAGAGAACGAACCCTCTCGCACACAAAGAGAAAGTGAGAGAGAGAGAGAGAGAGAAGGATGGAATCTGGTGCGGTAGAGGGATTGATCCAATCTGTATTCGAAGGATGCATATCTATGATGGACACAGAGATCGAAAGGAGACCATATCATCGCAATTGCAGCTGTGCTCTGCATAAGAAATCCAAAGAAGGTGGTTCTTCCAAGGCTTGTTCTCGCTGCGGTAAAATTTCTTTCCCTGTTCGAAGATCGAGGAGCGATGGTAGCTTGTTGACTCTTGCGACTTCTCAATTCTCATCTAGGGCTTCTTCTGCTTCATCTTCACCTGCTCATGGTGTTATGTTGGGAGGTGGATTACGTTCTCATGGATCTCAACTCGGACTTTCCTTATTAGAGGAGAATGAGTAAATTTTGTGAGGGCGTAAGGTCGTCTCTCTCTCTCTCTTCTTTCCTCTTCTTTCTGAAATCTGTAAAAATGGAAACAGGAAGAAAAAAAACTCAATTAGTCTACATTATAGATCAAGCATCCCCTTCCCCCTAAATAACCAAATCCAATTTTTTTCGTATGTTACTAATAATTCTTGTATCTAACTATTAATTCCCCGTATTTGATTGATTCTCTTGCAATCTACCATTCTATCTTCTCTCTCTCTTTCTTTGCGAAGAACTTAAAACTTCCAAGTAAATTTGTGTGAAAAATACATAGTTTTCAATTTCGGGATCAGAACAGGTGAATTGGTTGTTGATCCTGCGGTGTCCGGTCGCCGTTCTCCGATCCAATCTTTCCGATCCCAAAATTCATAAGCTTCGATTGGAATATTGAAACTGGATTGCCACAACTTTATGGAATGATCGAATTGTGTCATTCACCAACAGTACGTAATACCTGGATTTTTTGGAATTCAAATTCAATCCCAAAATTAAGTTCTCAAATTTTAGACATATGAACAGGAGACGCAGAGGTTCATTTTGTCCACAAAATTAAGTAGAGTCTCATTTTCACTTATTTTGTAGCAAAACCAGATAAAAAGATCAATTTGCATGACCCACATTAGATAGATTAATATAACAAATTTGTTATGTGGAAGAGGTACACTATTGTAGTCTGTACTAACCCTAATATGTGAAATTTTACATTTTAGAGTCTAATTCATTCACTGGGAAGTTATGTCCGCCATTGAAATGCTCTCATGATGAGAAAACCCTCTATGATCCGATATGTTGGAGGGTTATACCTAGATTCTTAAGGCGGCGGCTCTGAGTGTAGAGATATTTTCAACAATATGAAGGTATCAAGGATCAAACATGATAGGAATAAGTGTACAAAACTTCCCTACACACACAAAAAAGAGAGGAAAAAAACAAAATGGAAAGCTCAAACTCCCTTATTGGAACTTTTTCTATTTCCTTTGTTAGAAAAGCGAACTTTCAATCGTCTTTCTCCCTTGCTAATTCTAAATTCTTAAATTACCCTTGCTCCCTCTCCTCCCATGGCCTCCTTCGTAAACCAACTCCCGCAGCCTCTCTCCGGCATCTCCCCTTCCCTCCGCCCCTATCACCTCAATCCCCCCCCCCCCATTGTGAGCCACCCCTCTACAAACCCTAATTCTAAATCTAATTTAGGGATTTAGAATTAGAATGAGAGAAAGAGAGGTGAAAGTTTGCTTTTCTGATCGCCTTGGCATCCAGCCACCTTGACAATTAGTGTCACCTTGATTGCCATGCGTCAGGCTCCCTCCAACACCTTGGCTCGTCTAGGAGAATCATAAAAGAAACTTTGAATAGATGAGGTTAGAGGGTACGTATATGGGTTTTATTTTTTGGATCAATGGATTCTGGGGCATTTAATTTTTAGATCATTAAAGTGATATTTTTCCTTGTATTTTTGGTTGCCTATTTATTTTCAATTATTTCTCTAGAAATTTGATTAGTTAATGGGTTCTAATTTCTAAATAGTTATAAAACTTGGTTCACCGTTGCCTTGCGAACAAAGAAGTGTGGATCAGCCTCATCATTTTTAAACTAAAGGCAAGAGAATGTAGTTCCTAAACCACTGCGGGAGCCAATGTGGTTGAGTATAAGGGCATCAACGTTCTTTTTCCCTTTAAAGTAAACTTGAATTCTTTAAATTGATTGCCAAGTGACTAGATCCAGCCAATTTGGTTGAACCATCCAAATACTGGACCGGACGGTTATTTGACCAAGACAACCGCTTTTTAAGAAGAGGATCGATACCGCTAACCGTTTTCAAGGTTAACAAGAATGTCCTTTTCTTTTGGCATTTTTAGTTATTGACAACTGTCCAGTTGATTCGGTCCAGTAGTTTGGTTTTATTAGATCGTGAAGATAATGAATACAAAATCAAAATAAAGATGTGTTAAAAGAAAAGAAAAGGTAGAACTTTAACCCTGCTTAATATCCACCTTAACTAACTGCTAATTGATTGGTATGGAGACATTTTACCCAATTTTTTTGTTTTTTGTTTTTTGTTTTTTGTTTTTTTTTTTTTGATTGGCATATTGTGGAGGAAAAAAAAAATGTTTGATAATTAGAAAACCTTTTATTGTTTTAATGTCCACCAATAGACGACCTATGAAGCATGAAGAACGGAATTTCCGCCTTTCACGTGGGTTGGTCATTTTGCCCCCACTGTGTTGGGCATGATGTTCTATGCGGTCCCAAAGAATATTTTTCCTTAAATTGAATTTTGCTTTGAAATTTGATATCTGGATAATGTAGACTATGTACTCTCTCTCTCCAACAGTTAGAATTGTTACATTATCATTACTAGTGACACAATGAGGGTTGACAACTTTGATAAACTTATCAAGATTGGGCTGCTTAACCTCAAAGGGTAGCTCAGTTGATAAGGATCAAAACCCCACAATTAAGAGGTAATGTGTTCCTCTCCTCGGGGCTTAACCAGAAGAAAAAAAAGGCCGAACCACTCAAATTAGTTTATCCTCATACGACAAGGTTAATAGAAATTATAAAATGCACATGATGTATCATAAAGATGAAGTACCCAAAAATGATTGTTTTGAGAGCTCATTTGATTTGAGCCATGTGGATGATTGCTCTCGGTCATTTTGATCAGTCAGTTTAACATCTCAATTGTATGGTTTGTCATGTATTGAGTCTAATTTTAAATAAATTAGATATTCTTCTTTGTACTATTAAGAATAAAATAGTTTTAAGATATAAAAATTTATCAAAATTAATCAAACAATTATGGACTCTTCTTGTTTTCGGACCTAGTGGTGCCATGATATCAAGTAAAATCTTAAATTGGATAAATTTAGAATTGAGATTTTTTTTTATTCTTTTAGAGAGAGAAAAAAAAAAAGGCCCAATTTTTTCCAATGCAGGTAAATACTGTCATTTCATGACTTAATTGAAAAATATGCATGACAATTACAATTTTTTTGATAATGACATTATGATAAATCATTTTTGAAAATCCTTTTATACCCTTAACATAAATTACTTTTAGGAATAAGACAAGGGATTATTAAAAGATGTCTTAAGTTCTTCTAAATACACCTATAGAAGTGTCATTTAGACAATCCCTTCAGAATTTTAACTATTTCATTCATATACCTTCCCATATATTGGCATGTTTTTAATTGTCTATTCTTTTTATTAAGTTACATTATTTTCTTTTGATTTTCTAAACTTTGGTTTGCTACTTGTTCAACTTTGTTCAAACTAAGACTTGACGTAGGAACAAGGGACCTCAGATCTTTCTATCTTTTAACAGAAAACTTCAGACCCCTTTGACCCACCACGTGGCAAATATTTGTAGTATCCATGGATTATGGATCTTCATTGATCCCCTCTAGTTCCCTGCTTGGTCCAATTCTACAGTCCCCCTAACAAGGGGGGGGGGGTGCAATAACCACCCTGCCCTTATCCGAACACTTTACCCAGGTGGGGTCCACCCCTTCTCCTCTTATTAGAGGGACTGGGGATCTGGACAAGGCAGGGAACTGATGGGGATAATTTTCCTCCATAATATTAGAGCTTCCATAAACCAAGATCAGGCCACACCTCCATATTTGGTTATTGTCCAATGAAGTGTGTGTGTGTGTGAAAAACTCACTTATTTTAGAGTACTTTCTCTTACCTATCTTGCTGATCAGGTGGTCCGACAAAATGATGGGCTCAAATTAAAGTTATATCTCTTGCTGGAAGTAATTAATTTCTTCCACTTCACTTAATTACTTCCACACACTCTTGGGCAATTTCTAAACAAACAATATAGTGGGTATGAGAATGGTTTTATATATAAGACTATTGGAACTGCTAGCTACTGATATCATGTCTAATTAATTATTAAGCTCACATTTGATGCTAAAATGATATAATTAAATATATTGGTAATTAATAAAATCAGGTCACCCATGAGCACCTGCTTCCACCTTAACAAAATCCTGATAGATCTAGTCCCCTCTTCTCAAGTCTCAACCCATGACCCTTGACAATGGAAATAGCAGCAGGTGAAATAAAGAAGAACTAACTAGATGTGTAGAGTGTAGACCGTCTGATGCTCTAGAAGTAGAACCCCTCAAAAGTGGGTAATTAAAAGATATGCCTTGCTTGGTGTAACCATATCCTAATAATTTGTGCAATTAAAGGTACCATTAATTAACACAGCTACCTAATATATGAAGTATATATCCACTGCTAAGAATTAGACCTAATTAGTGTGCGTGAGGATTGCGATAGCGTGTGGTGAAATCGTGGACACCACTTCCACCTGCTGCTGCTGCTGCTGCTGGTGGTTTTGATTTTGCTTCAACGGATTGCTACCTACAAGACAAGAGGTTAGGGTTTGTTATTAATTAAAAGGGTGGTTTCTCTGCTCTGCTCTCCTCTGCTCATCTTGATTTAGGATCCAATATATATGATACTTATAGAAATCGATTCCCAATAATAAGGTGACACGTGTAATAAATTTGGACCAAAGGTAACTCATGAAGTACAGGCCTAATGTCCAAATAAACTGCTAAACCGCAGCCCCTCACACAGTATCCATGAATAAGGAACTTTACACGTGACCTGCAAGTAGGATATGAGTCCTCATTACGCCAGTTGCTAGTGCGAACAAATTCCATTAATCGTTTCCGCTTAGATCTCCCGTCAGCCTAAGCAACACATGATTTAGATAACAAAAGGGACATTCCGAGAGAACCATATATATAAATAGAGTTACACTACGGAAGAGAAGGTAAGTTCACTCTGATCTGACTCAATCTATCTTGTTTGCCCTTGATCTCCAATACTAATTTTTCAAGTCTCTGATTTCGATAACTGTTATTTATTTGAGATCTGACTTAAGCATCAGAGAGTCTCCCTTCCTGTGTCTCTTGATTCTCTTGTGTGCATATTAACCAGACCCCCCCGGGGAATCTCACCACCAACAACAATATATAATAATCCCACATAATTAATATTTGAGATGGTCAAAACCCGTTCCCTTCTCTAAAGGCAAACTTATAAATTTAATCACCAATTCGTCTTGGAAAATTCGAATCTAAGATCTCCCTTATTGGCCTTGTCACGTACGTTCTCTCCTAAATATCCTTCCAACCTGAACCCACCATAGATTCTCTCTCTCTCTCTCCTCTATTTCAAGATTGTGAAGATTGTCTTATATTATTATTACAGACATAGACGTACATAGTCTCATAGTCGTGCACGAAAGATGATTGGAATGGCTTGGGGGGGGGGGGTGGTTAGGACAACAAACTTTGGTCCGTTGGACGAACCCTCCAGAGTACAAACAGAGGAGTCTGGAATAGTTCGGTGCACTACTCATCAATCCAAAAGCTACAAAAAAACAAAAATAAAAATATTACTTTTTGGAGTGCAGGAAACCTTTTCTTCTTTCTTGTCTCTCTCGATTACTCTCTACTCTTCATCTGGCCGCCCGCCTTCAACCCACTCTTTCCCATATAAGAGAAAGCACAAACGCACATAGGAAGGGGAGAAACAGAGAGAGAGAGAGAGAGAGATGGAAACAGCAGCAGGTGTAGAGGGATTGGTTCGATGTGTAATGGAAGGGTGCATATCGATGATGGACATGGAGATTGAAAGGAGACCATACCATCGTAACTGTAGTTGTGCCCTTCACAACACTAAGGAATATGGTTTGTCCTCCTCGATCAAGGCCTGTTCTAGGTGTGGAAAGCTTTATTTCCCAAAACCTAAACGTTCTTGGAAAGAGGGTTGCTTGTCCTTATTGGTCTCCTCTACTCATCATCACTTCTCTAATTCTCAACTTTCTTCTTCATCTGTTAATCATGTATTGGGAGGTGGAGTTACATTCTATGAAGGATCCAACTTGGATATTGTTGATTAGAGGGCGATTCGACTCTCTCTCTCTCTCTAAGCACATATTTCTTCATCTTCAACTATATATATATATATATATATATATATATATATATATATATATATATATATATATATATATATATATATATCTCCCTTAATTTGTTATAAATTTGTTATACCCTAATTAATTTTATTCATTCAATTAAATTCTATATGTTTTTCTTTAAGTTTTGTGATGTTTAAAGATGTTATATGACAGATCTGAGTTGTTCATTTTCATTAATTTTTTAAATCTAAATCATCTTTTATTATTCGCGAGAGTGTATCGTAATTGTCTAGAGTACGTACTGGTACACATGCATGGGTGTACACATGATGTATGTCAATACAAAGTGATATTATTTGATTAAATTTACATTCTGAAATTTAACATGCGACCAATCTGGTCTATATCGATGCTCTCTATCTAACAATCGAAATGAACACATCATTTGTAACATGTAGAATAAACACTTTGTGATATGTTTTTTTCTTCAAAATTTTAACTTAATTCCCAACAATTATCTAGGTTGTGTTTTGTATGCGTTTTCATTCTTAGAATGCGTATTCCCATTTTTATAATGTAGAATGCATTTTTAACCAAAAATGAGAAAACTATTTGGATATATGTTTTGGCTAAAATTAGGGTTGTAAACGGATTTGATTCGGCTCGGATAGTGCTATAGCCGCATTTGCATCCGATTAGCTATCGGACAGATTCAGATAGTGCTAAACGGATATGGATCGGATATTTTATCCGTTTACATGTAAATATAGCTTTTCGGATAACTATAGCCTATTCATATCCGCATCCGTTTAGCTTTCGGACGGATTCGGATAGTGCTAAACTCGACTATTCATTTACACCCCTAGCTAAAGTGGATTCTTCATATTATATGTTGCCTTGTTCAATTGTTCCCAACCTATTAAACCATCTTACTTAGCTCCCGTTGTCGATTCTACAGCTTTGTTTTACGTCGTGGGATCCGAGATCACCATGTAAGCGTTTCACTATTCTCCATGAGTCGAAACTCGAACCGACGCAAGATGCAAGAATGAGAACACAAAACGGGCTCTTGGGCCTGTTCTAGAACGATGCCCATTCTCAAGAATTTAGAATGGGAATGCCTACCAAACAATAATTTTATCATTCCGGAATATATTCTAGACCTAGAATGGCCTAAGACCTAAAGTTTTATTATGATACAAAAAAAATTTTAATTTTTTTTTGGGGTGCAATATTATGATACAATAACTACACAAAAAGAAATGCTAAGACTACTACCACTTTTTAAGTCTCAACTAGCCTTTAATTTTGCATTTAATAGGGTTAACCAACTCCTAGGGGATGCTCAATTGTTAACCTAATTTCGGTACATGAATGTAAGGGCCGGCGGAGGGTCTCCCAGCACTAAGTGCAAGATGACCAATGTGAATGTAAGGTTGAATTAATATACATTGAACCAATATATATATATAATCAGCTTTCATATATTCCATTAGTGCATCATCCATCCAAAGATTTCCTCCAAAAGCAACATCTAACACCACCACCACCCTATCCATTATTAATTGAAGCGTTCTAACATATCACACTTTTTTGTTTTAAGAAGTTAGTTGAACCCCATTACCATAATTAAGCTCTCTCTCTCTTGGAAAATTATCTTCTCCAATTCCTTAAAGTGCAACAGTATTAGGTGGAGAAGTCAACACCTGGCAGTTGTCGCATCTAGTCGTCCATATCAATGAGCTCGGACAGTTGGATGCGACAGCTGCCAAGTATCAACATCTCCACCTAGCACTGCCGCACTGCCAGGTATCTTTCTTACAATTTTCTCTATCTCTCTCTCTCTCTAGTTGTCCCCCTCAGTCCAATCATCTTCATCCCTCTCTTTGAACCCTCTCTCTCTCTCTTCATCAGAATTCACATGGAAAATGTGTTTCTTTCTATTTTCATATTATACTAGCTTTTATGAATTGGGTCTCTTTGAGCCATAGATTCTTTTATTCATATCATTGAGTTGTAAGAAAGATTAATATCTAAGATGCATGTACTTAGTTTTTTGATAAACCATTTACATCAATATTACTTGATTTGCATGTGTTAATTATGGGAGAATGTTCTCTGTGCCGGGGGCGCCGGCTGCGCCCAGACACATGGGGGTAGGCGCAATAACCACATGTGTTTGGGCGCAGCCTGCGCTGCGATCCTGCGGCACAGAGAATATGAGCCCGTTAATTATATATATTGTTTTCAAATTTATAATGCTAAATACCGTAAAATATGTCTATTGATATAGGTTATTTAGAACAGTCTACCCATTGGAATGCACACAGACGGACCACCTAATGTGCCACATGAAAGGTCTGGTGATTTGGCAAATCTAACCGTTGAATAGCAATGAAAAAATCTTGATTAACAAGTCAAATTCATAGCAAGAGTCAAAATTTAGTCATCATCCCTTTGTTTCTTCAAATTACTAAAATTTTTGGCAAAAGCTTTTCTCGGGTGGCTAGTACTCTAAAACTTATCTCTAGTCAGGAACTAAATTTTTGCCATGCATGTTGAAGGATGATGGACAATTTCAATTGTATGAAGATCTAGTATATTGTAACCACATGTCAAATTTTAGACTCATATTCAAATATATATCCTCCATTTATAACTTATTAACTTTGTATTTTGAATTATCCTTTTCTTTTTTTTACCAAAGTTTTGTTTTTCTCATTGGATTTTAAAATCTTTAGTTTGTCGTATGGCCAACTTCGCTCTAGCTGAGAATTAGACATATGAGCAGGAAATCTTGGGATTTCACTATCCACAAAATGTCAGCTCTATCCTATCTTCCACATGACAGAGAGATTGGTACAAGTATTTCTAAATCAACTGGACTAGAAAATTGTGACCCTTGTGCTCTGACATATAGAAGTGCAAAATGGTCGCCTTACTCTCCATGAATGGCAAAATTCTCACCCATGTTGATGTACCATGCACACTCCTATTGGTCCCTCCACCAATGCAAGGGTCACACTGCCTTTCAAAGGAATTCTCTCATCTTTTTTAATTTATGAATCTACGAAGTTTCACATTTCCATGTTGCCAATTTTGATTGCGTTTACACTCAGACGTTTATTAAAGTATCATGAACAAGCTCTTAAAATTCGAATCCAAGTTTTAAAACCATGAGACCTACTTGCACATAAAATTTGGCCCTAACATTTTCAATCTTTAGTCTCTCCATTAATCTACATAAATGGGTTTTTTTATAAATTAAAAAAAAAAAACACCCATCACCATTTGACTATCCAATTAAATCCCTAAATCCCCATTCATCACATCCGATTAATGCTAACATATATTTTATCGAAAAGATTCCCCCCTCTAAATCATCTAATAGAGTATAGACTAGAGGAGGGACGACTTTGAAAACGAAAACCACGAACTCTCCAAAGTTTAAATTAACATGCGACGTGCAGTACTAATCCACGTTTTCCTTTCCCACTTTCCATTATGGATTTTCAAATAATTAGTTTCTCGATTGCTCCGCTCTGCCTACAATCCTACTCTCTTCTCCTATATATAACGAACCTGCTGCTCCAACTCCCCTGCCAAATGAAAAGGCACACGCTCTACACGCATACAGAGAGAAAGAGAAAGGAGAGCGCTTCCATTCAAGTTGGAAACGTTCTCACTTTCACACAGAGAGAGAAGTGCGATTTATATATATGGAAGCAGTTGGGGCTGTTGAAGGATTGGTTCGATGTGCAGTGGAAGGGTGCATATCTATGATGGACATGGAGGTAGAAAGGAGGCCATACCATAGGAACTGTAGCTGTGCCCTCCACAACAAGACTGGTACGGAAGGTGGTGGTTCTTCCAAGGCTTGTTCTCGATGCGGGAAGTTATCTTATCCTGTTAAACGGTCGTGGACCACCCAGGGTTACTTGTCCCTGCGCGTGGTGATGGCTACTGATCAGGTCGTTTTTTCTTACACTGATTTTTGGAGATAAGAGGAATTTAGGTGATTGTGTTAGCACCTCGTTGAGCTGCTCTCCACTTTTTTACTTATTTTTATCTTTCCTCAACTGTACCAAGGAAAAATAAATAAAAAAATTAGCAAAAGTAAGATCATCCCCATCATCAAACCGCGTCGGGCTCCTCTCCAACGAACCTCATCGCCCAAGGAGTGCCCAGTGAGCATCCATCGGCTGGGCTAACTGAGCCCATGCCAGGATGCGTGCCTGTCCACATCTCAGTGTGCGTCCAATCAGCCCAGCCGGATCCAACAAAATAAAATCCCAAAAGCAATAATTGTAGCAAATTTTTATCCAACAACCCCTTTCTTTTTTTTTCTTTTTTTTGATGTTGTTGATTCCAGTATTGGGCTCAGGTCATTTTTCGGTACAAAGCTTAAGTCAATTCTACGTGAAAAACAATGACTATCTCCATTAAAAAAAAAAAACACAAAGAAGAGGGGAAAGGGTTTCCTACGAGGTCAGCCTAAGAATGAATCTGCACACTACAACCAATGAAAGGTTAAAAAATGGTATCATTCATATGGACTCTACTTGAGGCTACAGGGACAGAGAAATGTTAGTGTGGGTTCTACTGTTTAATTTTGTAATAGCATACTTCAGCAATTGGAGAACCTATAGACTGCAAGACGTCTAAATAATATTGCTCTTCTTAATAAACTATTTCCAATAATTTACACATACATGTCATATACATGGCAGGCTTAGCACATCCATGCAAGTACAGCAAAAATTCAGCCATACCTTAACCACAGACCAGAGTTAAGCAGGATTCTTCAGCTTGTCTTCAATGAGTTCAATACAGCGATACAAAACCAACTCAATGGGATTTAAGCCACATACTATGTCAAATGCAAGCTGACAGTAATCCTTCTCATTTTCTGCCATAATCCCTGTAACTAACGTCCGCAAAGGTAGAAGCCACTCCATGTAAGCCCTACGTAAAGTGTTCTCTGATAGCACCCCAGTGTAGTTTGTCTTTCCTGCAGTTCATCAATCAAAACAGCCTAGAAAATCAGTTGAAATAATAGATCAATTTATTCATGACATGCAGGTGAGTACCTCATCATGCATTCATTCATCTCTGTACAATTTTAACATGACCCATTAAACCCCATTCCTACCAAGCTATCGTGGCTCATCTACTCATTTTTGTTTCGTGCTTATGAAATAACACTATACCTCAGAGCAAGGTGAAACATTCAAAAAATGATTAACTGTGGACATCATTAGATATCTTAGTCGTAGACACATGCACAAGCCAAACAAAATCTTCAGTGGCATATATCAAGCAACTCAGTTTCATGCAACAGTTCAAAACTTTACTGTTCTAAGGGGTGAGGTAGTCATCACATAGTAATCATGTGACACAAATGAATATTACCTAGTTATCTTCAGTTGCATAACATTAATCTTTTAGCTCATCGGTTGTATACATGGCCTTAAATTCTTAATCACTTATAAATTTTAAGAAATGGCTAGCATTGTTTGCATTTCTTATAATATGATGCCCACCCCTACTGGCCATCCATCTTGACTCAATTATCAACAGATAAATATCAATTAACCCCTTGGAATTCCTTATGAGGGCACACCAAATCCATTATACAATACTTGATTGAAAAAGAATCATCCACCATAAATTTAAACTTGCGCCAATTATTACGGATGTCCAGGATTCAGAAAAAATGTCATAAAGCTCTAGGTGGGACATCCACACCATCCCAAACAAAAACCATCAAACCTAAAATTCTTATTGTCAATTCAAATCCATTAAGCACACCCTTGAACCCAAGATTTCAACTGACCAGATAACCTATGATTGTTTTAACTACAGATTGCAATGTCAGATTGAACAACTCAGAACCAATACTTAACTCTGCCCACACTAGCCAGCAGGTTGCTTGACACAGCAGGATCATTTTGAACCATCTGAGTGTGAAATATAATAAATAATGATTAAAGGTAAAAATAATAACTGGTACCAGACTACCAAGGAACAGAATATCAAGAAATTAAAACAAACTAAATAAATTATGCATCTTTCATCTCACACAGAGTAGTATAAATGAACACACTTCTACTCCAATCCTATTTTTATTATTATTTTTTAAAAAACTTTTGAAAAATTACTTCTACTCTGCTCCTTTCCCTGATAAAACCTCTCTTTATGAAAAGCGTAAAACTCAAAGACTGCAAGTGATATATGATAGAGAGAAGCAAAGCTCCAAAAGGAAAGCAGAGGAGAAAACAGAAGAACATCCAAAACAACAACCAGCAACCAAATCCAAAACCCAAAAATATGAGCAGACAACCCAATAAAACCAACACCCATCAAAAGGCAGCCTGAAACCAGAAAACTCAGCACATCAGAAAATACACAGCTCCTATCCCCCCCCCCCTCCACACACACACACGCACCAAAAAAAAACCGACCGAAAGTACCATTTTCTCAGGAAAAACAAGTATATGGTCATGACCTAGCAAACAAACTGAGAGAGCACAACAATCCTTCTAGTACTATGATATGATGCCCCTGCTGTAAACCTGTAATTAGAATGTCCACAAAAAGATTGATAAGGATTTTTCTGCTTCTGGTGCTTCTCTTCCTATGTGTTTTAATGTTTATTTTCCCCTTTTTCACCTTAGGGTAGTAGAGCCAAATTTTTCCCCATTTTCACATTAATAAAATCTGCAACTATAAATCAAAATGTCTACAGAAATGATGTTATATTATCATCATGCAAGCACAATAAATAATAAAATTATCACACAACATTAAATTATACATAATAAATAATCAACATCTAAAGAGCAATAATTGAATAACAGAAACCTTTTATTTGTTCAATGTCACTACCTGTTGACTCAGATATCAATATGAATCTGTACAAGTTGAGAGCGGATAATACCTGCCCATATGATGTAATAATGTCATCAATAGAAGGAAAAACCAATTGCAAAAGAAAATAAGTGAATGCTACACCTCTGCCTGACTAATGGAAGGATCTGGCTTAATGGACCAGATTTTTAATCTGAGCGTGTCAAACCCTATCTAAATCCAACATGCCCATTGACAACCCTACATCTCACCAACTTTACAAGTATATAAGACCTCAGGCAGATAATTAGTGAATGCAACACCCCACATCATTGAAGGTCCCTTGCCCCAAGAGATTTCCATGCAAAAGACCCAACTGGGCCCAGCCTAGGGTACACCAACCCCACAAACCCAGTTTTTCAAAACTGTTGAAAAGTCAAATTAGTTCAGCCAGCTGGTTGAAATAGTGAACTGACCTATTGAACCATCATCCACCAATCACCTGGTCATTCTCATAATATTTGTACGTGAAGTGGATCTCAGCCCGAGAGTGTGGCCTACGCAAGCGCTCCCGGTGTCTATCTCTCTCCTCCCCAAAGGGCAGAGATGTCTTTTTATATGGGGAGGAGAGACATATGAGAGCACTAGCGTAGGCCACAGTCCCGGACAGAATTCTTTTCCCTATTTGTATATTAACATCAATGAAACAGTGTTACTAATTTAGTCCTACGAGTTGAAAACCTAACTTCCAACTAAGGATTTGATTAAACAATGTCTTGCCATTGCAGTAATAGCTGAATTGTAATAAACTATGGCTTTGTTAGTTATGTATATAATAGTTCGGAATATTTGAAGTTCTAAGCCTTAAACCGTCCAACAGGCCATGAGACCTTCAACTAATCTGATGACCCGTATGTGGCTTCAATAATGGGTGGGCAGGCCAAGTTTCAGAACATTGTTCTATGAAGTACTTTCAGGTAGAGAATTTTCAGCTCAATTGAAGTTAAAAACCAAATGGAAGGTAAAACCAACTAAAAGTTGAAATTAACTGATTTGAGAGGGGAGAGAGAAAGACCGCATCACTATCCTCAGGAAGGGAAGGAGGCCCTCCCTTTGGAGGCTTCAGGACCAGCTCCACAAATTCAAGGACATCAGCACTCCAAAATGGCGTGCTTTTATCAGCAGTATTCTCTACTTTTATGATTTCTATATCTTTTCGCATTTCCTCTCTAACAAGATCTAAAAGAATTGCAATCTGTAAAAAAAAAAAAACCACACCACCAGTTTAAAAAGATGTTAATGCGACTCCAGGGTTGAATGACTATTACATATAGCTTGTACTCTTGACTTGAACTGGCTTACCATGGAAGGAAAGTTATTATTTGTAAGCAAACCCTTTAAAATGTCAAACCTTTGATAAGATGGAATATCAGCAAGTACCTGGTCATATTGTCGTACAGAAATCAGAATAACATGAGAAAAACAATAAAAGCAAACATAGTCAAGATTGAAAAATATATTAATCAGGAAAATGATAGCCAGGGAATACTTGAAGTGAAAATCCCAAGGTAAATAGTTCCATGATAGTCAATGATTTAACCTAATACTATAAATTTCATGTCTACTAGTTCAAATGCAATCCACATCAATCTTCTATTTTATTTATTTTTGGTTGGGGATTGCCAAGAACATAAAGATTCCATTTAGATTCAGACTCAAGTCATGGCTAATCCTTTTGATTTAGTTGAGGACTCAATGATGTAACACATTCGATTTCCACCCAGGAAAAGGAGAAAAAGAAAAAGCTGTTTGGCGAAGAAAGACAGGAATCATTAAATATCTTATTAAATATATGGAGATTTCAGGAGTAATCTTGCAGTAAAAGAACAACGTATAAACAAAGTTAATGTAGCTGAGATTAAATAGTGGTAAAGAAAAGACAAGATAAAAATAAGAAAAGAAAATATTAGAGGTAATTTAGGAGTGGTTCCAATCATAGTTTTAAAAACTAGACCAAACTGGCGGTCGAACTGGAGAATAATCGAAACTACCCTCTTCAAAAACAGACAAAATCATCCAGTTTTTTGTGAACCATACAGTATGGTTCAGCAGTTTTCATTTATTTATTTATTTTGAATTTTAACATTAATTTATTATTTTTCTCTGGTCAAAATCACAGTTCTTTCTGTCAAATCCAGTCTGAATCACCTGATCAGACCAGGCAGCTATTTTGGTCACCCTCCGGTCCAGTTTTGAAAACTAAGTCTCCAATATTTGATATGCTGAGTGTGCAGAGATAAATGATAGTCAAACATCTAAAATTATATCCATATATTTAACAGGATAAAAAGATATTGATACAAATTCAGATGTCTTTTTGGTATTTGGATGGTAATTAGATGGAAATTTAGATAGTGATGTACCCATTCTGGTAATAATTTAAGATTACAGATAATCATGGTTCATAGATACTTAGGCTCTCTTTGGTATGCCAACAAAAATATTTTTTGTCAAGAAATTGGAATTGTTTGGTTGCAAACATTGAAAATTTTCATGAATAAGAAATTTATTTGGTAACTCTAATTTTTGCAAATAGAATTCATCTCTGCTTCTTCCTCTACCGAACAAGCATCCAAATCTCTAATGTAGATGCCAGTTCAATTATGAACCAACTCTAAAGGAGGATTGATACACTGATGTGCAGCAACTTCAGGAACAGACTAGTCACTGAAATCGATAGAAAATAAAGATAACAAATAGAAGAAGAAAGGACGGATTCACCTCTCACTCTTCCTTGGGCCTCTTACCCTCTCAGAGGTCTCTCACCTCATTGCATCTCACAACCATTAATGGTTGCAAACTGAACCAAACTCAGAATTTTCTCTAAAATCGACTTGGCTGGTTATCAGCCTTTTCGTTTATTTATAAATCCAATCGATTACATCCTATGTTCTTTTGGAAATATCTTAAAACAAAAACCCCAATTAAAATAGAACTCCCATACCTAATCTATAATTAGAGACTAACCGATTAACTATTACATGAAAATAGAAAATAACTAAACTAACCAATTTCTAAAACCCCACACAAGGTAGCAACTGTCTTGGACTCCAAGTACTCCACGCAAGCTGTCATGGGTCCACCAAATCTGGGTAGATACCTCCTCTTTAGTCTTTACTGCAATGAAGAAAATAATCCTAAATTATCTCCTTAACAGCTCATTCACTTGGAAAGAAAGCCTCCACACAACTGACCATGGGGTTCACCCAAAATCTGGAAAATATCTTCCATGCGAGCTGGCCATGATCTTTTCCTTGTTTGATGGTCTTTGCCTTCCAAAATACAGCGGGTCAATCACCTTTATAGCACAAATCAATATGGGCTGATGTGAACAGATGCACTGATTTGCGAACTGTAAATCATATAACTGCAACCTGTGAGGGACATGATTTGATTTGAATCTGGTCATTGTATGTAGCAGATCATGAACATAACTGAGTAGCAATGAAGGTTTCTATTTTGGATCCTTTTGAGCACTCTGGATAATTCACCCAAAAAAAACTCTCCGGATTCTCAAAGCAAGAGAAGGGTGAGCAATCTCTGCGTTTCTTGGCCACATTTCAATATTAGACCGGCACTGCATTTTTAAAAAATATAAATAGGCCATGGGTTTCTAATAACACGTATATAACCCAACCCTAGACTTATTCTTAATAAAACAAGCTTATTTTTGGTGATGAATCTGCATCAGTTTCTAATTTGAATTTGTAAACCGCAAACCTTGAGGAATTAATGTGCATTATGTATAGAGCTACAACTTACATAAGAAGACAGAATTTATACAGAGAACAGCGAAAGAAAGAAGAGTGAAATCATCAGCAGCGGTGAAATCTGTGAAGAAGACAATGATGGCAGCAAGACCAAGTTCAGATTGGGAATGGAGAGCCCTCTTGGCAATCAAATTTCTCTTGGGATTTCCAGATCCAAGAGAACCCATCGAGCCTCTGATGTGAGAGAAGGGAGATGCAAGAGACCAAATCGAGATCCTCACCTTGGTTCCCACCTACTTTTTTTAATGCACCTGGTCGTCCTACTCTCGTAATCCTCCACAATCAAGGGAGCGATATCCTGTAAAAGTGTAAAATGTTTCAAAGCACCAACAGAAAGAGAAGTGAAATTTCTGAGTGGATTGTGAATGTGGAACATCGTCACTCTTTCTCTTTCTTCTCTCTATATATACGATGTATGGGAGGTGGAAGAGAAACAGGGGGGAAGGGGGGATAACAGGGAGGGGATGGGGCGGGATAACAGGGATGGGATGGGGATCCAAGGTCACAAAAACCCAGTTCGGATCGCTTTAGGGCCCACCCAGATATTAAATACCAAATTGTTAATAAACCAGACTTTGCAAGGGTTTAATTGAAAAGTGGCTGTGGGTTAGGACACAAAGGTCTTTTGTATTTTTTGTATGGGGACAATATTGGAAGCAATTATAAGGTGAGGGATAGAGGATAATAAGAGGCACAAGGAGGGGTATTTTGGCAACACAAGGAATAAAGTTAAAGACTAAAGGATCGTGGGATGAAGGGTCATCTTCAACCTCACTACACAAACAGAAAACCAGCGGTAAAATAGAGTTGTTTGGGATTTACTACTCTTGTACTCTCACGATTGACACCACAGCTTGACCTGAGGGTTTAGTAATGAATTACAGCTCACTGCTCTCTTAAGGATAACTGAAGGTCTCCCTAAACAGCAAACCCAGCAAGAGTTTCAGAGTTCTGAATCTAACCTTGGCGGTAAACAGTACCCAGGTTTGATTTACAGGTTAATATATTAGGGTACGAATGGGATGGGCTGAAATTACAGAGATTGGGTCGCTCAAAGGAGTGCTTCCTTCAACCTAAACCTAGGTTGAAAATGAGAGTGTAGAGAACGATCAAATATCAATATGGCTGGTTACAGTTGTTGCTGGAACATAGGTAATAGTAGGTGTGTTTCAGAAATTCAACAGGAAAAGTAGGGAGAAGAAAGAAGGGAAGAAGAAGGAGAAAAAATCACAGAGAAGAAGATGGTCACACGACCTGATTTGTATCAATGCGGCACTACCCAAAATAAAACTTCATTCCAAATCCGAAAATTAAATTACGATTACAAGAATATTTAAAGATAAATAAAGAGATTCCAAATCCAAATAATCTTAATCCTTAACTAAAACCATTAAAACGGGACTCTAATTTGGACTCAAACTCTTTCAATACTTGGCCTATTAAAAAAACAGCAATTACAAGATAAACTCAACTAATAAAATCTAAATAAATAAATAAACTAAATATTCTGCTGGTTCCAAAAAAAAACCCAATTGGATCGGGTTAATCTTCATATGGAACCAACGGGTTTGGGCCGGTCCAAGGAATTGCTCTTGCATCAGAGGGGGTGGGGGGGTTACCTGCTCCACTGCTTCTTCTTCTGTAGAAAATCAATAGGTATAGAGTGGTAGTAGTAAGGTTAGAGTTAAATGACAAGTTTGCCCTGTTGCAACATGTGCTCATTGAACAGTAAAGCACAAAATAAGTTTGAATTGATTTCAATCAAATGAGTGAAATAGCTCTCCACAAATAAGGTGAAACAGCTCTCCAACTATTTCACTATTTCAGATAAAATTGATTTCAATTTCTCATAAATAAAGTGAAAAAATCATACCAAACATGACCCCATGAAATATTTTACGAAATCATACCAAAGAGAGCCTTAGATGAAACATCCATTGGGTATCAAATCAAATTCACATAATTGGATATGCTAATAATGGTATATCCACTCTGAATTCGTTCCATTCAGATCCCTAATTAAGAGAAAGTCATTTGAGGAGGCATGAACATCTGGAACAATCGTCTCGAAATGCACTTGTGACTTGTGAGGAGTTATCTGATTCAAATTAGAGAAGCTAAAAGAACAAGAGCAGGACTAGAATGACTTTGGGAGAGTGGTTAGGAAAGACACGCATGACTTACAATTAACAAGAAGTATGTCTCTGAATAGAGTTGAATGGCAAAAAAGAGATTTGTGTAGCCAACCCATTTTAGTTGTGATAAGGCTTAGTCAAGTTGAGTTGGAGATCTAGGTTCATAGAACTACTAACAAGTTCATACATCACATATTTCAGTGGCATGTAACCATGAATCTTACATTACAAAATATCAGAATGGTACAGGTATTATCAGTCAGTTTATGCATGGGAACAATGCTATATACAACAACTTGGCATGACGTTAAACTTGACAAAGCAACGTATCAATTTTATGTTAATGACTCAACAATAGGAGGAGCATTGAATGGATGATGATAGTTTCAAAAACTAAAGCATGAAGAAAATGTTAAAAAATTAAAAGAATAGCTCACCCTCTTCAAAGCAGAAAAAGCATTCTTCCTTAATTCTGCATCTGGAGCATATATTATGACCATTTCAATTGCCTGGAACATTTATTCCAACTATTAGCCAACAAATAAATCAGCAATGAGCTCAAATACACAACAAACAAAAACATGAATACCTTTATGGAAGAAAAAAGACTAGGCATATAGATTAAGCAATCTGTATGGTCATCAATACAGTTTTGAGAGGTATTTCTGTCCATAATACACAATAAGAAGTCAATAGCATGTTTCTTTAGTAACCATGGTTGATCCACTGAGGAGAGTATGTATTTTAGCATGCCAACAGCTTCCCACGTTTTAGTTTTACTACTACAAAGTTTATCCTTGACTCCAGCCAAATCCTCCTCAGCAGCCTTTGAAACCTCAT
The DNA here is from genome assembly GCF_018873765.1 of Telopea speciosissima. Taxonomy (NCBI): domain Eukaryota; kingdom Viridiplantae; phylum Streptophyta; class Magnoliopsida; order Proteales; family Proteaceae; genus Telopea; species Telopea speciosissima. The sequence continues at coordinate 63,581,792 of NC_057917.1, read as the reverse complement.
CATAGGTATAGCCCCAGATTACTGCATGAATTAATCAACCGATGACAAGATACAAGTAAGGACAATAAAGCTGATCTCAAATACAAAGATAGTTTTTTTTTTAATAAAAATACAAAGATAGTTCAGATGAAGGAGAAAATACACAAATAAAGAAATTTAGTGGATGTAATGTGACAACTTAAACCTGTAAGAGCTCCTCCATGCTTGACATAGGAAAAGCAACTTGCATAATCATCATCACTGTCCTCTGTACCAATTTGTTGACAATGAATCAGAAGCTCTTTTGAATAAGTGAATAAACGAAGACAGAAGCCACACAAAAAACTGAATTTGAAAATACCTCCACAAACACTGTTAGTGAAGGCATCAATGTCACATCCAGTTATAAGACCAATATATGACAAACCACAAACTGGAAGGAAGCGTGACAGTTGAACCACCAGGGGAACACAGCTTTGCACTTGAAGTTCGTTTGTCATGCCCCGTGAAAGAAGAGCCTGCACATCAAGATTGAATGGCAAAGAAACCATGAAATTATATAACCGAACAAATAAGCAACTGAGAATAAGCATTGGAAACTGAAATATAAAAATAGTAGCTTGCACATCAAGGGCAAAATTGAGGAAAAATAAGTGAAAAAACATGTTATGGGCATAACAGCAACGATGAGTGAGTAAATAAGTGAAGAAGCTGCCCTTAGGGGGGTGGGGACTCTCAAACTAAAACTTAAAATTTGCTATAGTGGAGTGACAACCATTATTTGCAGCACAAAAAGGCCAAGTAGAGCATTGAGCTCTTCTTTTCTTCTGCCCTCCTGTTGAATGAAGTGAAGGTGAAATTAGAGGGACGTGATACAATGTGTTGTCAAAATATCCGCAACAATGTTATATTGCACAAAGAAAATTTTGTTGAGTGTCACAGACCAACTTTTGGGAAGCTGACTGCATAGAAGTGGCAATGCCTATTACTCTGCTAATCAAATCCGTAATGGAATTTTTCTCTTCATCATCCAACTCTGAAGACACAACCTTTAGAGCATTCAGGATTCCAGGGACTGCTGCTTTTAATTGTTCAAAGACACGTCTCTGAATGCAAAGAAAGACTGGGGGAAAAACAAAAAGAAATGAATGCATCAACAGCTTCCTTGGAACTTTGTAGGAAAATTATGGGGCTTCAAAATCTTCAGGACAAGATACTGGACCATGAAAGAGAGAAAGGGGGGAAAAACTTTATTGGCCTCATTAAAGAATAAAACAGAAAAGTACAAACAACAAATACATTCTTATTCTTCTTGTTATGGATACAATAAGAGATCTGGATCCAGGATGGGATCAGCTGACCCTTAACAAATCCTCAAGGGAAAAAAAAAGCCAGACAGGATCACCAATCCTAGGCAAAACTAGGATCAATCGGCCTTGGCAATCAAGAACTGATCTGTGACTGGATCCATGGATCCTTGAAAGGAACAAAGAAGCACAAAGCATCTTAAACAACAGTTACTATTGATTGTATGAGTTGAAAAGAGTCGTTAAAGACAGTTCCACCAGAAAACAGACTCCAACAAGTGATGATGGCTTTATCCATTTTTATTGGTTGTCGAGTTTTAAACTTCAAAATGAGATAAGTAGTCAAAACTAGGTGAGTCCACTAAACTCAGGAAAACATGGCTCAAGGTACAGCATAAAATCAAATCTAAGAAAGGAGGAGGGGGGGAGGGGGAGATTGAAGTTTAACAAGTCTGAAATCAAGTTTTGCTGCTAAACAGGCCCAAGATTTCCATGGTAGAAGAACCAACCGAACTCAGTTTTCTGCCCCCCTCCCCACCCCCATCCCCACCCCCAAACAACAACAGTAATATCCTTAGACAAAAAGATGTGTGGGCAGCTCACCCACATAACCTTACATGGAAGGCACACCTAATTGTGCCACGTGAAAAGATGTGGCAATTTCGACTATTGGATATCTAAGGTGTCCTCCCCCCCCCCCCTCACACACACACAAAACAGAGGCTTTTTACTTCTCTTTATAATCATCAAGGGGAAAATTTTGAAAAAGGTTTGAGTTAAAAAGGGGAAAAAATTCAAAGGCTGGACTCACATATAGGGTTAAGCTATGTTTCTTCCCACCCATCTGACTGCCTGGATCTCCTCGCTTTTAATCCGAGTTAAAGCTGAAAAATCATGCCTGAAATCTTGCCAAATCTTTACACCAGGTTGATTATATGAGTGTAGGAAATTCTTCCTAGATGACCTGCCTAACATTCCTTGATTTAAGCCACATAAAAGGGTTATCTGGCCATTCAAATACGGGATATGCAAGGTGATTCTCTGGATTAGCCAATTGACAAATTTTCTAGCCCACTGAACAGTATGCCCCATCACGTACTCTAACTCTTTTGTCGCAGTTTTAACTGTGAAAATGCTCACATTATTTGGGTCAACCATACCCATAAGGCCATAAGGGGGCTTTTATTTTGCACGTGGTGAGGGGACTCTGGATAGAAACTTACCATGAGTAGAGGAGGGTCTCTGCAATATGTTTACTTTTTACAAGAATTACCTAAGCTGCCATGTGGTTTATTTACCATCCATCAAGGTTGGTCGTGACTCATTTTCTGCTGATCCAATTTTTTGTCATTCTAGTGAAGAAACAAAGCCTCCCTAGACAGTCCTTTTGCTGAGTTTATCATTGGTTTAACCTTCCCAACTATTATGGCTGAGTTCATTTTGGAAGTATCACAACCTGATCCTACCAAACCACTCAAAAAGCCGAAAAGACCCGCTAAACCAAACCCACTTTCACTTTATCTACAGCTGTATCTTCTGTAAATCATAAACACTTATGACTTCTCCCATATATTTAAACAAAATCATTTTTTACCTTTCTATTGTCAATTTGACTCTACAATTAAATCCAATGACCATTAAAAAAGAAAAGAGAAGAGGTCAAAGAAATGAGCATTAGATGTTGTTTTCCACACATTTAAGCTTTTTGTCAACGATTCAAGAAGGACCTCATAGTATCTTTAACCCAGCATACAGCAATTTTCAGGTGTTACTATATGCTGATCGTAAAATAACATAAATAAATTTATGTGCTCCTAGGAAACATATTACTCTATTCGATTGATCAGGAACAATCGAAAAAAGCCAGACCAGTACAGTATCTCTTTGAATCCTTTTGTCAGGTGATCTATGAATTATATTTGGACGGTGACAGAAAATCACAGGAAGTTCATGCGCTACTGTTTCTAAAAGACTTATCGTACATGGATCACCAGACAAAAGGATGTGTTTCATAAGTACTACAATATTTATCAGCTATTTCTCTGCACTCCACTTAAAACAAAATTTTCTCCAAACATTAAATGAATGGGCAACCGCAATTTGGATGATACAGTAGTACATTGAAAGATTACCTTTTGAAAGCCCAGTCAGAATAGGAACAACGTAAGCAGGTGTCAAGACCATCTTATCAGGGGAACCTAATGCCTGCTTAAGTGAAATGAAATGTCATAAGTACACCAGAGGCACAAAAATGAGATAACCAGACAACTTAAAAAATACCAATACATAGGATGTTTTTGTGTCTTATAAGTGTCATATTTCAATATAAACATAGTATAGAAGCAACCAAGAAGAACAGACCAAATTTTGGCTTATGTCAGGGATATCCCCCCCCCCCCCCCCACACACCCACCCACCCACCCAAAAAAAGGATCAGGGATATCTTATATAGAGAAATTTAACAGGAACTTTTGATGCTACCTACTCCATTTAGCAAAGAAAATTTGTACTCTCGGGTTTTTGCTATATGCAGCTATCCCCCCCCCCCCCCATACACACACACAAAAAGAAAAGGATCAGTGATATCATAAATAGAAAAATTTTACAGGAAATTCTGATGCTACCTACTCCATTTAGCAAAGAAAATTTGTGTTCTCTTGGTTTTGGCTATATGCAGCTAGGAGGCAGTGGTGATTTCATGTAGAAAAACAGGGTTTTGGAGATTCAAAATGAGTTGATTAGCTAGGGTTTTATGGCATGTACTGCTGCTTGCAATGGAAGATCAGGATTTGAATATTTGATGATAACTGAAAGATCTGACGGTGGTTGATGGAATTGGATGTGTTTGTGGGGTTATAATGGCCAGCCATATGGGCTGGAAGTATCAGGTTTTAAAATAAACGAGAAAGCAATTACAAAATCCATTATTCACCTCAAAAAGCTTTATCCCAACTATTTCAGTTCAGCTAGAAAACAAGAAGAGAACAAGAATAGAAAAGAGAGGGGGAAAGAGAGAGTAGGAACGTAACTTCAACACTGAACATCCTGAAGCAAGAGGTCAATTAGATTTAAATTGGTTAAAATTTTCACTCCATCATCACTCTAAAAGACGCAACTACAGCCTCTACTTCTAAGCACAGAGTCCTAATTGGGCCAGAACTTCTACTCTCAATAAGCGCATTATCCATGCCACTTATTATGCTCACAATTAATTTTTAAAATCCTAAAAACATCCAGCATTTGAAAAAAATTAGTAATAAGACCATCTTCTGATTATTTACATATATATGTCTGCAACCATTAGACTGAATAGTATTCACTAACTAATGAATCTTTTGACAAACCACTACAGTCACACTATAATACCAACCAAACACTATCACCAAACATAACAACTACATCATTTAAATCCAATCTATAGACCCCACAATCAAAAAAGACTTCAAGATGGCTCAGAATATGTGCAAAAAAGAAACTTTCACCCCTTTTTGACTCTATACTTCCCTTGGCTTTAGGATTTCCACCAACCAAATTAAGAAAATTCAATATTTCATCAACTTCTGAAAAATGTGAGAAGCTACTCAAACTTATTATCTCTCTTGCAATAATGTTATCTATCCGTAAAAAAATTTCCATCAACTTCCACTTTAAATGCATTTTACCTTTGCTTCCAATTACAGATTCAACTAGGGGCAAATTAACTTCACCCACACTCATAATTGTTCTTCAAATGCAGATAAAACATGGTCCTCAGATAGATCATGATGGAAATGAAAAGGCTGAAACATTCAATTTAGGCACATTGAGAGCATTGCCACCAAAGTGGCTTGAATTCCTTGTTATATTTCAGCTTTTCTGGTGTTACATTTAACTCTTCTTTCCGCAGTTTTACATGAAACCCCAAAACAGAGGAATGAGCTCATACTAATGCTCTGATATGCGGCACATAGGGAGAACTTACATCGCAGAGAACCGAAAGCATATCCCGTGGATTGCAAGTTGATATAAGGTGGCTTACTAAACTTTCGACAAGCTCCTGGCATTTATGAGACACTCCTCCGAACTTGGCAACTGCCTTGGGCAACTCAAACGACAAGGCATCGATCACTTCCTGCAATATTGGAGAATCCAAGTTGAAAAAGGAAGTGAAGACATCAGCTAAATCAAACTGAAAGAGCTCCAATATAGAAGAAGACAAACCTGGTCCAGTGAAGGAGAGCTAATGAAGCGCATTAGCTCAGTCAGAACCATTACTGCATCCTTCTCCTTCGAATCCTGGCTGTCAGGGTCGGATACAGCGGCACTGCTGACAGAGTTTAGGAAATCAACGACCTTGGAAACGGCTTCTGCGGACTCATTTAAATCTCCAGTTTTGACTGACTGAAGAGAAGAGAAGAGAAGAATAAGTAGATAACACTAAGACTAAAACCAAACGAAGACAGAACCTTACACGAGAAAGTTGAGAAGTAAAAGTTCTTACTTTGGAGCACAAGTTCAAGATTTCACGGAGACGAAGGGCGAGGGGATGAAGAGATGCATCTTGATCCCCTTCGCTATGCGAATCGATCAAGTGTGATGTTCCTTCTGACATTGTTAATTCGAAGATTGTGGTTCAAACGAGAGTTGCCGCGAGTGGCGATCACCGGAATTTAAAATCCGGTACAGAAAATAAGCAACGGTTTGGAGAAAGTAGAGGTCGCCGCCGGAATCTGAGAAGCCACCAACCGTTTGGTTTCAGTGAAGAGGAACTGATGAAAGAAGGAGACGACACGTAAGGTTAAAATTCACCATGGTTGGAGAAACTACTGCTATGGCTGGTATATTCACCAGCTGCTATGGCCTATGGCAGGAAAACTCGTTGTTGAAAAACCGGGAATCGTACACACACCAGCCTCCATTAATTATAATCAAATCGGCTCTGAATCGTCGAAATCGGTCGTAAATCGTAATCAACCGAAACCCTAAAAAATAAAGACACTGTGTCAAATTCTTGTCTTGGGTTTAAACTCAGTTCCAATTAAGACACAAATCAAACCCAGCAAGACTTGCAAATAATGAGCAAACCCTTTTTCAGTTTCAGACAAAACAAATTTACTTTAAGATCAATTATATATCAACCAGAGTTCGAAAATTTGTCAAATTCCTAGGGTTTAAATTCAGTTCCAATTCGAATCATCCTGGAATCGTCCGAGAATCAGTTGGACTTGGTCGGAATCAGTGAGAATGTTCCATTATGACTCAACGTCTAACGATCGTGAATTCGAATTTTAAGATAGTTTTTCAGTAAAAAAAAAATCTTTTATATTGGAGTACACCTCGTGTATGTTCATGTATGTGTACCAGTACTTCATCTAGTTACAAGTCTAGATGTTGTATGTCAATTTTTAAAATCCAATTCTTTTCAATAAAATATCTTAATTGTATTGGATCACAACCTGTGTATGTTCATGCATGTGTACCAGGCATTGGGGTCCTCTATTGCCCAGCTGCCCCTATTGTCGTGTGCGGTCCAAACATAGTGAAAAGACCTCCCTACCCTTGCCCAAGCACCTTGCCCAAGCGGGGGTAAGGCGATCTTTATCGCCTTGCTGTGTCTGGGGAACACGACAGTAGGGGCAACCTCAAGAGGAAGAATAGATAAGCATCTCATTAGAACCTGGTAATCAGACAATACAGTCACCTGTGTCATCTCACCTCCTAATATGATTTGGGTTTGGGAATTGCCATTTCTAACACTCTAGGACTAATAAACTGAACAAAAGTAGAACTATCCATTGAAATTGAAGTTAACCGCTAACCAAGTTCATGAATAAGGCCAACTTAATTAATCAATCTAACAGATTCATTAGGAACCATCGTTTCAAACATTGAAATTGGATTGATCGAATCGATTATGATTGATCCCGATTCTGGACGTTCTCGAGTAGTGAATACTAGGGTTTTGGGACCGAATCCTTAAGTTTTTAGATCTAGAGGGTCAATTCTAGGGTTTTTAGGGTCGATTCCGGCCGGATTTGAATCAACAAGGACCAATTCGACCCCGTATTTGCATTTTAAATCCTTGTTAGGAACTGTATTTAGTCAAGGGATTATGATGTATGGCTTGAGGTTAAATTGATCTTGGCGACTCAAGCCCTGGACCATTACAGTTGGCTTGGTGAAGAGTGAAGACCTTCACAATTACATGATCCATTTTTACCATTTTGCCACACAAGAGGATCAACAAGTGGTGGCCAACAGGCCAAGAACACATATCCATCCATCGAAATTGCAATTTCTCTGTCTCTCTCTCTCTCTCTCTCAAACAAACAAAACATGTGGAAATCCATAATCCCAGTCCCATGGGCTCCTCTGCTACGCCTCTCCTCAGCTACTACCACCACCGCCACCGTCCACTGGCCCATCTCTCGTCTCAACCCAGACACCCTAACTCAACACCTGCAATACACTTCAACCGCCGCTCCATCATCTTCCTCTCCACTTTTCTCCCCCTGCCCTCCCCTCTCGCCATCGCCGCCGATGAGAATGTCGTCGACCCACAACCCCCTCAACCACCGCGGCCACCGCCGCCCGACACCACCATCACCGACCGATTCTTCATGGACTTCAGCATCTGCCCAAACTACTTCCGCTCAGACCGCACATTTGGTGACGAATTATCGGCCTGCCAAGACTCCGAGCTTCTGGGCCGTGTTGTTTTCGGCCTCTACGGCAAACACGTCCCTTTAACCGTCTCTAACTTCAAAGCCATGTGCACAGGCTCCTCCGGTTCTTCTTACAAAGGCACTCTGGTTCAGAAGATCTTTCCAGGTGAGTTCCTCATCGCCGGTCGGCAGGGGCGAAAGGATAAGGGAGAGGTGCGTCCACCATTGGATTTGGCAAGGAACACGGAGACCGTCGATCCGAGGTCTTTTCTGCTTACCCATTCGAGGGCTGGTGTTCTGTCGCTATGTTTGTCTGAGAACGATGATGATGAGCAGATTAAGCTTGACCCCAATTATAGGAATGCCGAATTCCTGGTTACTACAGGACCTGGTCCTTGTCCCCAGCTTGATAATCGAAATATTGTCTTTGGAGCTGTGCTTGAAGGTATGTTTTTTTTTTTCTCCCCCGATTAATGGGCATTTTTAGCTGCAGCTAAGAGATTCTGAACCGAATTAGCTCCATGTTTATCTGAACCCAAATATAAATTAGACTGGGAAGAGACTGTTTTGTTCTTGATCCATTGTTTGTATTGAGCTCATAAAATTTCAGTTCAAGATGACAAATCATAATTAGCCTTTACTGTTTTTTAAGATGCTTTGAATTAGTTGATGTACATTGTCATTGTTGTGAAACTTGGAGACTTGGACTATTTGATTTTGTCCAGGTTGCTTCTATTGATGCCTCTGGTTGATCTTGCAAATCACTTATTGAAATTCACTTTATCTGGTAACTACATTGTAGTGTGTTTTTTTTTTTTTTTTTTTTGCACGGCTTATGCTTTATAAGGGCTTGATGAACCAAATTCTCTAATTTGAAAGGGCTGCTGGTTATGTTCTTAACTTCTTATCATGCTTCAGCATGTATGTATTTCAATCATGGAACTTGGACTTTTAAGTCTTGGACTCTTAGCCAAGACCAAAATATTTTAGTGATGTCAACTTGAATTACTAGAAGTTTTATATTGAATCTGGTTTTTTTCACATCCAAATCACCATAGAAAATTTCAGCTGATATCACCGAAATATCAAAATAGTGAAAAAGCTTGATTTTGAGAAGTTGTCAACAAATTTGATTGGTGTTGGCATTAGCAGATTTTGATGGGTTCATTATTTGGTGGTCCTAGCACCTCTGTATGGTACGCATATTCTTTAGGGGAAGATATATACTAGCTATGTCCTCATCAACTTGTAGATGTGCTTAAATTCCATTTATTCTTTGGCTATGGAGTTTATTTGGGGACTGTCTTTATTCCTCCGGACTATGGAGTTCTGCATTTCTGCTTTTGTTTTTCTGCCATTATTTCCTCTACAGTTAGTAGAAGTGTAATGCCAATCCAGTTCAGGAATCTAGATAATCTGGTCCTGGGAAATGTGACTGTCAACAGATAACCCATGGCATACCTGTGCAGACCAATGTGAATGGATCATGTCAATCATTTAAAATTTTCATTTATTCTTGATTCCTGCCTTTGACAATCTACAGAATCTTTCGTGTTCTTGCTATTTATTCCAATTGAACTCCTGTAGGAGATGAAGGTATCATGGAATCATTGATTTCATTTCCTAACTCTTTTTTTTTTGTTTTGTTTTGGGGGGGGGGGGGGGGTTTACAATCCACAGAAACATCTAACTCAAAATTCAGAAAATAATCAATAGATTGGATGGTTGTGATTTTGATTGAATTTATGAACTTAGGAGTTCTTCTTTGTGGGCCAATTGAATGGAGGGGCTGCTATTGATGTTGTGATGGAGATGTTCAGTCCCATGTATGAGATTATATATTATTCTTATGTTTCCCAGAGGAATGGTAATCGTGTTAGAATTTGAATTTCTTGACACCTTTTGTTTCAATTGAGTTTCAGGGTTAGATGTTGTGACAGCAATTGCTTCCATCCCAACTTACAAACCAGGTGAACGGATTCGCCAATTCAACGACTTTGCTGAGTTGCTTGGAGATGAAAGAGCCCAGGTTGCACGCACAATATGGAACAAGCCTCTTAAGACTGTTTATATCAGTGACTGTGGAGAGCTTAAAGTTGCCAAGCCTTCACTGACCCCCAGCCTTCCATGATTTGATGGACATTATCAACCTATTCAGGTAGCAGAGAACATATGTATTTTCAGATTATGTTTGTTCTAACTCTTATTGAGAGATTTTGTTGTAAATTCATTTCACAAGAAACCACATTGATTATTTGAGAAACAGAATGCAAAGTCTTGCTGACTTCTGTACTTCCTTCTTTCCATTTCCATGACATATACACTTGTCTAAACATTTACTTGCTTTAATGTTAGGAGCTCAAGTATTTACAGTGTTAGATAATCATTTTTCTTTCCCTACCTTTGATCAATTTGAATTTTTGTCATCCGATTCCCCTAAACGAGGTGGCCCAGCTAAAATTTTTATTATGTTTTAGCCCACCGAGGAGGTGAACTGGTTGAACCTGGCTAATTGGGCCAAACTTGCTTTAGATCAAGACTTTGAGCTCGCTTGATAACCTTACGAGAAATAGTTCTTGGTGTTTTTCCGTTCCAAGAAACGGGAAAACACCCAAAAACCGCTTGATAACGAAGTGTTTTTGGAAACATAAATCAAAATTTATGCTCCTTGGAAGATTTTTGACAGAACATGTCCAACATGTTCTGTCATTCTGTGCTGAAAATTAAAAGTTGTGCCCGATAAACTGCTCACGATTCTAACCTCTCTCTCACCTCTCAACGTCTCTAACCTCTCTCTCACATCTCACGCCTCTAGCCATTGAAACCTTGTACAACCTGCAACTCATCTTGGAGGTAAGATCGACCTCGTACTCTATCCCTTTCTGTCTTTCTCTCACTCTATCTCTTCCTCTCTCTCTCTTTCTGTCGCTCGCTCTCTATGCGCGATTTGGTTCACAGAAACCCTAAGAACCACGGTTTCTGTGTTCATTCATTGGAGTAAACTGAAAGCCTTGGTTATTAGGGTTTCCAACTTGAGAACCTTCGCAGCAAAGTAGGAACCCAAGAAACCTTCATCGTTGCTACAAACTTCAACAAAATCACCAGTTCGATATGCTTTCGCCATTACTAGAAACGAGAAGACCTCCCTCACTGAAAGCCCAATCGAAGGGAAATTTCAGGGTAGGTATCCGAATGGACTACCCTCTTAAGTACAAAATACTTATTCACCCAAAAGATCAAGCCAGAAATAAAGCCAAGCCACTGAAATCATACCTAGTGGTAGAACAGAGATCAGATTTGATTTCAGTTTGATATATGACGGCATGGTTGGATTTAGGGTGTAAGAAACAGAGGCTAAGGTCGCACAAGAGAATCGATTCAGACCCTAGAGTTTGGGATGGAAAGATGAATAATTGAGAAGGACCTGTGTCTCTCTTGTGGAACCAGATCAAGCTAGGACTGAACAGAACAAAACAGGGATGTATGGGTAAGGAAAAAATAAAAAAGGGAAGAAATTGAAAGGAGGAAAAGGGAAGAAATATAAGTTGGCCAAGTCAGTGACTCGCCAAGCAAACACACATAGAAGGTACGATCCATTGATAAAAGATTTAAAAGCAAGTTGCAATTGCAGACAAGACCCATAACCAAGAGAAGAAGAAGAAGAAGAGGAAAAAGTGAAGAAAGAAAAACGTTTTCCAGAACAGGTTTACCAAGCGGGTCAAAAACGGTTTCTCAGCATAGAAAAGTAAAAAACGGTTCTACTGTTTCTCAGCACATAACCAGAACAGAAACAGCAGTAAGGTTATCAAGCGGGCACTTTGTTTACCTGTGATGACATCCGGTTAACCTCAGGTGGCTGAACCAGGCCAATCCGATTGACCGATTCAGCCCATTCTGTCTGATTAATGTCTGGTGACTCTAGTGCTTGTGAAAAATGGTAAATAAAAGAATAAAAACCATATCCACATGCTCCTTGATGGAAAATTATCCTCTCCAATTCCGTATAGCTCGGCAACGCGGCAGTGCTAGTGTGGATGTCCGACATGCGGCAGCTCGGACATCCAACGGTTCAAGCTCATTGACTATGTTGAGCTCAGCCCATTGGATGTCCGAGCTGCCACATGTCAGACATCCACACTAGCACTGCCGACCTATAGGGAATTGGAGAGGATAATAATCCCTCATTGATCTTCTCTTGAAATATTCTTCAACTGCTTGAATATGTCCTCAAGAGAAACCAATTTCCTTATTTCATTCGTGCTTACATTATACTTAAGAAATAAATAATGGTCCGAGTCTCCGGTTTCATTTCTTTTATTATTATTTTTTCCTATTTACTTGTGAATCCTAATGGTTTCAAGTAAAAAAAGGAAAGGAAAGAGAAGGAAGGAAAGTGAAATCAGTTTTTAAAAGAATTAGAAATTTTGTAATCATGATTGTGTAACTACTTTAAATTCTTATAAAATGTGGTATTCTAATTTTTCAAATGGAAGCTTTTTGTATTTTTAGTTCTTTTATTGCAAATGAAGTAAAATTTAAATCAAGTTTAAAATGTTTTCGATTTTTTTTTAATGCAATGTTTAGAAGTTTTTTTTTTTTTTTGGTATGAATGCAATGCTTAGAAGTTACACAATGATAACAAAAATTTACATTTTAGTTTTGGTTTAATGTCACTTCCTTTTCCTTTATTTCCGTCTCAACTAGATGGATTCAATATATTTTAGTATTTTCACATCTATATATCTCACGTTATTCAAAGTACAAATTCTTTGTTTAAATGGTGAATTCCACAAGTTTTCTCTCCTAAATCTCCCTATTTATGAATTCGTCACCCATCCCCCTCCCATTGGTGGAAAAAGATCCTGTCAATCCGGGCAGCGTGCAGCGCACCTGGGATTGATAGGGCGCTTTGACCGCCTTACCCCCTGCCCAAAGCCCTGTCCGAGCAGGGATAAGGTGGTAAAAGCGCCCTGTCAATCCCAGGCGCTGCACAAGTGCTGCACGCTGCCCGGATTGACAGGATCCAAGTCTCCCATTGGTCACAATTTGCATGCGGGCATTGTTGCGAACACGAGAGAGAGAGAGAGAGAGAGAGAGAGAGAGAGAGAGAGAGAGAGATTTTTTTAAAACTTTTTTTATGTGTGAGGTTAGCTAGGGAGTGATATACATTCGAATGTGACATTTTGGAAATCATGAGACAAATATGGATCATCCAATTTTATGGTTCTTTTAATCTTAATCGTTTGTTCCTACTTAGAGTTAGGAGAGTGCACAGTAATATCTATAATATTGATACATATGCATGGACATATGCATGATGCACGTCAATACAAAGATGAGTATTTGACTGAATTAGACTTCGAAATTTAACATGTGGTTAATATAAATCATGTCCTCTATAATGTCAACAGTAGAAATGAACACATCATTTATCCACTTAACAGAATAAATGTCATATTACAAAACATATGATCCTTGTGAAAATAATTATTTTTTAAAAAACAAATTAAAATAATTTATTAAAGTTTCCATCCACCATAGAAAGCGGTGCACCCACCACTCACCATCTTAAGGTTCACAAACCTCTTCTAGATCTTTAGTATGTTTCAAAATACTTTTATTAATCTATATTTTAACATTGAAAGCACAGATGCAAAGAATCTCAACAAACAAAGCGTGAAACCTAAAGTTAGAAATCGGCAACACGTGCAAAATGCCAAAAAAATTAAAAATTGAAATGACACGTGACAAGAAAGAAAATAAAGTTGAAAACCTTATCTTTTTTTGGTCGAGAGTTGAAAACCTTATCTTCAAAGTTTAATACATTGTTTATCAAATTATCTTTGAGTATCATTATTCATGACAGGCAGGTTCATTAGATTTCTGATAACCGAAAAGCAGACCAAGAAAGTAATTAAATAAAGGGAAAATATTCTCCGTGTCGCAGCGCAGTCTGCACCCAGACATATAGGCAGTCTGTGTAAGGGAGCAGGGTGGTCATTACGCCCACCCCCATGTGCCTACGTGCAAGCTGCGTTGCGGCACAGAGAACAACACCCCTTAAATAAAACAAATGACTAATACTTAGATTTTCTAACATATCTGTTCGTTTGTTTGGCTATTGGTAGAACCATAGTAAGAGTCAAATACTCTCTTTCCCTCTCATGCGGGGACACTCTTCCGAGGAAAATGAATCAACGTGTAATGTGCCCATAGTTACAACTGGGCTCTTAAACTTTAGGGTTGCCAAATAATCTTTTTTTAAACGAATATTGACCATTTAGGTCACTAGTTGCACTATTGCATTTTATTGGTTGCGGGTTCAAAACTTAGAAACAATCTCTCTTGTTGTGGAATTCGGATCAGCTACCCACATGGGGACGAGTGGGGACAGATCTGACCCCTCCATGGGGTATGGGTCCCACACCCTAGAGGCGGGTCCCACACCCCCATGGAGGGTTCAGATCTGTCCCCACCCGTCCCCATGTGGGCAGTAGATCTGAACTCCTTGTGTAGGAATCCGGGGTAAGGTTGCGTACATTTGCCCCTCCCTGATCTTGCAGTAGTGGGTCTATTATTTCCAATCTGGATCATCTATGAAACAAGAGAATCGATTGTAATTGGTCAGACTTGATTGGCAACTCGGTGTAACTCAATTAGACTCAATTTGCGAATTTTGAAACTCTGCTTGACATAGTCTTAAATCGTTTTACATACTGTTATTTACATGGGCAAAGATTATTGGTGATGTTTTGTCTTTCTTATAACTTACCACGTCATCAACCATGAATGAATCCATGTAATAAAAGATAATACATTCATCTCACTAGTCAAGTTTAATCAAATTTCTACCAATAGATTTAAGATTCATGACTTGGTGATAATCCCTCTCCATAACTTAGTTATAATAAGCCTTGAGGACAAGGTAGTTAGTTGCATAGATTATGATGATCTTTTATTTAATTGGGGAGGGGGGTTGGTAGTACGGAATCAGCCGTGATCATCCTGATTTTGACCAATTCAACACAGTCTATTCTTGGACCAATTGGGATCTATTCTGACCGATTCCGATCTTATTGAAATCAAATCAATCCCTCAAAATTGACGAGATCGATCCTATCCCTGATTCCGTATCTTGAAAATTAAGAAGAGAATAAGGTCTGCGGTGCCATCCTTACATTAATTTAGGGGCCAAACAAGTTGCAATTATAAATAACCCTTGTTGTGCTACAATCTTTCCAATTACCAACCGTAGATACGGTGCTTGGGCTCCACCATGATTTTCTTTTTTAATAATTAAGCAAATCCAATAATTAGAAGGAAAGCTTTTGCAATTAAAGTATGAAGCTATAGATGTTAATTAGATTGCTTATCTTATTAATCTATCATTAATAAATGGTGTTTAAAGTTAATTGGATAATAATGGTCTATTTATCAAAAATGAAACCCTACAACTTTTTTTTTTTTTTTTGGTAAACCATGAAACCTTACAACCACCAGTCACATTTTGTTTAGAACTGTCGTTGGAGGTTGGAGGGCTGTGGACTAATACAATTCTTGCGTCAGTTCCATCCTTTTCATGCATTGAATCCTAACGGCCTTATCTGCCATTCTGCCTCACAACCCCACTCACTCTTTTCTTTCACAGACATCCCACTATACCCTAGTTTGGACTCTTATCTTCAATTCACATAACCCTACTGCTTCACCTTGCTTTGAAAACCCTAATAAAAGGTTAATAATAGCTAGATAGCCATGGTTTTAGTGCATGGTATCGGAACGATTATCGGCAACATGGAAAACCAATACGATATCAATATGATATCGGCCTAGATCGGCTGTATCGGACAAAATTACCCCTTGATTTTCTTAAAAAATGAGTTTTCAGACCATTTTACCTCTTGTCTGTACCATGCTAACGATACGGTATCGGTACAATATCGGTATCGATGACTAGCAAAACCGGTATGTATCGCCCATATCGGGTGATACGATACCAATACTTAGAACCATGTAGATAGCTAGTATTACTAAGAAGATCTATGACTCTTTCATAATAACTGTTGGATTAAAATCTTTTTATGTCTTATGTTCTTTAGTAATTTGCAAAATGGTTGAATGTTAAAATCACAATGTGAAGTCAAGGCCTCATGGGTATCTCTTAGGGGTGTAAGTTTGGCCCTGTGAAACTGAGTCCGGCCTGAGCTTTTTAGTTCGTAGGGCAGGCCTGAGTCCGGGTTGGGCAGGGCCGAACTTGGCTGAAGCTTCAAGGTGAGCCCGGCCCGGCCCAACCCGAACCTGATTTTCTATAACTATGTATTTATTATTACACATTACGTTTAAGGTTTAAACCCTTGGGATTATTTTTAAGAATGATTGATGTTGATGATATCTTATTTTTGGGCAAGAGAATGCTAACCGGTCGTGTAGCCCTTGCACCAATGCGGTAGCCAATGAAAGTGCGCACAGAGGCATTGATTTGGATGCGATTATCGATTTCACTGGGGGCTGAATGGTTTATTCGTGCTCAAAGGCATTGGTTTGTGTCTTGGCGCAGAACCACACTAACCACGCGACCGCTTAGCGATCTTTTTCCCCTAATTTTGTTAAAAAGATGAAGTGAAAAACCTGCTGCATGATTTGACAACTCTTTCTTCTGGGGTAACTAGGAGGAACTAATGCATTTAATGTAGGAGTGCAATTTTCATTTTTAGTTAATGAATTTAATTTACCTATACAAAAAAGGAAGGTTGTTTGCTTGGTAAAATCCCAGGGCTTAGTTATCACATATATTCCTGATATCAATTCATACTAAATTTTAAGTATGGATAATAATAAATAAATTGGATTGTTTGAATGAAACTCATAGGTGTATTCAGTGCATGTAACCTACTTTTGATTGTCTTTTGTCATATACTTAAATTTTTTAAAAATTTTTTTGATGAAATAAATTTTTTAAAGTCAGAGATAAAAAAAAGGTTTTTAAAATAATTTGATGATAACTATCATCATGTCATTTTTATAAGAATTGTCATTATTTAGCATATTTTTCGATTACATATGTGAAATCATAACTCTCACTAAATGAAAAAAGGTGTTATACTAAGAGGGCAAAAAATAAAGTTACAAATTATTTATCATGTTATATGGTGTCAATAAGAAATCCGTAAATAAAAACTACAATTCAAGTATCCGATAATAAATATGAGGGTTGATGTTCTCTGTGCCGCAGCGTAGCCTGCGCCCAGACACATGGGCCTACAATTCAGGGGGGTAGGGTGGTCATTTCATCCACCCCTATGTGTTTGGGCACAGCCTGCGCTACCGGCACACAAAACATTCTCCCTAAATATGAATAGGGACATAATACACACTTGAGGTCCATTCAACCTAACCCTTTTCTTTATTTTTTGGGCAGAAAAGATTTAATTCATCTCTCAGAACAAGTAACTTAATGCAAAATTTGTCTATCAACCAAGGTGGAAAAGTGTCATCCAAGAAAAATATACCAAAAACAGATTTGAGCAAACTTTGCAACTACAAGTGCAATGGAAACCAAATTAACCGACATATAGAAAACAATCATCCTCTACCTTTTGATACCTAACTAAGTGATTCACCACATTAGGAGAGGTGGAGAAAACCAACCATCCATCCAACCACATAGCTTTGGTCCTAAACAATCCATCCAATACAGCATGTGTTTCTACTTCTTTACACTTCTTGAAGCCTAGCTTGTTTTCTTTTTTCACCCCTTGCACAAAACAGGAATTTATTATTAGTTTACATTAGATAACCAAAAGTACTTCTCATCCCTTTCTTAAAGCTTCCATCCAACTTGCCATGTGGTATGATATTTTGCAGTTCATAGATAGATGGGTGGGTGGTTTAAGCTGGATCCGGCTCGTCTCTAGCGCACATCATGCGGTTGGGGAGTTTCAATCCACACGGCCGCACACATCCCGGTGCACTGGCATGTGGATCAAGGCCTTCCCAGCCGCACGATGTGCACTGCACACCATGCCGCGCGGGAGAGGAGCTCAATCTAGAGAAGCTTCTCTCAAAATTCATAAAATACACATTAGATTTGTGTACTACTTTTACATTTATGCTCTCATGTGAATTATGAAGAAACATTTATTTTTGGGAGAGTATGTTTGGAGAATTAGAAGAAGGGTGGAATCAGGATTTGATCAATCCAAGGCCCTTACAAATGGAGCAAGTGGCACCTTCAAATTTTCAATGTTCCTTAAATCAGTTTTGAGTTGCAATTTTGAGATCTTTGTATGAATTCAATTTGTGTTTACATATTATTTTCCTCACTGATGACCTGTCTTTAATCCTCAAACCATCTAGAGAGAAGCCCTTTAATCTTCTTTCTTTTTTTTTTTCTTTTTTTTGGTAAGTCAAAACTTTATTGCTGGTGGGAGGAAAACAAGGGTACAAAAGAACAAGGTTCCTATAACCTAGGATTGGAAATTGGCCACTCTTTCTTTCCTGCCAAAGAGAGGGCCTTCCGGGCTAGGGCATGGACAATGCCATTAAGCTCCCTAGGGATAAACTCCAAAACACAAGAGTCAAACAAAGAGGAAAGGTGTCTAATATCAGCAACAATGCCAAAAATAGACACAGGAGGAGGGATGTGAACTCCATGCTCCGCTATAAGTTTAATGAGGTATTCACTATCGGAATGTAGCTGAACATTAGCGAAGCCGTTCTCATGAGCAAAAAGAAAACTGGCACGGATGGCGTAGGCTTCTCCCACTAACACCTCCTCGAAAGCAATTGGTTCCGAAATCGCAACTGCAAGATCTCCTAGGTGGTCCACAAGAAAATATCCGATGCCACCCTTATTCCCTTCAATAGGGAGCGCCGCATCACAGAAGATAGAGTAACACTCCCGTTGAGATGTATCCCCTTCGTTCCTCCTTGGGTTTATAGCACCCACAGCCACCGCTTTCTCGGAAGTGGGGGGGCCGCGACGCACTCCAGTTTTCATCGAAGGCCTGCTAAGCTTTGAGAAAGACGTCCTGAGGAGACCAGCTCTTGCTACCGAAGATCAGATCATTCCTGGCAAGCTAGAGATGCCAGCATAAAAAGGAGCACATGCTTAAGACCTCCTTGCGCTTAGCTTTGCTAGGGAAAACAAGCAGGTCCCACTTTCAAAACCAATCAACCACAGATGGGGTGCCGTTGGGGGGAACCACAAACGATAAGTTACTGTCGAACCACACAGCCCTTGCGAAGGGGCAGCTAAGCAGAATATGATCCACAGACTCGTCCTGGCAGCCGCATCTCTTGCATGAAGGGTCTATTGGAATGCGCCTAGACTGGAGATTCACCCCTGAAGCAATGCCGTTAGCACAGGCTCGCCAAAGAATCGATTTAATCTTAGGGAGAGAGTTGCAGTTCCATATCAGTTTCCAAACTTTAGAAGGGACATTTTCCCAGCTATGAACACGAGAGGACGAGCCTTGTGTTGTGGCAATATGATCGCTTTGGTTAGATAAGAAATGATAAGCAGTTTTTGTTGAGAAAACACCGTTCTTAGCAGCCGCATCTCTTGCATGAAGGGTCTATTGGAATGCGCCTAGACTGGAGATTCACCCCTGAAGCAATGCCGTTAGCACAGGCTCGCCAAAGAATCGATTTAATCTTAGGGAGAGAGTTGCAGTTCCATATCAGTTTCCAAACTTTAGAAGGGACGTTTTCCCAGCTATGAACACGAGAGGACGAGCCTTGTGTTGTGGCAATATGATCGCTTTGGTTAGATAAGAAATGATAAGCAGTTTTTGTTGAGAAAACACCGTTCTTAGCAGGACCCCAGACGAGCCTATCAGCTCTGGGGATAACACTTAACTTAATCTTCAAAATCTCCTTCCTATCTGCAGGGTTGAAGTATTGATTTAGGAGCTCCACTCTCCACTGCTTAGTTGTGCTATCCATCAGGTCCGAGACCTTGCACACTTAACAATTGATAGGGCGATATGAAGTGATTTTGTAATCCGGGTTGGAAGGAATCCAATTGCTCTCCCATATGTCAATAAGCTCCCCATTGCCCACATCCCAGCATAGTCCATCGAGTAGAACCTTTTGGCCCACTAAAGCACTCCTCTAAGCCCAAGAGGGCTTATTACCCTTCTTGGCATGAAGAAAATCTGAGTTGGGGTAATAGACGGCCTTCATGAACCTAGCCCATAAAGATTCAGGTTCACTATACAACCTCCAGGCCACCTTAGACAATAATGCTCGATTGTGAAGGATGGGGTCTCGAAATCCAAGGCCGCCCCTTTCTTTGGATCTACATAGCCTATTCCAGGATATCTAGTGCACCCTCCTTTCGTCCTCCTTTTGACCCCAATAAAAATTACAGATTCCCTTCCTAATTGTGTCATGGACCGAAGCTGGGAGAACAAAATGTGACGATGCATAGTTCGACATTGAGCACGCCACAGACTTGAGTAGGACCTCCCGGTCAGCCTAAGAAAGCAGTTGATTTTTCCAGCCTTGAATTTTCCTATAGGTCTTGAGCCCAACTTCCTTAAACACCTCTGATTTCGAAACACCAATCTCCGATGGCAAACCCAAATACTTAGAGGGACTGTCCCCATACGGTATTTTCAACACCCGAGAAAACCACCTTTTAAACCGAGGGGGTGTATTGGGGCTGAATGTAATCCCGGATTTTTTCAAATTAATCTGCTGTCCGCTCGCTTGGTAATATAGATCTAAACAACCCTTCAAATGGGTCACCTCATTCAGCTTTAATTCTGAGAAAAGGAGAGCATCATCGGCAAACAATAGATGGGAGATCCTAGGAGCTCGATTCCTAACTTTGATTTCTTTAGTCATTTGAGTAGATTCTACTGTCTCGATGATGGCACTTAGCACCTGCGAACATAGAATAAAGAGGAAGGGGGAAAGGGGATCCCCTTGTCGAATACCCCTGGTGGGGGAGAAGGACCCTTTCATAGCACCATTGACAAGAAGAGTATACGAGACAGAAGAAATACAATTCATAACCATACTAACCCAGGTGGTACAAAAGCCCAGCCTACACAGACTTTCCCTGATGAAGACCCATTCCAGCCTATCATAGGCCTTCTTCATGTCTAGTTTGATAGCTAAAAACTTTTTTTTCCCTTTTTTCTGATGTTTGATGTAGTGAAATAATTCATGTGCAATAAAAACATTATCAGAAATCAATCTATCAAGGATAAATGCTGCCTGGGTAGGGGAAATAATACCTTGGAGCATTACTTTGAGCCGTTCAACCATGAGTTTAGATATCACCTTGGACACGAGAGCACAAAGACTAATGGGGCGATATTGTTCTGCTGTTTTCGGAGAGGGGACCTTCAGAATCAAGCAAATAAACATTTGATTGAGCTCCTTTGGCTTGTCTGTCGAGAAAACATCCTTGACACATAAGTATAAATCTTCCTTGGTGATCTGCCAATATTGTTGAAAGAAGATAGGAGGAAAGCCCTCAGGCCCTGGGGACTTTAACGGTCCTATATCCGCAAGCGCATGGTGAACCTCCTCAATCGTGGGAATGGCACACAAGGAAGCATTCATATCTGCCGACACCAGCGGCTGCACATGGCTGAGGGCATGATTTAAAGGGGTGGAATCGATGCTCTGGGAATGGGCTGCACCAGTGAAGTGACTAAAGAGCTCTGCGCAAACTTCAGCCTCAGACTTTCGACCACTCCCCCGAAGGCAACTTGATTTTAAGAATTCTGTTCCTTTGCCTGCGTTGAATAGTGGAGGCATGGAAGTAAGCAGAATTCCTGTTCCCCTGCTTGATCCAATCCACACGGGATTTTTGATGCCACATAACTTCCTCTCGTTCCAACTCTTCTTCCTCAACCCATTTAGAGAGAGGCTTTTAGATCTATGAGTTTAACATTTTCGAAAGATAAAAAACATTTATTATGTAGCAAGTCTCAATATTGTCTATAGCATTACAATATGATATAATTTTGAAAGCTTTATTTTGTCATTTAGTCAATTTCAATTGAATTGAAACTTAACATATAACCAAGACTTTTAGGTCTACCTCTCTATAAAAATTCAGCCCTCATCCAAACCTGGTCTACCTCTCGATCCAGATCCTCTAATACCGAGCTGTCCCGTCCTGCCGTGCTGCACAGACACAGCAATGCGGGAAATGACCGCCTTACCTCCACTCGGGCAAGATGCTCGGGCAAGGGAAAGGCGGTCATTTCACGCCTTGTTGTGTCTACGCAACACAACGCTGGACGGGCAGTAGAGGATCCAAATTGTTACCTCTCTATAAAATTTCAGTCCTTATCCAAACCTAGTATTCTATGTTATACAAATAGATGGACTATCCATAAATACGTTATGGAGAGACTTGTCCATAAGACTTGCTTCCAAAAAATAAAAAAGTCTGTACTGACAAACCGACAAGGGATGCCGATCACATCAATGAACCATTTTTTCATAAGAGTCGGTTAGGTCCATAATGCGGATCATTAAAGAGCGTATGAAGGTCCAACTACATTTCGTAGGAAAAATGAGGGAAGAAAAAAGGGCCCAGTTCCATTTCCAATCAACAAACCTAGACAGTCCATTTCTTGTATTTTTTTTGGGCAAGAGAACGCCACCTGGTCGCATAACCCTTGTCCTAATACGAAGGCCAATGGGAGCATGCACACAAGCATCGTGAGGGAAGGATTTCCACCTTTCCATGAGAGTGGGGCGGTCATTTCACATCCACTTGTATCTAGGAACAGGGGCCATGCGACCAGATAGCATTCTCTCCCCTCACCCTCTGTTTTTTTTTTTTTTTTTTTCCATGTATAAAACTTCCCATTAAATAGTGTGGATGGTTGAATGGAGAAGAGTGGTTTTGAGCATTGGGTTGCTTTCACTGTTATTGGATTTAAACCTTACCAAGGGCATGGGATCTTCTTTGGCTTTGAGAACGTAGAGAGAAAATTTAAATGTCACAATTCATGCCATTAATATTAAGCAGTTAGACATTGACTTTGAACCCCAATCGTTATGGAATTGTTTTCTGAGAAGAAAATAAGAAGTTGTTGAGATAGCAAATGAATACAAGCTAGCAACCTACCTAGAACAATCAACACCCCCCTTCATAGGATCAGAAAACAGAAGAAACCTCACCAAAAAGGCCAAAAACAACATAATCCAAGAAAAAACACTTCACTACTCAATTAAACTCGGGAAATACCAGAAGAAACTATAATTTAAAACAAACAGTTGTTTTTGGCGTTTGAGAATATGAAATTGACCTAAAATGCATTTCAAAAATACATACCAAACGCAACTTTAAGTTTACTTTATTTTATAAATTTTACCAAAGTAAAAAACTCACTTTTATAAGTTTTGATTACACTATTTTTGAGAAGATAAATTTTCACCCTAAGATAAATTTGGTAAAGTCAGTGGAACTCTTATCATAGACCTTGCTCAAAAGCATCTTTTACTACCCATCTGTCAAATCATTAAACTGCTGACTTAGACCTGGCCCTCCTCCCCTTGCCCTCACCTTGACCCAAATTAAAAAAAGAAAAAAGAATAAAGAATTCCATGCATTAGCTAAATAATTCCACTATGTCACAAAATGTGACTCTTCTTTGATCAATTTATGTTGATAATTTTAAAAATGAAAACTTCATGTTTTATATTTAAAGTCATGTCCAACATATATTAGTGTATAGTGATTTGGATATGAATCTCAAATTTGGTTTAATTAGAGGGGAAGCTTTGATTTTCTATGAATGCAGTTGCTCCATGGTTTACTGTTAAGAGTTTCCCTTCTTTTGTACAAAAAAATATTATACACAAGGATGTGATTGATATTCCAAATCATTAAAAAAAGATTTCTTAAGCAGAATTAAGATCTACATCATTTGGAAGAGTTTTGCTTCGAAACACTTCCACAGAAGTGTTATGATCAGTAGATGGATAAAATGAAAAGAAAGTTGTCCATAATTCAGTCATTTCATTTTTAGCTTTCTTTCATTTTTTGCTAAAAGATCATGTGTATTAAAAGGAAAGAAAAAAGAAGATACAAAGACTCAAGCTATGTCTAGAA
Source organism: Telopea speciosissima (assembly GCF_018873765.1). Lineage (NCBI taxonomy): Eukaryota > Viridiplantae > Streptophyta > Magnoliopsida > Proteales > Proteaceae > Telopea > Telopea speciosissima. The sequence continues at coordinate 63,557,772 of NC_057917.1, read as the reverse complement.
AGACACCAGAAACAAAAAACATAGCAACGCCTACCCCCCCCCCCCCCCCAACCTTCGGCATGCATAGCCATCAACAGGGGAAGGACCTACAATTTTCTTCATACCTCTAATTGTTTAATAGAAAATCATCACGAGGAAAATTTCTTATGAGACGGGTTTTTGTCAGACTTCTTAGATTGACCACTAGCCGATTGCTTCTTTGAAATAGACCATTGATAGCAAGGATTACTGTAAGCAAGCTGAGTTTGAAATAGACCATTGATAGCAATTGATGAAAATTGAAGGTAGATTTATAATATAGTTACTTGTTTCATTTCAAATGTGTATTCAAAACACGCGTAAGACAATTATAGTTCTTGAGAATGACATAATGTATTGAAACCCATTTTTACTCTTGACATAAAAAACTATTTAGAATAAAATAAGAGGTAATCAAAAGAAGGTAACATGTGCTAAATATCCTATAGAGGAGTCATTGTGGAAATAGAATCCTGCATACAATGCAGAAAGACCAACCAAATAATCACATAATACAAAGATATATGTGGTTCGACAATGTGCCTACATCCATGGAGAGATGAGAATAGTTTCACTAGCAATGGAGAAAGAATTAGAAGCTCTGTTGCCCACGCCTCTCTTTAATTGTTTACAAAAAATTCCTAATGACCCTAGTAACCCTATCATGACCAATTTATAAGGAATCCAAAGAGATGCAATTTTTTCAATTACTCTCATGTAAAACCTAAAAATTTTTCCTACGGTCCATCAGAGGCAGTCCACAACCCACAGTCCACAAAATACAAGACATCAACCCTAATAGTCATTCCTGATCTAAAATTCCTGTGAACTGCAAATCAGTTTAACGAATTATATGGCCAACAATGGTAGATGTTCTCCAATTAGATTAGCAAAACATTGTGACCAAGTAAAGGTTGTCAAAATAATTACATTGAGGGTGGGCCTGGTGCAACGGTAAAGATTACTCCATTTGGTCACGGGTTCGAGTCTAGAAACAATCTCTCTGTGAAAATAGGGGTAAGGCTTTGTACATTATGATCCTCCCCAGACCTGCAATTGCAAGAGCCTCATGCACTGGATATGCCCTTTTTTTTAGATTGGCAATATCTTTGGTTCCACTAATACAGATGCATGAACCCCTGGTGAACAAGACCAATCCTTTTTGTTTAGCTTCCAGTAGAAGTGTTCACACTAAAACACCAGTCAATGTCTGCTTTGGTTATCAAATTGTTTACACTGGTTTTGGCCTTTTCCTCTGATCCTCCTAGACCAACTTTTTTTTTTTTTTGGGGGGGGGGGGGGTGGTGGTGGTGGTGATAGAATCCTAAATTTATTGTTGAAACTTGATGATGAATGTGTTGTCTTCAATCACATGGACCCATTAACAGTAGGTGACTTTCAAACAACTTAATACAAAAAATATTTGTATTACATGTTTTACTAGTAAGTAAGATTGTCTGCAAAAGGTTTCAGGTTTCTTCAGGTATTTATGGATGCTATTGGATGAGGTTGTGTGATATCATAGTTATGTGTTCAAAACATGGAAGAAACTCTCCTTTGGGTTGCTTTCAATCTAATGTGTCGTATACTCCACATTAACTTGTGCAGTTGTTAGGGGTTTTCTTCTACTTATCTGTAGAAAACTCTTGGGAGTTTGAATGGGTTGAGTTTATTACAACCCAAAACTGTTTTGAGTTTAACAAAAGTAAGTCTGAATGGTTAGTTCATTCCAACCCAAAACTGTTTTGAGTCTAACAAAAGTAAATTGAAAGGTGAATTGTTGACTATTATCATCCTACCCAAAAGGTTTTTTGATCAAATACAAGGGAAAAGACAGTCCCTAAGGTCTTTCAAGGGGTCCCATTTACTTTACAATTATTTATGGAAGGTAGGTTGTTGAGAGAGAGAGAGAGAGAGAGAGAGAGAGAGAGAGATGTGTGTGGGAAGCGAAGAAGGTGGGATTTGGGATGATAATGATATTGATTGTAAGGATCAGCAAGAGAATGGAAGGGGGACCACTGGCATTTTGGCTAGTCCCTCTTAAAAGGGGCTTGAGTGGGGGGAAAGGAGAGGGGGGATGTAAAGGGAGTAAGGGACACAATGTGCAAATAGGGTCAGTTATAAATGTCATTATGCATGGACCAAGCTTCATCTAAGCTTTAATTTACCACAAAGTTCCCCTTTGCAAAGCTTAAAACCAAATCAAAGAACATTCTTTCATTAAAATAAAAAAAAAAAAAGATAAAAAATGAAAAAGCAAAAAAGGATTCCCTTATTCACAATGTTGTCATCTTAATGTGGTTACTGCATAACTCTGATCTACATCAACTTGAGCATCTTGATTGACCCTACTTATCTAATCGAAGTCATGTTATGTGTTAAACCAGCTAGAGCATATCATCGCAACCATTTTTAGCTATTCTCCTTATAATTTGTTACAACTTCTAAATTGACACATTTTGTTCAACATCACATTCATTATATCCTTCAATTCTCTCTTTCTGTTTTTTGTTTTTCCCCCTCTTTTCTTGCACAATCATTTAAGGGAGATAGTTCCCTTCTACACCCGTTTTCGGATGCGGGCGTATGAGGGTTCTTCCTTTCGAATCTTCAAAGGAGGAGCTATTTTAGATATTTTACTGTTCTAGATGAAAAGAGATGTGCAAAGGTGAGCTGCATATTGGCGTTGTGGGAATCTTTTTTCCATCATGTAAATACTACACGACTTTGAAAGGATATCTCGATTCTCGAAAAGTCTTTGAAAAGAAAATTCTATACCATGGAAAGTAGGGAAACAATTTGAAAAGCACGCTCTCATGTAGGGATGTAAATGGATAACCGAAATCCGAATCCGAATTCGCATCCGTATTCGTTTAGGGGCATCCGTATTCGTTTAGAGATATCCGGAAAATAATCCGAATACTCCGATTAAAATCTGTCCGAAAAAAAATCCGAATACTTAATAATAAAAAATTAAGTAAATAATGATTTTTAGGATTTTTGAAGATTAAACAAGTTCTAGAATATGATGAAAAGAGAATCATGATTTAAGAGATATGGATTGACAGAGAATTGTATCCGCTAGGGGGAGGAAGGTCCGGGTTACACAAGGCAGATATGTAAACAGATGGTCGAAAATCCGAATCCGATCCGCATCCAAATCCGTTTAGAGGTATCCGTATTCGGCCAGGGAATATCCGGCTCCGATCACATCCGATCCGTATCCGATCCGAATCCGATCCGCTTACATCCCTACTCTCATGTGCTGACGAGTTATATTAACCGGGGAAGCACCTCTTGGCGTGATGGTAGTTGCCACTGTAAATCTGTAATAGGGAACTAGACTCAGTCCAAGGGAGAGGTCATTGGTTTGACTTTGCCCCCATGCGCTGTTAGACATCCTTATTTTCCCCTCCACTCCCTCGGCCCCTCCTCCCCTAGCGGCCCTATCCACTTGGAGCTCGAATACCACCCTAGCCGGCCTCTTCGGCTGTCAACTCTAGTGGCTTATGGGCACCTGATCGGATCTGATAAAACAAAAAAATGTTCTCTGAACTGGTGGCTCAGGCTGCACCCAAACACATGGTGAGGGGTGAAATGACCACCATGCCCTCTGAAAGGCTGAAATGATTGCCCGCCTCACCCCATGTTGTTGGGCGCAGTCTGCTCCCCGTGTGTTGTGGTGGAGAGAGCACATGGTGAGGGGTGAAATGACCACCCCCCTCGTCCCATGTGGCTAGCCACAGTCTGCGTCCCATGTGCTGCGGTGGAGAGAACACATGGTGAGGGGTGAAATGACCACCATGCCCTCTGAATGGCTGAAATAATCACCCACCTCGCCCCATGTGGCTGGGCGTAGTCTGCGTCCCGTGTGCTGCGGTGCGGAGAACATTGCCCCATAATAATAATAATAATAATACACCTTTTTGTATCACTTTGTTAGATACATGGACGAATTTGTCAATGGATAAGACGAATCACCTCAGCGTGGGGTATCATCTGTCATCATACTTGATGGAACATGCTTTGAGTACATTGCACACTGAATCTAACCACAGTGGCACAGTACAAGTGAAGTCTAAGGGCATATGATGCCCTAAAAGGTGAAATTAGAACTATTCCACAGAGCCCTTAATAAAAAGCAATTTTCAATTGTTGATTAGGGTCACATAGATGGTGACAACATTTCAAGACATTCTTGTAACATCCATTACCTTTAATTTGTGAACTCATGCAAACATTTTATTGTATAATGTTGACCCCTTCCACCCCCCCCCCCAACCCCCTCCCCTAAATCCAATCAAATATAAAACCCACTATTATCATTCAAGAATACAAAGACATATGAAAATCTTATATTAGACTTTGGGGGCATGATTTGTGCTTTATTTCCACATAAAGATTTTTAGTGGTACCCATTCATACCTTTACCTTAACCTTATACCATATTTTAATTGTTATTTCTATATAATATAATCTTAACCTACCAAACACAAGAGCTCATTTTTAAAGTAAAAACACCTACCAAATAATTTTTATTTTTTAATATTAACTTTCTCTATCACCATCATCATCATACCATAAAGTATTAAAATTACTTTTGCTGAAATAGTCCTTGGACATTACACTTGTGAACCGTTCTATTGGTCTGGTACTTGTTCCTTTTGTTGGACTATAAGCGTATGGGACCCACTTACTAAGTGACGTGGAGTGTTTTGATTGGGTGGCCGGTCATCCGAAGCAGTTTCCACGTTGGCAAGCAACGTGCAACGTAGCGGATGCCCCACGAAACCTCAGATCGAAGATGCTCCTTGGCCACCTGATTCCTAATTATTTCGAACGTTTCTAAAGGTCAACCACGTGTCGAATGCTGAGCCGTTCAACACCGGGGGCATAGGATAGGTCTGGTAATAAAAAATACAAAAGGACAGTGACGTGGAAAATAAGATAGCACGCGTGGCGGAGAAAACGATTGACACGTACGTCTAACTTCCAAACGAGGAAAACCATTTGTCCCTGTGGTAGTGTGGTGGGGCCTTTGTACGTGAGAATATACGTTTTAGTAATCTATGTGAAATGACGAAAACACCCCCTCCCATGTATGTGATAAGGTCACTGATTCACGGGTTTCTCTCTCTCTCTCTCTCTCTCTCTCTCTCTCTCTCTCTCTCTCTCTCTGCATCTGAAATGTTATCAAAAAAATATACTAAGCTCATAAAAAAAATTGTCGTTACTTTACTAGCCTTCTTCTACAAAAATGGTAAGTTTCAGTGCTATTATAGCCTGAGAGAACTATTCTTCTTCAATATGCATAAATTGATGAAACAATTCACGTAAAAATAATAATGATGGACTGAAACAGAAAGATAATTCATTCGATGAATAGGGATAATTTTGGAAAATAAAAATCTACGCATTGGCCATTGGGCAAAAAAAAAAAAAAAAAAAAAAAAAATCTCCGCTGAGTAAATTGCCGTCCGGATGACGGCAAGAGAACACAGGATAGAGTCCATTAGTTTGGTTGGGGGGACCACTTTGCATCAAGCCACGTGGACATGAGGGCTGACCTGCAATAGTAGCTCGGTTGGCCCCGTTTCTTGGCAGTATAGGGAGGACTGAAGAGGGGACCGCTTTTGCTTTCGGCCTATATTGAAGGAAGGCAAGGGGAGAGAGCGGGGACCACGAAGCGAAGCATTGATTAAGCCGGCGGCTACTTGGAGTCTCAGACAGCAAAAGTAGGAGAGAGTCAAATTCTAGAGTGTGGTCCCCACCATCTCCGATGCTCTCTACCACGTGTACGATTTCCATTCGTCAAATCACGTCGCGTGCTACTACGTGGTCCCCACTTGTGGTCCACGCGACAAGAGGCCGCCGCGTGTCCATTGGATAGGTATGGTCGTTGTCCGCGAGTGGCGGGGAGAGAGAGAGAAGCAACGTAATTTAAATCGGGTTCTCTCTCTTTTTGAAAAAACCTTTGCTTTGTATGTCGTGGCTGAGAGTTGGCCACCGGCTACCGGTCACCTGTTACCGGCCACCGGTCAAGCCGAGACCAAACCCGCGTGAACAACGACGACAGATAACCCCAGCATTAATTCATGTCTCTCGTAAGTTGCAAGTTGCATTTACCGACATGACAAAGCTGTTTTTGTCTGATTACTTCTCCAAGAACATTGCAAAAACGAAAATTTTCGCCACGTGTAATTTTTTTCCACCGTTAGATTCATCCATTTCGATCATCGCAATTAAAAAAAACAGAAGCATTTCATTAAGAAACCTTTTTTCGTGTCCAATAAATGTCGGCGGCTTATCATAGCAAAGCTGGTTACGGGGATCGGTTTCACGGGGTTAAAACCACTCTTGGGAAACCACTTTTCGGAGTTACTATACGTGTGTGAGATATATAACAATAAAATAATCTCTTTTCTTTCTCTACTAGCTCTCTCGCTTGCAATCGTTCTACCTCTAGTTCGACTCTTGTGCAGAAAGAAAGAGAGAGAGAGATGAGATATTTGCAGTGAAACCAGGTCATCGATGGCGTTTCACAACCACCTCTCGCACGAGATGGCACTTCAGCATTTCACACACCAGCATTTAGGGGAAAATACAGCGGTCTTACGGAGTATTTTACCAGAGCAGCTCGGTCAGTCTTCGTCGGATGCTAACGCCGGTGCCGGAAAAGACCAGAAGGATTTGCAGAGATTGATGATCGAGACTGCTGGAAAATCACAACAGCAACAACAACAACAACCATCGCAGCTCGGTGGAGGAGGTAGTGGTGGACCAACGTGGTTGAACAACGCAATTCTCCGGCAGCAGAACCAGTACGTTGACGGAAGCTTTCTTCACTTGCAGACCAATTCGGACTCGAATTCTGGCGCTTCGACCCAGTGGCTTCCACGGCAGATGCTACAACGGAACACAAGTGATGTCGGTGGTGGTGACGATGTTCCGGTGTCTAGTGACTCGATGATTGCAGCTGCGATATCGCAAGGTTCGGCCGATATAAACGCTAATAATGATAACAGAAACAGTGGTAACAACCAGAACCATGGGGACAATAGCGGTGGTGGGGAGTTGGCCGAGAGCGAAGCTGGAGGTGGAGGGGACGGAGTTGGTCCTTGGCAGAATGCAAAGTATAAAGCTGATATATTGTCTCATCCGCTTTATGAGCAGCTTCTCTCGGCGCATGTAGCGTGCCTGCGTATTGCAACACCGGTTGATCAGTTGCCAAGAATTGATGCGCAGCTTGCTCAGTCGCAGCATGTTGTCGCCAAGTATTCGGTTCTCGGACATGGTAATCAGCCGCTTGTGGGAGACGATAAGGAGCTTGATCAGTTTATGGTTTGTTTCCTTCTCCTGTGCTTCGTTTTTTTGGATTATTGTTTGATTTTGCCCAGTATTTGGTTATGGTAGTATTACGTTGCTTGTTGGACCGGAATAAATTTTGATGTTTCCGACGTTCGCTTTCTGATTCTTATTGACTTGTAGGTATTTTTTTTACAAGTTAGAGTTTGTTTTGATTTTCACTTGGGGACTTCCCATAAAGTCCTCGTTTTGATTTGTTATCAGTAATCGAAACTCAATTCTGTTTGAATGAAGCTCTTTACACTTCTTGAAAAAAATACACATATTAATGGTAATTAGAATAGAGCAGCGACTGGAAGTGGTGATTCATCAGTTTGGGCGACGCTGTTTCCAGTGTTCCCTTCGTCGGAAGATGAGGCAGGGTTCGCGGGTGTGGCAAATATTAGAGTAAACTAAAGTAGTGAAGCATTGTGGACCCTCTGACTTCCTTCTTTTCATGAACTCTATGAAAGGCTGTGTTTCCGTTTTGACTGACAGAGACGAGAGTGCTCAGTTGACTACTGGTAATCGGATTCTCTGAGAACTTTTTGCGGGTTTCAGAACTAGTACTATAGTATGGGATTTCAGATAGCATGTCCTGGTTTAGGAGAGTGGAAGGAGGCTCCAGCATATCTAAATTATGCGTTAGAAACTTAATGGCAACATTAAGGGGGCTACTCTTTATACCAGAACTAGGATGAATCACTTACAAGGAAAATTGCGTTTGTTTTTCAACCGTTATTATCCCGACCATGACTCTAAATGACAATCCCTTCGAGGATAAATTGCTGATGTGGAATCGGAAGTGGGTGGTGCAGAAGATCTTGTGATGCTTCGATCATTATGAAAGAAAGCAGAAGGAAGAACACGATTGTAGCCAATTCTCTTTCTTTTGTAAAGTGTGAAAAATTGAGGATGGTAGAGATATCGTGGCCATGGCAAATAAATAAGGTCTGTATTAAAGTGCTACTAGATTTGGTGCATTTGAAGTTAGTTTTGAATTATGGTATGCAATTAAATGATTGACAGCTTGTCAAAGCTGGAAAGGTTGGTCTGAGATCTTTGAGTCTTGTGGAGGTGATATAACCAGATACTGCTGTGTTGGGTCAATGGTGGCAAGAGGGCCTTTAAATCTTGAATTGCAGTAGGCAAAGTATTGTAGCATCTCGTTGTGTCTAGTTTTTACTTGGATGCTTCAAAAACTATACATCTATAAGCATATGTCAAATCTTCTTTGAGATTTCATTGATGATACGACAAACACTGCCAGGTTGGGTACCCAGCCAAGTCCCTGACTTTACAGGAATGGGCTACTTACTTCATGGTTGACCTTAAAGTTTATTTCTTTCAATGTTATCCTCTGATCACATAATACTCAAAATTGATTGGGAGAAACCTGTAGCAGTTGCAAACTCAGCCAGAATAAGAAGCCTATTAAATTCCATTTATCATGTACAGCCTTCTAATATTTTTGTTTGTTTGTTTGTCATCTTTGCTATTTTCATATTTATATGGATTGTCTTATATATTGGGTATTTATTTATTTATTAGATGTGCCTGTAAGAATTACACCTCATCTTTGAGGCAATTGAAACACCTCTCTTCATGTCTTTGCATTTGAATCTCGGTTTTAGACACAAGGATGAAACTAGCTTCATAAATGTCGATTTATGCCTAGGAATAATATTCTTGTAATTAATTATTTGGGAAGCGGAACTCTGCTTCTCTCTTGATCCACTGGAAAAATAAAGGTGATTATTTTGATTTAACGTGTGAATATGAATGTTTGTCCTTTCCTCCCCCTTGTATCCCCTTATGATTCTGCTTTGTCTGTGGATGGGGATGAAAAAGGATAATACGTGGAAAGAGAACACAAAACTAAACAAATAAATGCCTATTCTATTAGTCTTATATTACCTTCAAGCAATTGAATGGATTTGGCAAAGTGTTAGTGGGCAGATCAATAAATTTGGCTCTTCCTATTACCTCCGGACTTTGTTGTAGTCTGTGGTGTTGAACTTTTCCAAGTAAGTTGCATAAGTTTATTTCTTAGAGTGAAGAAATAAACTACACTGTTTGGGGTCTTGGGGAGATAAGGTAGGGGGATGATTGGGATTTACATAATGGGTCTGAGGAAAATTTCATAATTAAATTATTTGTGCTCTTTTAGATATTTGTTTTAGGGGACATTGAAAGTATTAACTTTGTGGTGCAAAGGTTTCTCTGTCTGTATCATTTAGGTTGTTTACAATTAGCTAAGATCTTCCACATTGTTCGTCATAGGTGAATTGGATTTTTTTTTTTTTTGTGTGTGCCCTTTTTTTCCCCCTTTCTTTGATTTAGGAGCATAAAAACTCCTCTTATAATATCTATGAGAAAAATGGTTTTTGTTTTTAGGGTTATATTCTTTGAGCCTAATGTCTCAAGTTAATGTTTTATGGGGACTGCTGTTCCCTTCTTTAAATGCCAAGCTGGGAGTTGTCTTCTTCTAGGATACAACTATGCAATCCTCAAAAGATTGTAATGGCATTGTTTGATATTTTTCATTAAATTGTTTTCTAGTTGTAAACAAATTGATTGCATTGATAAAATCTAAAATGTAGGATTCATCATTCATGAACATGATATTTTGGTTTAAGGAAACAGTTAAATAGTCAGGTGCCTTACTCACACAAAGATGCATTCATAATAGTGAGGTTTATGCTGTTGTGGTCTATCTAGATCTGATTTATATGATATTTCCTCAGATATACTGTTTGGAATAAATAAAAGTTCTGTTAGATAGCCCACTAAGTTTATTTGCAGATTGAAATCAAACCAGGGAAAAAGCGGACTCCCTACTTATAAGGGCTTACAAACAAATTAAGGGAACTCATAACAAAATTATTTAGTGACATAGATACCTCCATAATTTGACAAGGGATGTTACACCTTGTGAATGCAATAAATTGGCTTGATTAATGCCTTACTTATCTTCTTTTGATAAGCAGGGTTTTATTAAATAAAAGAATAAAAAAAGGGGCTTTCTATTAATATCCCCATTCAATGATTGTCATAGTGAACTAACAAGTATACTCTTTTAAATTAGTTGTTTTTTTTGGGGGGGGGGGGAGGAGGGTGGGCTATTTTACCCTACATTCCGGTAACGCTCTATCAAGAATGCTGCACGTTCGTGTGGCCTCTTCACCAGCACCCGGGGGGCAATGAGGGGACGTGCAGGGGCATCGACCGGGGGAGGTTTTCATTTTGGAGGGGGCAGGGTCGGTCATTTCAGGGGGGCTGTGTCTGGGCGCAGGCTGCAAGCGACCAGGCAGCGTTCTTTTTCCATTAATATAATTTAGGTATGTAAGAGTTTATTTAATTGACTTCCTTAAGATTCTCTATCCATTAAAGTTCTCTATCCATTAAAGTGTTTGAATTGTCTTTAATCAGTTTTGCAATCTTCAAGAGTTATTTTATCTTCATGTTCCAATTAACTCCATTAAATAGAAAAAATTTTAACTATGAGTCCTCTACATTGTCAATGTAACAGGTAAAATTAATTATTTGTTAAAGGATAGTACCTTTGTCTATCAGTAACTTTGAAAAGAAATTAAAAAAATACCTAGGTTGGTTAAGATGTAGGACATGTTATTTGTGTAGCTGGACCCTAATGTTTGTGACTTGCGTACACACAAATCTACAGTGTACTTAATATCCTCTAGACAAATAGAAGATTTATGCAAACCTCCCCCCCCCCCCCCCCAAAAAAAAACAGAAAATGTACATCTCTTTTTGGGAAGTGCTCTGATTTAGTTTTTGATGTACAGTTGTGCATTTTGTAACTGTACACACAACAGCAACAACTCTGCCTTATCCTAACTAAATGGGGTTGGTTGTAACTGTATTGAGTATAACTCAACTTCTATAATTTTAGGGAATATGGCATACTACCACTGGTAACATTTCTGAGTGCAAATCCCTTAACTGTTTCTAAAAGATCCTGGAATCATTGTTTTTGATGAACTTTCATAGTCCGTAAGTTTACCATGGATTTATTTTCCTATTTTACATGTAGTTGGCTAAGATTTGATTGCAGAGGGACAAGACACAATTGGTTCCATTAATTTCTATCCAAGTCAAGTTCTTCTTTTATGGACTGCTGCATTGGTTTGTTCTCTTTCAATCGACCATTTAAGAAACAATAGATGATCAGAAGTGTCTGTGCCAGGCAATATACTATGGTGATTTAGCGGGAAATTATGAGCCTTTTTTCACTGTATTGATCTATTTGCCTGAAACATAATATATGCATATGGAGCCTTTTCAAGATGGAAGAGATTATGTGCACTTGCTCATTGTAAAGCAAATATTCTGCCAGAGGAGCATTCTCCTTGTCATAACTCTGTTGGCGCTAAATAGAGTTGTATGAAAATGCAATTCCCTTTTTTTTTTTTTTGGGAGTGGAGGGGGTTTCCACCATGAAGAGTTGGGCAACTTTATGTGTTCAGACTTCAGAGCCGGAGTCTTAACTCTTGGCTGACTTCTTTAATAGTGAGGGGGTTATTCTTGGCTAGATCATTCCAGCATTCAGGGGAAGCTGTCTAACTTAATTGGTGGTCTACTTTTTTCTTTAGATTTAGTGTCAGAACTGAATCTTTTGGTTGTCTTTGAGGTTTACTATTTTAAGCAACAATAATGAGACTCGTCAGTTGGAGCTTCTGTTCTTGGCATGAACTGAACAAAATGGGATGCCTTTATACAACTTTGGATATTTTTTTCTACATAATAGATCTTAGTAGCTACTCACTATTGAGGGAGGAAGCATATTAATATATCCCTTTCTGTTTACAGGATTTGCTCCAATGTTAGATGTTGATATTAATCTTTGGTTTGAGTGTTCTCCATATATCCACCCATTTGATGATTCCTATGTCGTTGTTGTTAGTTGATGGGGTCATACACTCTCTTAAGGAATTGTTTAATTTTCAGACAGATTTAACATTTTGACCAAGTCAATAAAATTTTAAAAACTATTCTGATGGAGATTTGAGTATATGAAAATTTCTCACTTATGGTGTGTCTTTATTGTTAATGTAACATAATGGTTGTCTCAGTGCTTTCCAACTGATTAATTTTTATTCAATCAATTCAATAAATTTTTTTTTCTGATTTACCTGATTCTGTTCTTCTGTTTTCTGGTTTGTAGACACATTATGTTCTACTGCTTTGTTCCTTCAAAGAACAACTGCAGCAGCATGTTCGTGTCCATGCAATGGAAGCAGTTATGGCTTGCTGGGAGCTTGAGCAATCTCTACAAAGTCTAACAGGTGACTTTGGGATCCAGAAAGTGTTTTTGCTTAAACAAAAATTTCATTCTAACCTGAGGTTACATTACACTAGTAGTATTGTGATCACCATTTATATGATCCTTCTTTTCTTTTTTTCCGGGGTGAATGGTGTTGCTGATTGTTCAGTGAGTTGTATCATTGATTACTTAAATTGCAAGGGTATGGACTTGGAAATTGAGATCGGATGTGCTTCACTGAGTCTTAACACAATGAGCTGTACAGGGGAAAAGAGAAAAGAAGATGAAAAAACAGGGGATTCAGAGGCTCAAAAAAAATTAAAAATGAGAGTAATTTTTATGATGGGACTATATCTTAAGTTTTGTCATTGCAGGAAGAAAAAAGGAAATCGAGGAAGTATTGAAAGCTTGTAGATTGTTGGAATTTTTTGAAATTTCAAAAAAGCCCATGTCAGAGTACAATTCAGTAGGAATTTAGGAAAACATAAATAAACTTTATATTATCCTAAGGAATATGATCTTTAAGAGAGCTATGGCTTGATTTGTGTGGTTGAGCTCTGAGATCACCTACAGTAAAGCTCACACAAATAATAAAGGATTTCTCCTTAAAACTAATACTGAATTGAGAATACTACAAGAATGCTCTATTGCAAACTCTACCATGGGCTCTTATACGTACAGTTTACATTCACACCCCTCTCATAATAAATGCTGATTTTGACATGCCTAATTCTAGACTAAGTTAAATTTATATTTGAAATCTATTGCACTTAAAATTGAAGGAGTTGATGAATTTGAGTAGAATGGTGCTTCATAATTCTGTGACAAAGAAATTCTGATGAATAAGAAAATTCTGAGGACAGCATTGTGGATGGAGCAGAGTCTTGGAAATGAATAAAAGTGGATATAGAATGACTGTAGCTGAGGTGTTAATGTTGAGAGTGAGAAGTGCTACCCATAAGCGACAAAGATAAGGGAAAGTCAACTGAGGTGGCTGGCTGTGTGCAAAGCAAATCAATGACTGCTACAATAAGGTGTTAGTGCGACCAATTGTTGAGTCATTTTTCACTTTCTAGTATGAAACCCACCTGTTAATCAAAAGCAAATATGTTCCAATTTTGATAATTTATATGCAATCTTCAGGTGGATCAAATGGGTTAGCATCATTTATACCTACTGCTTAAATGCCACTCACATGCAACTTTGTGAATACTTGTGCACCCATGTGGCAGGATGGCATTTTGATTCTGACGGTTGGATAGACAGGTCTATGTTCTGATTTAGCCATTTCAATCAAATCCCTTCTTGTGTATTGGCATGCATCCTTCTAATTTTCAGACATCTGTTTATGCCCATGCACCTAGATTTTTAAAGCTTTATTTTGTCAATTGATTTTATCAGTTTGGGCTGAAACTTGGCATGTAAGCAGGGGACCTCTGGGTATACCTGTCCTCCAATTTGGGCCCAATCCGATCTGCCATGTAGCAGATGTTTGGAACTGATGGCTGAACTGTCACTAAGCACGATTTTGGATTAATAAAGTATTTGACAATTAAGTGTTTCAAAATCCAGAAAAAATTTTCACTGGTCCTGACTAGTTAGCATGCTTAAATCTGCCACGATTTTGTCCGACCGTAAAACCCTAAAATCGTTGGGGTATATTGTAGTCTTCTCTCCTCTCCTTAGCTATGTACTTATAGAAACTGATTTCTTAGTCTGTGTTTGGTTGCATTCCTGCTCTGCTAGAGTCATTCTGTGCCATAGATCCATGCATCAGAGTAACTGTTAGGATAGTGATAGTTTTTCCTGGCATAATATTCTTGTGACGATCATAAACTGTAAAACTTTTACATTATATGTAGCTGATATGCTCTGCATGAATGAACAGGTGTATCCCCAGGTGAAGGAACAGGTGCAACAATGTCAGATGATGATGATGACCAGGCAGATAGTGATACTAACTTGTTTGATGGAAGCTTGGAGGGGCCTGACAGCATGGGTTTCGGCCCTCTTATCCCTACTGAGAGTGAGAGGTCCTTAATGGAGCGTGTGAGGCAAGAGCTGAAGCATGAGCTGAAACAGGTAAAGATTGAATACTTAACAGTTTACGTTTTTGCATGTTCAAGGTTTCCAACCAGTTCACATCTCTTTCAGGGTTACAAGGAGAAGATTGTGGACATAAGGGAGGAAATTCTCCGGAAGAGAAGAGCAGGAAAACTCCCAGGAGACACTACCTCACTCTTAAAAGCCTGGTGGCAGTCACATTCAAAGTGGCCATACCCAACAGTAAGTCTGGTTAAATCCTTGCAATCATTCAATTGGCTTTGTTAGGCTATTGACTTATTAAATGCACGAGTTTTTGGATCTTATTTCAGGAGGAAGACAAGGCAAGATTAGTACAGGAAACTGGGTTGCAATTAAAGCAAATTAACAACTGGTTCATTAACCAGAGGAAAAGGAACTGGCATAGTAACCCCTCATCTTCTACAGTTTTGAAGAGCAAACGGAAGAGGTATTCTGGCTAGAGCATGTCTACCTGTTGAAAAGTTTTGGTCATTTCATGGACTTCTGCCAACTTAAATTTGAAAAAGAAGTAATGCAGGTGAAAACAGTGGCGAACGCTTGATGTAGATAATATTCTGCTCGCATTTGATCCCCAAACAAACAAATGTTCCCTCCATGCTTCCAAATCCAGTGGGTGATTCGGCATATGGCTGCATGAGGACACTGCAGAGGTCCACATGGAGATATTAATATTGCTTATACACTGAAGCCTAGTATGGTAGATGAGGCGGTTTTCTATTATTTGCGAGTGGTTGCTGCTGTGAACACTGAGCACAGTTCGATGCCAATTGACAGGTATGCATGCAGTCACACGATACCTATGATGCATGTTGTGCTATATTCTTCAGGTTCAAATTGGGAAAAAAAATATATAATATTGTAATAGAGCCTTCTTCGTGGATATTTTCTTTCTCCTTGTGTAGGCAGATTTGAGAAATCCTTTCGACATGTGAATAGTTATAGTAGCAGGTTGTGGGTGTACAGTGTAATAATCTTGTGCATGTTTCTTCTCCAAGCAATTCAACTAGCTACTATTGCATGTCACAATAAAATGCTGCAAATATAAAATGCTCTTCATAGTGTTGGTCCTCAAGGATATGCGAGTTATTGGCACTATTACATTTTCTCTTAAAATGAAATATGACTTTTATTCAAACCAGAAGGGAAGTATGAAATAAGCAAAAAGGACAAAATCCAAAATTTGTGCCACCTTACAAATTTTTTTAGTGCCAATAATATATGAAGTCCATAGTAGCACATTGCTTGACCACCCATTAGCAGTCTCCTTGGCGTTTCTAGTTTATGGTATGCAGAAGGGAGGGGGAGAGGGATTATCTATAAGTCCATTTTTCGTATTTTTAGGGGTTTTCAGTCCTTACATCCCAGGAGGACACACATAAGGGTGTCAATTTGGGACCGGAACCGGGAATCGTCCTAATACTATCCCGCTAAAATCCGGTACCGGACCGTCTCATTAGTAAATGGGACGGTACTAGTATCTGATTTTGGTACCGAATGATAAATGGGACGGGACGGGACGGTTGTGGGACGAGATTCCCAACGGTACCAGTATCGAAATACCAATTAGGTATCGGATGGTATCGAAATTATAAGTACCGTTTAAAAAGAAAGAGTATATAAGATTTTTTTTTTAAATAAAAAAAAAGAAAAGAAAAAAGAAAGGGAATAAGAATTACGATTCATTAAGGTTTCATTAATTGCCTTTTGAATACGAAGAGGAACAACAGGTCAATAGCCGTTGCTTGAAGTCTCTCCTCACAGAACCTGTTACAGTGCTACTCTTCCCTCCTCCTTCCTCCCTCGACCAATTACATCTACCAGGTTCTTCCTTTTTGCACTTCGTACTTTGTACCATACTAACATGTGATATGTGTAATAAATAGAGTTTTGTTTGGAAAAATCAAAGAGGAAACACAACAGGATTCTTCTATTTTGTAGGACTTCTCTAGATTTAAAAAAATGAGAAGCTTATGACATGTGATCTTAGGGAGTTTGAAGAAGTAAAACTATGATTTTATAATTTAAATTGCTTTATGAAAAGGAGTAGACAACTTAGAATTCATGATACTGAAAAAATTCTACAACACTAATAAACCCGTCTTGGTAGAAACAATTAAACTTCTTGTCTTGTTTTTTACAGTGTCTAGAACCGTTTAAGAATCGATGCCGTCCCGTCCCACTAGTAATCGGGATTGGGATTTAGGTTTGGTCCCGTTAACTAGATGGGACGGTATTGGGATTGGCACTTTTGGTACCGGTATCGGTACCGTCCCATCCCAAATACCGGGAACCATCCCAATTGACACCCTTAGATAACAGTTAGTACAAAAGAAATAAATCAAAAAAATATCTTATTTTGCTATTTTAAGCATGCAAACTAGTCAGGTCAAGTGAAATAAATTAAGTTTTTATTTTTCTAGATTTTGAAGCACTAAATTGTCAATTACTTTATTAATCTAAAGTGCCATCAGCTATCTATTCCCTGCTAACCATGGAACAAAACTCGATCGAAACCTGTCGAAACCATCGAGTTAACTCGGTTTCCTAGGTTTCCGGGACTAGTTGAAGGGGGATTTTATAAAATCCCTGGATTCGACCAGGTTTCGATGGTTTCGATCAGTGTCAACACATATGCCCATCCAAACTAGGGGAAACTTGGCTTGAAACTTGGACAGATAGGTATTTATGCTAGAAGTTGTCGTAAACCAAGACAGACACTTAGTTATGTCTAATATCATTGAAATAAATGTTTCATTTACTTAAAATATTATTCATAAATAAGAAAATACCCTCTATTTGAATCCAATAAAAATAGTTAAAAAATCAAATTCCAAAAAGAAAAAAAATCAACCTCCCAGTTCAAGAACAAAATCTAGATTTTTAACGGTAAGTGCAATTTTCAACTTTCTAATGCTGGGGTTTTTTTCAAATCTAAAATTTTCATAAATGTCAATATGGCAAAACATTGCTAAAAATCAAAAGTGCAGTAAAATATTCATTTGTTTTGATGTTCAAAAAAATATTTTCATTCAGAGTGATTTTGACAGCATTCACGCACACTAAATTAAGTTTGATCGGTACATAACTCCTTCAATATATATTAGATTTAAGCAATCTTGGACTTATTAGAAAGCTATCAAAACAAAGCTTTCTAACAAATCCAAGATTGTTTAAATCTCATTTATATTGAAGGAGTTATGTTCCGGTCAAACCTTATTTGATAGCATGTCCAAGAATAATATACAATATCAAACTTGGATCAAAACCACAAGTAATATTTTTAGTATTCTCTATGTGAAATTAATGCATGGATTAAGTTTAAAATGTCAAAAATAGGCAGAACAACAAGAATCAGGGCAAAAAATCAATTTCTGGGCCTCGAAACCAAGGTTCGAGTTAGCCTGGAGAAAGTCCCAAATTTCGATCGAGATATGGTCCAAACCGAGACAAACTCGTTTTCTGGCTGATCGAAACCTAATCGAAACCCGAGTTTTAGAACCTTGCTGCTAACTAGGTGAAACATCTTCCATCATAACTCGAGGTTTAAAAAGTCGGATTGAAATTGCCGGAATTGTTCGTTTCGAATTGGAATCCATCAACTTTATTTTATTTATTTATTTTTCTGAGAAGGGTTGTTGGAATATATGACCATGAACAGATATGGATACCCCCATTTGGTCATTTCTCCTCCTTTTTTGTGGCAAAAAGTGCAGAAAAGCAATGGAACTTAATATAGGGATAGGAATTTTATCAAGCCTTTAAGGGCAAAAAGGGGATACAATGGCTAGGAGGTCCTAAGGAGAAGATGACTGACTCCCAAACCCCCCAAGAAGTGAAAAATCCAATTCCCCCATTTAGCAACACAGTATGCACTGTTGGACTTTATAGAAGTCTACCAGTCCGTGCAGTAAAGGTATTTCCATTGCTTCACTAACAATAACCAATGACCCACAATAGCCCTCTTTATAGTAGGGTTCTGCCTCTCAAGAGTCAAGATACTCCTCCATACTACAAAGGTTGAGAGCCAGATGCAGCCTTAAGAAAATCATAATTAGTGAAATATGTTAGATAGATTGTAATAAGATGAGAGATTAAATAAATATTATATTATTTGGGTAAAATGTTTTAGTCTCACATCGGAAAACTACAAGAATTATAAATGGTATTTATTATATTATTTTCTTTATCCCTTGAGTTAAACCGAAAAAGGGAAACATTCTATGGTATATATGCGAGGACGGCGACGTGGGTTGTAGAGGTGTTAATGGTATACGCACTTAGCACTGCGCTTCAAGCGATCTGTTTTGATATGGTATGACTATTGTGAATAGCTTCATCTTTGGTTTAATCTAGACCGTTAGATCGGATGACAATCAATCTAATGGTTTAAATGCAAAATGAATAGATATATGATTCAAAACAGACGTATCTATATAGTATCGGGTTTTTATAACCAATAACAACCCTTACTTGGCCATCATAAAATCATTTTGGATTCTAAAATCTCTCAGTCCAATTCATCCTCCAGTTTGGGGCTATGCACTCTTCCAATGTCAGGCGGGATATAATGTCCGAAATATTGCAGAGCCTCCACTTGGTTGCCATACAAAATGAGTCCCAATGTATAACAACACTCAAAAGGAGAAAATGGGTTAAGAGGTAAAAGAGTAAAACCAGGTGGGTCACGAGTTACGAGTCACAACTAGGAACCCCAACTCAGCTAGTACTGCTCCTCTTAAGCGAAGCAGCAAAGCGTGAGGAGAAATGAATTGGTGCACAGTACTCGTGATCCTTCCCTTGCCCTTCATCGAAATTGAGAGCGTAGCTTTGAAGATCGTATTGGAACTGGGGCTTCCTTCTCATGTTGTTGTTGGCGTACGATCTGATGAGCTTGCGAATGACGTTTTTCCTCTTGTTAAGAACAAACAACAATTCCGTTATCTCCTTCGTCTCCTTCTTCAATCTTCTCATCCATTGCAGTCTCTCATCCCTGTTCTCTCCTTGCTCCTGCAATAGAGACACCCGTTTACCCTTATTACATCTTTGCCATCTCAAGCACAAGAATAATTGCAAACACGCACTCCCATCATTGCCAAAACCCTCTTCGTAATCTTTTTCTTTTTCCTTTGCACGTTCTTCTCTTACTTTATCTGTAGTGTTGTCTACCAAGCTTGATTTCTCATGAACAGCATCCATATATGAATATGAGAGAGAGAGATGGAAGTGGAGTGTGGGTTTTGGGTGGAAGGAGGCAACTTGGTTTTTGTTGATTTTAAAGGGGAAAGTATTGAAAGGAAGGATAAGAGAACGCGGGTTGGACACTCATTGAAGCTCTAATAAGAGGGCCAGCTTGGGTGGTGGTTACACGGTTTCACTCAATGAAACAGTGTTAGGATTATGAATTGGACAAAATTGGTGGAAGGGGAGGTAGCTTTAATTATTTGCCTTCTTCGTCATTAGTCATTGATCCTTTCTCCTTACGCTCTTGTTTTTGCCAACAATTCTCCCTTATCTTGGTTGTTTTAGACAAAGTTTAAAGTATTGGTATCGAGTATTGTATTGGTCGAGTGCTTTTAAGAGATATAGTGTATCGTATTGGAGATACATATCGAATGCAGTAATTACACAACGACATGGTCAAGATACACATAGAAATATACTTTTGGAAAAAAAAACAATATATAACAAATGTCATGCATAAACACTAAAATGGAAAATAATGTATATAACCAAACAAATGCATTAAAGTGAAATTGTTATAAAAGATGAGGTTTGCGATGTAGAGTATTAGATGATGCAAAGGATGATGTTGTAGTATTCCTTGATTCCTTTTTTAGTCCAAAAGTATGAAAAACCAAGATTAAAAATAAGATTTTAGTCTTTTGGTTGAAAGTTTTCCTTCATTTTTTCTGTTACAATAAGAGTTGTATCGAGTCTGTGAGTGAAAATAACTTTTTTATGAAATGTATCAATGGTATCGGTATGTATTGGTACGTATCGAACCATATCGATCGATACGTATTAAACCACCCACAGAACCCTTTACTGGGCATATCGATACATATTGTATCAACTCGTATCGGCCGATATATTTCGATACAATCCAAGACAGTCCATTTTTTTTAAAAAAAAAGAGACATTGATATGTATCGTATCGGTACCAATCGATACCTATATGTATCTATTGTTAAGATACGAATCGATACTACGTTGGGCTCCTCTGTAACGTAACAGAGTGTAGAGCATATCCCACAGCTTACTGTGCTTGGGCATGTAGTCCAACACACTGGTTGTCCAACACTCCACCAGTGTGTTGGACTGCATACCCAAGCACTATGGGCCGTCTGATGGTGTGCTACACATTGTGTTACGCTACAGAAGACCCATGTCCACCGATACTTTAAACCATGGTTTTAGAGAGTTTCTTGTTAATAATTGTTAGGAAGGTGTGCTCTCCTCCCATCTGTCCCACCATTAAAAACCCTCTACGTGCCCGCAATTATGTAGGACCTAACGTCAACTAAAACTTTAAAAGCAATTAATGTTTAGTGAGATCTTTTCATCTTTTTTTCTATGGAGAGATCTTTTAATCTTTTCAAGCAATGAAAAGTTTCAATTAATGATGTAGGAGATCCCTAGGTGATAAGGCCTTTGACGAGCAATGGTTAGTTTGTCCTAACTTGAAAATACTAACACATATATAAATATGGGAGAATGTTCTTTGTGCCGGGGTGCAGGATGTGCTCCAACACATGGGGGTGGTAGACACAATGACCATCCTGTCCCGCTAAGTGATAGGCCCATGTGTCTGGGCGCAACCTACATTGCGACACAGAGAACATGAGCCATATACATATATATATATATGTTATCAACCAATTGAAGAGGGTGTGGAACGGCAGGGTGGGCATTTGAGCTGATTTACTGTGTAATTAATTATGGCAAGAGTCGTAGATTGGATTCAATTAATAAGTAAAAACTTTCCTTTGCAGCAATAAAAGCAATCATGGCTACTAAGGCTCCTGTCCAGATGGTTTCAACATTGGGAAAGCTTCTTCACTAATCCAGGTCAAATCAAAGAGGTTAACAAAACTTTCCTTTGCTTAATTCCCAAGGTTGATGCCTTGTGGGGTTGGTACTATCTTAGAATTCAGACCCATGACCCTATGCATCATCTTCTACAAATTTTCTGCAAACATCTTGGTCAATGGCTTCATCAAGAGGGTCGTGGGTGGGCTAATTAGTGTTAATCAGTCTGTTATCATTTAGGGTAGAAGTATTTCTGATAATATCCTTCTTTATAATGAATTCATCTAAGGCTTTGATATGAAGTCCAACCCCTGACGCTATGTTGAAGCTTGATATTCATAAGGCTTATGATATTTTCTGGTGAAAGTTCATTCGGGATATTATGACAAAAATGAAAAACGGCTTCAAAGACTTCAGTTTTAGCTTAATAGGAGGTCTAAAAAGCCAATTAACATTGTAAAAAATTGTGAAGAACAAGGATTCTTGTTCTATCACCAAGTCAATTGGGTCCAATGTCAAGTGAGTTTTATCCAACTCAGAAAGGGAATCTTCTGATGTTGGGTAGGCGTAAAAAAAAATCTTCATCCAACCTTGGTTATAAGACATCCGACATCGGATTAAGTCGGGTTGGATCATTTTAGGTTTATTTTTCAAGGTTTTCTTCTGTATTCTTCATATATTTTTATCATGATCGATGTCCAAATTTCACAATCCAAACATCATTGGAAGTCTCTTTCTGAGTCCTATCCAATAGTATGAAAATAAGAAATCGTTTTTTCCAAATAGGTTGGAAAATCCATTTGAAAGTGGATCCAACAATGCCAAAAAAACAAAATATTACATGAAATAATAGAAAAATTAAATATTCTTCAAATAACTTTCAAATACAAGGGGTTTTTTTTAAGATGAAATACACCTAATCATAAAGTTTAGACCAATTTCAAGGTCGTTTGACCATCCATTGACTTGATCAACATTTTAAATACTCTTATACTTATAAATTCTCATTTTCAAAGTCTAGTTTTGATCAATAGTCTGATAATGTAAATACTTCGCTTCATGCTAATAAAGTTGTCTTCTTCTTATACCATTTACAATTCTTCTATGAATAAGGATGAATCTTATGATGCCTCTTGACTTTTTAAAAAATGGCAGAACAATTAGAAGAGAAAAGGTTCAACCATCAATGGAAGAATCTAGGACCGTGAACATAGGTTCTTTAGTTTTGGAGGAAATTATGGTGTTTATGAGTTGTTAATGCCTACTATCACAATACACGTACCACAAAGTATTATTTTATCAGCATCTACAATAGTAGATCGATGAAATTTCTACACTCATCAACTGAGGTAGGCCATGAAATTCCCACAAATTAGGATTTTTCATATCACACTTGTTTTAAAATTGAGGGATTACGAGAACGTATAAAATCACAACCATACATCTAATGTATAAGCACATAAACACATCCATCCAAGGAAAATTAAATACCAATGGTTATGAGATAACATCTTTAATCAACATGAATTCACATCCAATGTAAACTCACTGTGATTACAAGATGGATGGTAGTAATTACAGCCTCATATATCACTCCCACACATAACAATAATCATGTGATAATGCAGATGCAACTAACTATTACAGAAAAATAAATCCAAAACTGTAAACAACTTGGACACTCCAAGTGAGCAAGTCTCTCCTCCAATCTTCTCACCAACGAACCGTCAAGATCCTTAATCCACGATCAAAATCACGATCCCGACCTTATCATGATCATTAAGCGGTTACAACAAATAATATAAACTAATTTAAAATTATTACAACCCTTTAAATGTAAATAAAATTAAAGAAACTAGTCCACCAATTTGAACTGCCTGAGGGGGAATTACATAACATTTACATGAGAGATGGGGAGAAGAATGAAAAAAATAATAATAATTGCATTCAAAACCACATCCATGCCATGTCTAACATACACATCCATCTAATGCATATAAATTATTAAATCCCATAACAATGGTCCTCATTATATACATAATGCTTAAAGATTATAGATTCCATATTTTATGTGATAAATACAAAAAACACATAAAACACCATTACCATAACTAAACATGTCACAATGGCCATGAGCATTTAATGCCCATCAGGATTTAATCAATACCACATACAGGCTTATCAAAAAATCAATACAATAAGTCATTATGTAAAATGGTGAAGATGGCTGAAGAGAAAACTCCCTTCTCTCATTTTCTCTAATGAGTCTCCTTTCAAAAAACCCTTGAAACTATTTTTTGTTTTTAATATGTTTGTTGTCCCATTAAAGGTAGCCCATGGGAAAAAGAAAAGAGGACCATCCTCTTTAAAAAAAAAAAACTTGAAAACGTTTTTTGTGTGTTTTTTTTTAATGAATCTAAACTAAGAGCATCACATGTAATAATAGATACAAAAAAATAAAACATTCCCGTTTGATAGCAAGACTCGGATACCACTGAAGACGATCAACATAGATCAGTGAAAACGTGGTAGGATCGATTCTATCAATGAAAAATACTATTAAATTATCAAGAACAACAGGGGAATCGATTGTTACCTAGAGTTCTACAAATGCAAAACCTCCAATAGATGATAGCCATTTCTCAATCGTTCTACGCATTACGTAAAGCTTTGCATTCCCACATAATCAAGCCAACTCCTCCACACACAAGGATTCTCAAAAATCCAAGCTTTCTCCAAGATCAAACACCAAGAGAGGGAGAGGAAGAGAGAACGTTTCTAGAGAGGGGAGTGCTCCACCGATATTCCAAGAATGAGAGAGTGCTTTTTGAATTTTGACAATCTCATGAATATATGTGATTTGCCTTCTCACTCCCAAATTGGTAGCACATATGGACAAGGAATATTGAGTTTCCTATTAGGACTCAATCACCAACCCATCAAATCTTTCCCACCAAGGAAAAATCTTTATTGCTAGAAGAATCCAATATTGGGTCCAATATCTAATATTGACCCAACATCTTTCCTTTTCTAACTAACACTTCGATTCATGCCAATAAAGTAGTGTCTTCTTCTTATACCATTTACAATTCGTCTATGAATAAGGAAGAATCTTATGATACCTCCTGGCTTTCTCAAAATGGTAGAACAGTTAGAAAAGAAATAAGTTCAAATAACAATGGAAGAATCTAGGGCTATGAACAAAGGCTCCAAAGAGGATCCTAGGGTAGAGGATGCCGCCCAATTCTTTGAACTCCTAAAGGAGGACAAGGAAGTTTTTCTTAGTCATATGATGACATGCCGGGAATAGACACCAAAATAATGCAACACTGTCTACCTTTATATTCAAGTGCAAAACCAGAAAAATAGACGTTAAGAAGAATGAGACCAGAGCAGATTTTTTAAATCAACGAGTAAGTCACCAAACTGTTTTAACGCTAGTTTTTTAGAGGTGATGGAATACCATCAATGGATAGCCAACATCGTGCCAGCCCCAAAAGACAGCTGAGTAAGGATATTTGTGAACTTTAGACACCCAAATAAGGTTAGCCCAAATGATGATTTCCCTTTACCCCACTGTTGACCCTTCATTTTGTCATTCCAGAGCAGGCTAAGTGATGACAAGTTGTTTCAAAATGTTGCGGGATCCATTTTTTATAGCTTTGGAGATTCCTCATGCTCCGAGTGGTGTTCTAAATCCTTAGGATTATAAATGGCTAAATATGAGTTTTTGAAAATAATGGTAAAATGGCTTTTCCATATATGTGAGACTTGATCCAAACCTAAAATACGGCTCGGCCTTGGTTTGAGCTCATACTTGAATTAAGCCCAAACTCCTATGGTCAGCCCAAGCTTGCCAGTGCACTGACTTAAGACAACATCCGAAAGGAATCTATCAACCTTGTCGACTAGTCAGTTGACATTTTATCAACATCGGTTAATGTTCATTAAGCATTTGAATATTCCTATTTGGCGCCATGTGAGACCTACGGGTTCAGATTGAACCTGGGGTCTTGGTCTCAATGATAAAGAGTCCACCTAAATCAAGGTTTATGATCCATTGATAAAACAAATTATTGAATTCACTCACTATTTCAACTGGTCCAACCAAAGATCACATCTATTTCAAGGAAAGTGTTAGGCAAAAAAAAAAGATTAAGAAGATCTATTTCAGTTGTGTTGCAAGGTTAGTATACTGAAAGTAAAGAATAATATACTAGAACTAAAACATATGCAATGAGAAGCCTAAAGACATCAAAAATGAAAGCTAACCTAAAACATATGCTAGAGCAAAGTTTATTAAAGGAAATCTGAGGGAGAGAACTCCTCCTCCCTTGGCCAAAAAATTTAGCCTCCTTATTATAGGTACAAGAAATAAAACTGAAAACCACAACAAAAAAGGATAAAATTAAAGACAAAACATCCTCCACAATGGCTCTAGCAGCCAAACCAAAGAAGAAACAACACAATTAAATGCACAAATTACAAATTGACAATAACTAAAGATAACCAACACAGAGAGGGTCAACAGAATCCCATCTTTGAAAAGCCTCAGCTTTCATGACAGATACTGACTTCATGTCAGTAGTAGGAGTGAACAAATGGTTTGTATTATGGTCAAAATGAGGAGAAATACTGCAGCAAGGACTGAAATGAATGCCCAAGGAGAGTTACAATAGTTGAGCATCAAACTTGCCTTCCACTTGTGCACTGGGATCTTGTAATATTTCTCCACTTCATGGCAAACACCAGAGAAATAAAAATTACCATCAATTACAGTAGGAGAAACCTCTTTGAGAAGACTATTAAACAACTCAACCACATCTTTTGGGTCTCCAAGCAAGATCTCAATAATTCCCTTCTTCTGAAGCAACTCAACATCCTTTGGAGAATCGATAAGTCCATCGATGAAAGCGGCATAAGCTGTGATATAATTATCATAGCTGTCCCTAGACTGTTCAAAGGCGATGAGATTTCTAAGTAGAGGCTCTGTCCAATCCTCAATTTTCATGGTTGGAATTTTCATTACTCCATTGGAGAATGTTATGTCTAACAAACATGTCTTTGGCCCTTTCTCAAACTTGATGCTAGCCTCATTAAGCTCTGTTGCAGTAAGGGTATGTTTAAATTCACCTGGATTTTGCGGCCTTCTTGAAGATGATTGGAGCAGCAAATCTCTTACAAAATCAAGCAAATGCTTTGCTTGAGAGTTTTCTTCAGGTTCTTCCACTGAATTGAGTAATGGTGTGTCTATGTCTACCCCTACTTCTTTTTTCCCCAATCTCCTTGTAACTGAAACAAAATCAGAGACATTCTTTGCTACTTCAAAAATCCGTCGAAATCGAGAACTTTTGGGGTTAATGGTTTGAGGTTGTGGAACAAAATCTTGGAAGAATAGACGGGCAATGGAGGTGAAAGGACCAAGTCCATTAGAATAAGAATTCCCTGTGAATAGGTCATATAGATGTTCAAGAACAAAGAAGGGAATTTGATTTTCAAGTAGAATTAGGTCACATTTTATAATATAAGACATCCATGTCGCATTCAATATCGGATCATCAAGGTGTCTGGGCTCATTCTTTTGTAAATTAGTTCTAAGGATGAGTTCAAGAATGAAGCAGCCATCAATTAGCATCATTTTCACAAATTCAAATTCAGATTTGAATTGGATGATTTCTGCGTAACATCGCCGAGTTCTATTTTCCAATCCAGTCATAGCCTTAACATAATCGATCAAGGTTGCCACCTGACATTCCCGGCCGAGAAAATCATTTAGGTATCGCAACTTTTGTGCTTCCATGGGCTGTAAGTGTTTCTCGGAACGGTGAAAAGGGCCGATGGAGACCATGCGAGGTGTGTAGGCTTCTGGTTTTACTTTGCGCAGAGGCGTGGGAACTCGGAATATGCTGCAATTGGGTGGCAAGGAAGGTACCTCTTTAAGGTCTTTCTGGATTGATTCCATCAATATACTAACTGCATCTCCTATATTATCACTAGATGAAGTGATAAGCTCGAGATCTTCAGAGTTGCTGTGTTCCCTTCCGGTGTAAGCAACATCGGCCATTGTTTTGCAGATCACTAGCAAAAATTAATGATCCATTTTATATTCACGTCAGAAGACAGAGAAGAAGAAGAAGAAGAAAAAGAACAAGGATCCAAAACGGATCTGCAAGTTGACTCTGTAGTTCTCTCATGTACATTTAAAAAATTTGATGCATATTGTTACAGGCCCGCCTAATTACGGCCAAAGGCCAAGATTTGCAAGGCCCATTGACATGGATCTTGGGCCAATTCCCTTGTTAGAGTTGTGGAAAGGCTGACTTAGTGCTAGCGTGAGTGCTAAGTGTTGGTACGGTTGCTTAGAGAGGGCTAAGTCCATGACAATATTCTCTGCAAGTTTGCCAATTTGGCCTTGTCACCTCCGCCCTGAGCTCAAATAGGGCTGGGGCTGAGATTCTTTGGCCCTGAGGATGGGTCAGAGTTGAGAATTTCTGGCCTTGAATCAGGGTTGGGCCAATCTAGGCTAGGGTTGAGGCTTTGGGTTGAGTTCAGCCTGACCTAGCCCAACCTTTCCCCGGTCCCATAGTTAAAGTTGATCAGGGTCAGCTCGACCCTAAGGGCAATTCAGGGTTAGATTTTCTAGGTCCTAAGTCAAAGCCGAACAGGGCCAAGGCCCCACTAAGGGGACTCAGCTCGACCCTGAGGATAGTTCAGGGTTAGATTGTATAATCATGTTGAAATGTACATCCGATGATAGTTTAATTTGTTTCAGATTGAACTAAACTATAAGAAGCTGTATATTCATCAAAACGTCGTTCCTTAGTTCTGTTTTTTTTATGTCGTACTTCTCTTAAATCTTGGTAACAAAAGAACATTGGGTAAAAAAACTGGAGGGAAACAGGAAATTGATAATTTCCTAGATTTACGAAATAAGAAAAAGAATTACAAAACAACTAGGTTACAAGACAAAGTATTAAACAAGGTCAAACCTACTTGTTTTGCATTTAATTTTCTTAGGAGAAAATTGTCCTCCACCCATAAGGATGGTTCACCCAGTCTTAGGGTTTATAAATACCTATAAGGTTTTAGTATGTTCCCAAAATACCTTCCCCCAGTGCCCTTCCATGTCCTCTCCCATTCCATGGTGAATGAGATCCTAATCACTCTGAGTGGAGAAAAACTTAGTCCATTTTCTTGAATAGTAGATCTAGGCAGTTTTCTCCATATCGGTAAGACACATGACGGTTTACTAGTGTTACGTGGGACTTGGCTTTCCTCTAGCCATGGCAGGAGCTGGAGGATCCAGCCCAGCCAAAATAGGGGGGTCGGTCATTTCATAGGGTGGGGCCCACTTGCTACGTGAGCCCAATATCATCTTTTATTGGTGCCTGTCAAGTAGGGTTGTAAACAGATCGAATAGTGCTATATCCGCATCCGCATCCGATTAGCTTTCGGACGGATTCGGATAGTACTAAACGGATACGGACATGGATAGGGATCAGATATTTTATCCGTTTACATGTAAATATAGCTTTTCGAATAGCTATAGACTATCCGTATCCACATCCGTTTAGCTTTCGAACGGATTCGGATAGTGCTAAACAGACACAGACACGGATATGGAAACGGATTTTGGCTATTCATTTACAAATTTTTTTCCTCTACGGTTTGCTGACCGGTGTGGTTCCCTAGTTCCTCTCACAAGAGGGGAGTGGACCCCACCCGAACAGAGTGTTGGTGAGCTACCCCAAGTGGGTCCCACCCCCCTCTTGTGAGAGCAACTAGGGAACCGCACCGGTCAGCAAAACGTAAAGGATAATGATTCATTCATTTACGGATCCAAATCCTCTACTGCCGAGCTGCCTGGCAGGACCGTGCTGCCTAGACACGGTGCTACGTGCAATGACCGCCTTACCCCCACTCGGGCAAGGCGTTTGGGCAAAGATAAGACGGACATTGCGCACAACACCATGTCTGGGCAGCACGGTCCTGCCGGACAGTTTGGCAGTAGAGGATCCAAATTGTTCATTTACACCCCTACTTTCAAGTGCTATCATTTTAGAAAGATGGATCACTAATTATTCGATTTGAGTTCCTCTGCAGGTATTGGTTAGTACTTGAATTAGTACGGAACTGAACTCCCATTTAAGGGTGACCCTGAACAAGGGAGTACAAGCATTCCAGACACATGTGGGGCAGGGGTAGGACGGTTTTTTCGCTGCCTTGCTGTGTCTGGGATGCACACGGTAGTTGGGGTAACTCGGAAGTAGAGGATCTGGATCCTTCCAGACGCACATAACATTTATGACTACTACTGTTGCTGCCTTAGGAGGAGACCTTCTCATTTTAATGATCATATAAAGCACCCGATTTATATCAAGAACGAGCATGGGTAGCTAGCTAGCTATTTATTATCTGATATAAGAAAAGGATTAGTTAATTATCTCTCTACTGCACAGAAGAATATATAGAACGAGCTAGCTTACTGCTTACCTCGTAATCACCAAGTGGAAGTTTCAAGTGTACGCGACGACGGCTAGATCCAAGCTTGGCTATATCTCTATCCAATTCGATGTGAAAAGAAAAACAAGAAGTAGTAGCTAGGGCTCCCAATTCAACTATGTAAAGAGGAGTGTCAGAGAGAGAGAAACAATGCCTTCTCTACTCTTCCTAACATATAATATCAAGTATTGTTCATCTGTAAAAAACGACTCTCAGAGTTGGGTTGGGTTGGGTTGGGTTGGGTTGGGCAGTTGGGCTCTCAATATTGCAGAATATATACATGTATTACTCTATATATAAATAAATGATATATAGCTGTTCAGCCAATAGCAGCACACCCTACTCGTCATTTGTTCAGATGGACAGGCAGCCACAACCTACTAGTCGAGGGAGTCATGTGTTGAACTCTACCAGTCCAATATATTGTGGAATCCAAACTCCAAAACACTCTCCATCTCCACATTAAAACTCACTATTTCTCCAACCTCTCTCAGGCAATATTTTAATTCTGATCAGTGATTGAGCCAAATCGTCCTACATCATCACAAACTACTGCAATATTATATATTCATTTTGGAAAAGATTCTTCGAGTCTGAAAAGTACATTCGTCTCCCCACACACTGCAAGAATTAACAAACATGGAGCAAGAAGAAGTCTCACCATTGCGACCTCTCCGGCGCTGCGCAGCCGCCGCCCCGACCCCTTTTTCTCCCTGCCGCTACTTCCTGGTCGCTGTCCTACCCTACCGTGACCCTCTCTGGTTGCGCGCCTCCTATAGCGACTCCCTGTCGCTACTCCTACTGCCGCAACTCCCGTGGTCACCACACCTCACCACAACGACTCCCTGTCGCCTGTGCTGTCGCCGTTGCACTCAAATGCGACCCCTTCGTCACTGCCTTCTATCGCTGTTGCGCCCAAACACGACCCCCTTAGTCGTTGTGCCTTCCTGTTGCGGTCTCTCTGTCACAGTTAACTTCGAGTAGCAGGGGAAGGGAAAGGGGTGTGAAGTTCAGGCTTCCCTAGAGGTAAAATGATAAACTCACATTCCATTAAGGATATATTTATCATTTTAAGATATCAAAGGCCGAGATCAGATTTGATGAGTGTAACAAGTACCCTAAACTTAGGGTGTCGGGTGTATATTTTCAACCAGAGATCAAATTTGATCTCTGATTGAATATTCCATCACAGTGGAGGATGTGGTGTCGCCCTAGGGGTAGATATCACCATACCGAATTTGGGACAAAAAGGGCTAGGGATGAGAGAGATGGATCAAATCTCTATTGGTTCAATAATAGCTGAAAATACCAAGAATAAGAACGGAGAATAAGGAAAGAGAAAAGGAAAATCATATCAAAGATGAGAAGGGGAAAGGGACCCGTTGGCCAGGTCTACAACTCGCGACGCACAAGCACACAGCAACAAACAACTCAAAACTTTCTCTAATCCAAATCTGTTTATCGATTACCAAGCATACCCATATTTAAAGTTCTAAAACTAAGACTCCTAACTAGAATGTAAAACCCAAACTAACTCAAAGAAACACTGATTTTAGGGTTGATCTTCCCGAAATGATTTAGGTTTTAATTTTCAATTTCAAACTCTAAACGATTTGGGAAAGATGAAGGCAATTTGGCCGCTTCACTCTTTAATTTTGGTGGGTTTTTGTCACAAGGGCATTTTGATTATTAGATTCCCTAAAACTAACGTCTAACCTCCCAAACTAACGGACTGGACCAAAGTGCTACACTGTTTTGAAAGTAAGGGGAGTTTACAATTAGAAAAATTGTAGAAATACATTTGAACAAATGAGCATTTTCAAGGAGGCATTTGTAAAAAGCATTTTTTTTTTTTTTGGGGACACTTTCATTTCTTCAAATGATTCCCAACCCAACGATATCATTGATTGAGTAATAATTAAGTTCGTATAACTGGTATTACATAATCCTACAGCACCCGGACATGCAGCTCAATACCCCGCCCGTGTGTTGGCCTACGTGCCCAAGCACTGTGGGCCATTGGATGTGTGCTACAAGCCCTGTCACGCTACAAAGGACCCAACCAACAGACACACCCCACCCCACCCCACCCCACCCCACCCCACCCCACCCCACTTGACCTGAAACTAACTTGCCGGTAAAATTATGATACACCTAGGGGTGCAAGTTTGGTCCTGACGGTCCGAACCCTCCCTGAACCCGAACAGAACCTAGGTTGAGATACCTTAGCCCTGAGGGCGGGTCAGGGTTGAGATTTTCTGACCCTAAGTTAGGACCGGGCTGGATTAGGGTTGAGGCCTCAGGCTGAGCCCGGCCCAGCCCAACCCGACCCTGTCTTTTTCTTGCATTGTTCTTTCTTCTTTTTAATTTTTTGTTCTTGTTCTTCCTCTTCATCTCCTTCTTCATCTCCTTCTTCCCAACCTGGCCAGACCATACAGCTCCTATCCCAACCAGGCCAGCCCATGCATATCTCCCTTTCCCCCATGATCAAGGTCAATCAGGGTCAACCTGACCCGACCTTGAGGGTGGATCAGAATTGGATTTTTCTAATCCTAATTCAAGGTTAGATCGAACCTGGCCTCAACTAAGGGGAGTTAGGGTTGGACTAAGGTTAAAAGGCCGGACCCAATCCGACCCTGTCAAACTGGATTTCGGATTTCACCTCTGATCAATTCAAAGCCCAACATGACAGTCCTATCATTATTATGAGGTCCGAGCGTGTCGAATCCTGTGATCATGATACTAGTGATCCTCCTACTAACTACTACTAGTGAAGCTCTCTATATATATTGACTATTAATGGGTGCCACTGATTGGTTTTCCATTTCGGTACTGTTCAAAGATAGATCAACGGTCACGAATAAATCAGCTGTTGTGCAGAGAGAGAGAGAGAGAGAGAGAGAGATGAACTGTACGGCATTTAGCGCATAAAGTATAGTAAGTGAACCATTGTAGAACCATCTAGCGACTCCTGATCTCTTCCCCCCACCTTTTACTCTCCAGTCTCAGTGTTTTTTCCTAGGCGACTTCATGGCCTCGTACTCTGAGTGAAAGAGAGAGAACTGAGGTACTGAAAGTGAAGCTTCCAAACCCCTAACCAGAGCATTCCTCATCCTCGTACTGAAGTAAAGCTTATTCCTCAAAGACTCAAACACAGAGAGAGAGCATCATTGGTCGACGTTAAACCAAGAAGAATTTAAATTACCAAAAAGGAAAGAAACCGCTGAGAAATCCAAAGTCAGGACTTCACTAGTCGATCACTACATCATCATTCATTCATTACCACAAAAAGATTAAACATTTTCATGTTCTTCTATTCTTACTCTTGCTTTCCCACATGGATACATCAAGACTTCCTGAAATTCTCTGCATGCCCATGCCCATGCATGCAAGAACAAAAAGATTACTGATACTTACTCAGGTTGATTTCCTCCTTTTTTTTTCTTCTCCTTCTCCTTTCCCCTCATACAATATTTACAAGGACTACTTCCTAAACCCTCAAAAACGAACAAAAAGGGAAAACTGAAAAGGTAGGTCATCTCATCTAGATCCAAGTAGCAGTAATAGCACAAGTTCCTGCCTTGATATTCGAGAAACCCACACCTAACCCCAAATCCAACTCTACCTTACCAAGATTTCTTCCTTCATCACTCACAGTAGCAGTGGCAGTGTCAATGGAACTGAAAAGATGAGCCACAGAGGTGACCACGGCACATGCTCTGTTACTCTTACACCGGCTAGACCTAGCCTTTCCCTTACTACCTGAACCTGACTTCCTCTTACCCAAAGGCGACGAAGAACCAGAGGATGAAGACGACGACGACGATGATGGAGAAAAGTCCGGCAACAGAGAAGGGATCTCAAAATTAGTCCTAGCCTTAGACCCCCTGAGTCTCCTCGCCGCCGCATCGTAAGCCCTCGCCGCCTCTTCAGCCGTATCGAACGTGCCAAGCCAGTGCCGACACCGCCCTACACGGTCACGAATCTCAGCCGACCACCGACCCCACGGCCTCTTCCTCACCCCTCTGTAACTTTTCTTCACTGAATCAGCCCCGAAATGCTGCGAAGACGAAATGGTAACTGATTTATCGGTCCCGAAAAGAACGTGTCGGCCGACAACAGCAGCGATTCCTTCAAGAGCAGGTTCATTCTCCTTGTCAGATGGGTACTTGAACTCCGAATACAAAGGCAAAGCCAGAGATTGAGGAGAGAACGATGACGCTTCCTTCACAAACCCAAATAATTCAGGAACTTCGTTGTTGTTCATCATCTTTGAACTCTTGATCTGGAATTCTAACAGGGGTTTTGTGGGTTTCTACAGAACCTAAACTTCTGCTCTGCCAGTTTATATACGGGAGAAGTAGGAAATTCGGGTGGGGTTCAATTGATGAAATTAATAATAAAAAATGATAGATTATTATATTGGAAAATGCAAAGATATTCTGCCATTTTCGATCTTTCATGTTTATTTCATATGGGAATGGGAATTTGCTCTCTGAAAAGTTCCTTCTCCATACAAATAATATTTTCGAGAGGAAGAATGAGACACTTGGAAAGAAAGAAAAGAGGGGGATTTTGATTTGATGAGATGGTAACGACGTCGGCGGCGGTGCCAGGGCGAATTCAATGTTGCGTACACCTCGAGGGATCTGCTCTGCAAGGTGATGATGTTCTGCTTCACCCAAACTTGAAATGTGACAGGATGGATATTATTTGATCAGGTTTTTTTTATAAGAATGGGTGCGTTTGCTTGGTTTCTAGGTGATGCGACAAAATCTGTGCGGCCATAAAGAGAAAATGTAATGAGATCTCTCCCTCTTACTCTCTTGTGCTCTCTGTGTTCAGGCCAGGTGAGACTTGAATAATAAAGAGAGAAGAAAAACATTCGCTTGGAAGAGTAGAGCATGTCGGGTCTAAAAATGCAGTAAAAGCTTTGGCATTCAATAAAGAGAGGATGAAAAACCAATTGGACCAGGGCTGAGAGGGCAGAATGGAGAGGGACAAAATGTTTAAATTACAAATAAGGTGTCCTCTCAATCTCTCATGATCATGTTTTGAACCTTGAAGCATTGGTATCGTATCGGATCGCTCAATATGGTCTATACTATAGAATTTTGAAGGTGACCAATACCATATTGATGAAACATTACGACCAAGGGGTGAAATAGTCAAAAACCAGTATTTTTAAAAGAAAATCAAGTGTAAACTTGTTTGATATGGCAAATCCGTTTCGATACCATATCAATATCTTATCGGTTTTGAAAGTGACCGATACTCGATCCAATATATACATTTTTTTCCTCTTCTAGAAGATGCTTGGAAGAGAGATGAGAACCCTAAACGTGGGATTTTTTTTAGTGTTTTTCACTCTTTGAAAGAATCTAAATCCTCTTCAATGGCATTTAACTACTATATATATATATATATATATATATATATATATATATATATATATATATATATAGAGAGAGAGAGAGAGAGAGAGAGAGGGGGCTAGATTTGGTATGATTTCACGAAATAGTCAACAAATAGATTTTCAGCGAAGAAATTGAAAATGTATTGATTGCATCAATATGAAATGTATCATGAATAAAAAATCAATTTGATAGTTCAACTTACAAGAATAGATTCTCTATATTTCTTTACAAGAGGGCGGTGATGGCGGGGGTGGACCACGAAGGGTGTCGTGGTGGTGGTGGTGATGGTGACGGGGTAGTGTTGGGGGCATGGTAGTGGTGACACCATCGGGAGAAGAAGGATGGTGTTTATTTTAATATGAAATTACTTCTTTTGACCGTTATCCCAAAAACCAAAAAAACAGAAAAGATAATACTATCTTACCAGAGGATTTTCTACCCATAAGTCTTTGTACACTAGCATAAAAAACTATATTAAAACTCTTGGTAAAGCATTCAAAGGATTTCCTAAATAATATCATTACTTCTTTCCATTCTGCCTTAATTAAAGATAAGCAAATTTGTGATAACATTATTGTGACACGAGATCTTTCATTATAGGTGTCAATGCAATTAGGGCTAAATAGCCTTCAAACTAGACATGTCCAAGGTTTACGATAGATTAGAGTGGAATTTCATTAGAGCCATTTTTGAGTTTTTAGGGTTTTCCTTGCATTGGTGCAATATGATTAGTTATTTAGTCTTTTCAGTGTCTTATTCCATTAAGATTAAAGGTGGTGTTTTTGGGTCTTTCAAACCCTCTAAAGGCCTCAAGCAAGGGTGTCCCTTGAGCCATTATCTTTTTATCTTAGTAATGGAAGGACTATCTGATTTACTTGAATTTTGCAGGGACCTTAACTTATTTAAAGGCATTAAGGTTGCCCTAGGTGCTCCAGAAGTCACCCGTTTGCTTTTTGCAGATGACAGGCCATCTTAAATCTTTTTGAAGCACTTTCAAGACTCTGAATTAATAATAACAAAAGTGTTGTGCTTTTTAGTATAAATACTCCCGCCCTATGCGGAAATAGATTTGCAAACAACTTGAGATGATGGAGCTCTCTTCATCCTCTACATACCTTGGGGCCACACTTCTTCTTAAGAGGGTAAAAAAAGAATCTTTCCTGCCTTTGATTCATAAAGTGCAAATTAAACTCACATCTTAGAAATCCACCCTTTTTTCACAAGCAGGACCTTTAATTTTAATCAAGTCAGTGTTGGGGTCTATGTCCACTTATTTAATGTCATGTTTTCTTATCCACATAAGTATTTTCTCCTCACTTGACTCTATTAATGCAAAATTTTGTAAAAGGGAATCCAAAGAGGAAAGAAAAATTACCTTGATTTCCTGGACTCAGATGTGTAAACCAAAATCCTATGGCATCGTGAGTTTTGGCTTGAGTCACATCCATAACCAAACCTTACTTATGTATCTAAGATGGAGACTTGTTACCTCAGCTTAATACACTTTGGGTGCATCTTTTAAAAGCTAATTATTTCCCATATGCTAATTTACTTCGATTATACACCAAAAAGAGGGTCATGGGTGTGGAATAGTCTTGCATCTATTTTACCCATCTTTAGGAGCCTCCTTTGTTGGAATGTGGGTGAAGGAATTTTTATAGATATCTGGAAGGACCCTTAGATTCCAAACTGACCTCTCAAATTCATTGATGCTATAATGACTCCTAACCTTCTTTGTGGTTCAATATCAGATCTTTTTGTTTGACGTTCCTGGAATACTATTCTAATTCAATTCTTGTTTCCTGCTAATATTGCAACCCATATCCTTAAAATACTTTTTATCTTTTGTACCTCATTCGGATTTTCTTTTTTGTCCCTTGGCTCGGAATGGCATTATGACACGACTCAATTCTTAAGTACCTCTTCTACATACTCTATGGTTCCATCAAATTTGAAGGTCATTTTGTGTCTTTTATGAAAAACAAAAATTCACCCTAAGTTCCAATTGTTTATTTGGAAATTTTAAAAGGAAAAAGTTCTCTGTCCGAGAGTGTGGCCTATGCCAGCACTTCCATGAATCTATCTCTCTCCTCCTCATGTAAAAAGACACATCTGCCCCCTTGTTTTAATGAGAAGAGAGATAGACACATAGGAGTGCTAACGTAGCTCATGGGAGTGCTGACGTAGGCCACACTCCCATACAGAAAACTACTTCCCAACTTTTAAATGGCACTGGCAGTGAGATCACTAAAGCAAATTGTATCAATGGAGAACTCTGAGAATACTTCATCCTTAATTGGATCGATACAAAATTTTGTTTGAATTCTTAAAAAAGACAAAATAAAATCAATACAAAGTTGGGTCAACTTGGATTGAGGAAAAAAATAAGTCACGAAGAGAAAATCCAAATAGACAATATGTGTGGTTCCATGTATGTAATTTTTTTTTTTCTTTTTTTTTTTGATAATAAAGAAAATTGAAAGGAAAGAACAGCAAGCAAATTATCTGTTACAGTAGCATTTATTTTTTCTACCCTAGCAAAGCAAAGAATTTTCTACTCCACACGCCATATTGTGCTACATGGATTGGTGTGATATAGCAATTCTTACCAAAGACATCTGCTAATTCTGGGTGAGGAACTTGCAGCTGCTATGTTATTTTTCGGCATCTTTATGGGAGTCGAAAATGTTGCAGATCCAATATACATAATGAGGCCTCTAAGCCCACCTAATAGGCAATTGAGAAATAATGCATTGCCGAAGTATGCAGGTCAAGAGCAGAACCATTAAAAATGAAGGTATCTTTACTATAACAGTCAGGAATTTTTGTTCTCTTTTTTTTACAGTCACAAACCAAAATCGGCCAAACACTATTTATTTTACACCACCAAGACATCAGTGAACCTGGCCCTAAAGAACTCTAGCTTACTTCTTTCAAACACTTCTGTGGGAAAAGGCAGAAAAATTCAAAGGAAAAGAACAAATACAATATTTTTTTGAACAAAGCTATAATAATTTCTCAGAATACCCAACATAGTCAGCATTCAGAACAAAGATCCGAAGGATATATTCAATACGTAGATTCCATCTTTGCTGTTAGATTTTTGCCAAGTAGATGATACTTAGTCCTGTGGCCAAAGGAAATATGCAAAAGATGGACATGTTAAGCCCAAGATCATTTTTGAGCTTGCTGCTGTTGATGATGGGCTTGTCCCTTTAGAGAAAGCTTTGGTGCTATAGCACGTAGCTCGTTCGCAATCTCTGTGAAGCTTGGCCTCTCTGATGGCTCAGATGACCAACATCTCTCCATCAGTGATCTCCACTCAGGATCACAAGATTCAGGTACCAGTGGCCGCAATGTGTTACTAACAATGCCACCTGTTTTTTCATTTAAAGGACAACAATCAAAGTCCAAAACTTTGGCTCCATTTGGTTGCAAGGGAAATAAAGGGAAGGGAAATGAAACCAAATCAATACTAAAATTGAAAAGTTTGTAACTATTATCTAACATGATTGTGTAACTAACTCTAAAACATTAAAAATTTTCTTTACTTTGTAACTAAATCCTTTTATTTGAAAAAAAAAATAGACTGTGTCTAAACATATAATTATTAAATACGAAGAGTATTTAAAAATATATTTATTAAATACGATGAGTTTTAAATAGGTTACACAATCATGATTACCGAACATCTCATTTTCCTTTTTAAATCTTCTGCTTTTTTTTGGTAAAGATTTTCCTTTTTAAATCAAAGGGGAGGGTTTCCTACAAGGGAGTGTAAGAAGAAATCTACACACTCAGCCAATGAGGGGTTGGAAAATGGTATCATCCTTATGGGGTCCACATATGAGTATGAGACCCACATGATCATATTAGGAGAGAGAATGTCAGAGTGGACCCCTCTGCTTGTTATGTGAGTAAGGTATCAAGGAATCTGTACAAGGGCAGTGTAGCAATCTTTTTCCCTTGAATCAATTTCCCTTCCCTTCCCTTCTTACCAAACGGATTTGTATGGTGATTCTACTAAGAAATTTACCTATGATAGCCCCATAGTGCAAGTCTGCATACGGTTCTTCTCCTGTAAGAAGCTCCCACAAGACGATGCCAAACGAAAATACATCAACCTGAAACCACACCCGCAAATATCAAGAGTGATGGAAGATATCCAAAATGTTCAGG
Source organism: Telopea speciosissima (assembly GCF_018873765.1). NCBI lineage: Eukaryota > Viridiplantae > Streptophyta > Magnoliopsida > Proteales > Proteaceae > Telopea > Telopea speciosissima. Next base: position 63,517,911 of record NC_057917.1, on the reverse strand, counting down.
TCAGAGAGCATGGTGCATCAATTGCCAACTCAAAAAAGAAGGGCACAAAAACCTTCTCAGAGACCAGGCTGCTGCCGTCATTCAGAAGCTCTGGAGCCATCCATGGTAGTGTTCCCCGCACACCACCAGAAATTAGAGTCTGACATTTCACTTTTGACAGGCCCAAATCACCAACCTGCATCAAAACAGAGTGTAAGGATACAATAATATTTAAAAATTTAAATGGCACACCAAATTTCTTAAATGGTGCATAATGCACATGGGTATGCTGAAAAAAGAAAAGATTAGATCTTTGGTCAAGGAATTAGCATCTGATTCTAGAAGGAAACAAAATCATCTGTTACTTTGTGGTGAAGATAACCAGTTGTCCTATTCTAGACAAGTAATGAACAATATGGAAATCTCCCCATGGTTATTGTCCTTCTACAAGGCAGGAATAACAATAGTAGTCGACAAGGTCCAACGCACTTCCCAAGTGGAAAGCAAGCAACAATGCAAAGTAACGACCTCGAAGAATAACATAGACCGGTCCAATTAAGAGATCAAACACTCAAATCAGAAAGGTGAGGAAAAGATAGAATTATTTAATAACTTTTCAGACTAACTGGTTCTTCCACATTTCTAAAATCTCTAGAAATGGGTTCTAGCGGAAGAACAAGTCAAATCAACAATAAAACATACTCAAAAATGGATCGACCTTGCAGAGGAGGGAATATGAATTGGAACATTTTTTTCCACCAAATATAATTTAAAAATCTAATCCCACAAACTAGATCTTAAAACAAACTGCATTTAAAAGGACAGACGAGAGAATAGTATCAACAGTGTGGAGGCCAAAACAGGTCTGCTATATACCCTGATTGGAAACCCACTAATTGAAATCTACTGCAGTAGATCCGAATCACTAAGAACCAGATTATTGAATCCATGTGGAGGATCTGCACAAACACTACAAAAGAAAGGCCATGTTTCCCCTGATGCTACCTAATTCATACTCATCTCTATTTTGGTCCGCATACTTCCACCAACAATGTGATCATATCTCCTCACTTTCCTACCAAACATCAACTAGTTCTCATTACCAATTTTGCATGGAATGTGAAAACAGAACTCCAAGCAATCTCAAAGAATTAATAGGGTTGACTATAAGTAACCAAGGACTCCAACTTTTTTTTACTGAACACACTCCTGTTATGAGCACTCCAATTCAAGATTTGCCTACTTCAAGCAAAACACCAAGAAGAAAAATAACTGTCGAACTGGATTTTAGATGCGACCCTACTTGATCCAAATCAGTGATGCATTTAAAATGACTGAAGGGTTTCTTCGACAGTGAAATTGTAGATGGCAAAATGAATCCATTATTTCTATTCAATTTCACACCAGCAATGCTTGAGGGAAGTTATGTTTGACAACCAAAACTTAATGCATGGACAAACAATACCACAAAGCAATGATGTTACATTAGCTTGAACACAAAGCGAGGACTAGGTTGGGGATAGTTCTCAACCACCTCATCATATGAGGGAAGAAACAGCCATATGCTGACACAGTATATGACCTCCCTATCTCTTACAGTTTCATACCCATTCCACAGAGATTAAGCCTCCTTAACAAGTGCAGGGAAACAAATTTTAGAAAGGACAGGCCACAGGGCTGCAACTCCACTCTCAGCAGAAAAGTTTTAGCTATCCTTCCTTCTACTTCGCCTCCTTTCTCTTCCTTTCTTTTCTAGCCCCGGACTAATTGCTCAAGAGAGGCAACTGCTTTTGGGCTTATAGTCCACTATCATATTCAAGAAATTTCATCATTTGTTCTATCCCCTTCATAATTTTTTTTTAATCAGCAACCAAAATATTTAATTAATGTTGGAAACAGCAAATACAAGTAATCTATCCAAAAAAAAAAAGCAAACACAGGTCAGAATTCTAATGTAGTCAACACACAGCCCTCATCATCTTCAAATACCCTCCTGTTCCTCTCAGTCCATTAACCCACCAAACAGAACAGGGCATCATAGACCATAAAAGTCCAGGTCTAACAGATGATTGAAATCAGACCATTGAGGAAACATTTGCTTCACTGCAGAGTGGGAGACCAGCCACAGCCAAACATACCCAAATAGTAAGACCATAATACTACAGCCAACTCAATTTCCAAATACATGTGTTGGGTGACTTCTCAGCCTTGCCACACAGATAACATCTAAAAGCTAGCATGCAAACTCTAGATTTGAACTGTTAAGGAAATAGCTTCTTTAATTCTATAACCTAAGCAAATGCAAACACTTTGGAGGGAACAAACTCTTTCCTATGCAAGCTCTGTAACTGGTTTCCAATGCTTCATTACAGACAAAGTTATAGTAAGATTCAAAAGAACACAGTCCTCCACCTCCACATTCCTTCCTTTGAGTAAAATAAAAATTAGGCACTCACTCTATCAACAAGAAGTAGGGCCTGCTACATTTGTGTGATTTTTTCAAAAGTTCATTCCTTCCCTCATTCTTTTGTTTCTTCTTGACAGCAATTTTGTTCTCCTAATTCCCAATTCCCTAGTCTCCCTGTTACAGTCAATCCACTATTAAGGGCCGCTTCCTTAATAATTTTTAACAATCTTCCACTTCCTCATAATTTTTTGGAGAAATGTGCTAATATGTCCTCATCAATTGGGGAAGGAGGCAAAATTCTTGCTTTAGTTTTCGTTTTGAGTATACCTGCAAGGCCTGGGAAGCTTGTCGTCTCTCTCTGGTACAATCCCTTTCTTCTTCATTCCTTATATTCTTCTTCTTCCCTAATTTGCGATACTCTATTTTCCAAGCTATTTTCAGACCTCTCGATTTAATTTTAACTGCTGCTAGTGAGATCTGCTTAGTCTGTAACTTAGCCTACAAACATGCGTTGTTGTTTCTTGTTGAATCCCATCACCACAGTGGGATATACCTCATTGTTTTCATGCCACTCACTCGTCTGCTCTGTTTCTGCACGACCTAACAGCCACCAACCAGTTGGATCGATTTCCCTTGATTATTCTTCTTTCCCTTTAAGAACTTGGGAGTTATATCCTTACCCTAGGGTAGGGGTGTCAAACCCCTAACCTGAACCAAAACAAAAAATGAAGCATATCGAATATTGCGAATCGAACCCAAACTGGACCACAACAAACCGACCTTAGAAAACCAGACCGGAACCAAACCCAAATAACTCAATAAGAAACCGATATACAATTTTTCCCATATTTATATGTACATGTCAAACCAAACCAAACCCAATACCAGACCGAAACCGAACCGGTGCAACCTTATTGGATTGGCTTTGGACTCACCCATTGTCGCACCAAAACGGCCCAAACCGGCCGATTGACACCCCTACTAAGGGTGTCAATTTAGAACCGAAACCAACCGTTTAAAACGAACCGAAGTAAATCGGTTCGGTTTTGGTTTCCAAAGCTGGAATCTTTTCTAGGCTCAGTTCTGTTTCATGCGTAAAACTGTTAAACCGAACCGAATTACCTATTTTCAAACCGAATAAGGAACCGTATAAATTATATTCAATTTTTTTTTTAATCGAATATACTCTGTCTTTGTTCTGCTTAGCTTAAAGCCTCGTGATTCAAAGTTTGATCTCCATAACTCCAGCTTTGCATTAATCCCTTCCATTGTCTCATCTATCAAAATAATATCATCAGTGAAAAGCATACACCAAGGGACCTCATCTTGGATGTGCCTGGTTAAATCATCCATTATGAGTGCAAACAAATAGGGGCTTAGAGCTGATCCTTGATGTAACCCAATTGTAATAGGGAATTCACTACTTTCTAACATTATTTAGTATGCTACAATATATACCTTATATCCTCAAAAATCAACATTACGCAACATCAAGTCATCAAAAATCAACATTACGCCACATCAAGTCATCAAAAATCAACATTAAGCCACATCAAGTCATAAAAACCAATATTAAGCCACATCAAGGCATCAAAAATCAACAAAGAATTACAAGACAGCAGAACTGAAGAAGCAAGCTATTGGAAGTTTGAAACAATCAAAACATACATTTGGTTTATACTTTTCTTGGAATTGGTCATTGTCCTGGTATACCTAGTCTCACATTTGGTTTATATTGTTCTTAGAAAATATGAGCTTATCTATAAGTAATTAAACTGCTCTCGATTTAGAGAAATTTTCTTGTTCTCTAAGAAGTTTGACTAGTCAAATGATTTTATTTTTACATGATTTTTTGGAATTAGGTAGAGCACAAAACCAGCTTTCCAACAAATCCAAGATTGTTTATTTCTGATTTATATAGGAGTTATGTTCCGGTCAAACCTTATTTGGTATGTGCGAATGCTATCGTAATTGCTCTTCAAGAAAATATTTTTTAGATATCATAAAATTAATATTTTACTGCTCTTTTGGTTTTTAGCAATGTTTACCATATTAAGATTTATGGAATTTTCAGATTTGAGAAAAACCCCAGCATTAGAAAGTTGAAAATTTCACCTACCGCCGAAAATCCAGTTTTTGTTCTCTAACTGGAGGGTTGACTTTTTATCCTTTTGAAATTTGATTTTTTAGATATTTTTATTGGATTCAAATAGGGGGGTATTTGCTTATTTATGAATAATAACTTAAGTAAATAAAAACAGTTACTTAAATGATATTTGGCATAAATAAGGGCCAAACCGGGTTCAATACCACAAAGGCGACAGTCGCCTAGACCCCACAAAATCCACTTGGATGCCTAGGCGACGCCTTGACAACTATGGTTAAGGATTGGGTTAGGCCTTTCCTTTTTAGTGTTTGAGTTCATTTATGAGTTTTATGTACAAGGTTGTAAAGGGGCCCACAATTGTACACGAATTTGATAAATAAAGTTGTTGCATTTGCTTCTCTCTTCTCCATTGAAGATCCCTTGTGTTTGATCAAGGAACCCCTTGTTTGCGATCAAGGTAGGTTGGTGTTTGATCCAACTGAACCACTTTGTAGTGTGAAGCTCAGGTGTTATTTTCCATTGTTCTTATTATTCCATCATCTTCTTCATCCGTTAACAAGTATTCTTCTATTTTCCTGCAACTTGAACCCTACTTTCTAGAAGATCATGCGTAGCACTTTTTTTGAGATTAAGCAAACCAGCCGTTGGATTTGGCTGAAATCTGGATTGAATCTTAAGAACCCTAACTTAAGAACTCGATTGAAGTCTCACTCAATTCTGACCAGCAAATTGGCTGCTGGAGTGAAATCTCTATTTTGCCCTTTACCTTGTTAAACCGTGTTTTACATCTGAATTCTGATTCTGATTTCATAAACCTAATTACCTACTGATTATAGGTTAATTTCATATCTGAAATCAGCAACCTATCTTCACCTTCAAAACCTAATTTCATTAGTTATTTTACTGTTTTACCCCTAGTCCTAGTGCTACTAGGACTTGGAGTATTTGCTGATCTGGCCATCTGATTAGCTTCAGAGTTTCAGCAAACCTTCCCTATGCTGTTTGGTAAGCTAGATCTCAGTTTCAGCCTTGTTTGTCCATCTGATTTTGTTTAATTTGATTTCTCTTAAATCTAAATTTTATTCTCTGTGAAAGATCTTGTTTGGCTATTGTTTTGATCATTCACATTCAGTACTACATTACCTACCCTAGGGCAATTTAAACCCTAGAGTTCTATCCCAAACCAACCCTTCTGTTGTGAGTTTTTAACTTGAGATCAGACCTGGTTCCTAAACTACCGCCAGGACCTGTTTCAGTAAGTTTCTATTCATCTTCAAGTGGCTAAATCCAGATAATGTTTGCTGGGATTGATAGGGTTGTGGGTTAGCAACCTACACCTGAAACCCCACCTTGAAAAGGGCTGAATTGAAGGAGTTCATCTAAATGAAATAGAATTATAATCTCAGCTGGTTTGCTGAAACCGTGGGGTTGAAAGCAACTCTTTATGTTATAATATATAATGAGTAATTTATGAACTTACAATAAAACCCTTTAACTCTTGTTAAACCGATGGTATGATTATGTAAACCACGATATAGGGACTAGGTATGATTATGTAAACCATTATGCTTTTCTGATTTATTCTGCTTTCCTAGTTGTACTAGGAGTTTGTTAGTTTAGTTTTCTTTCTTTTGCTCTTTCCTAGTCTGAATAGGAAAGCTGCCTGTGTAGTACGTTTCTTTCTATAAGTAAGATTGAAAAGGAGGAGGCTTGATGCAGATTCATCATCAAATAAGGCTTGTTTCATTGGGAATAAGTGTAGGGTTGGGATATATATATGTTGGGCCTTTGTTCCCAAGGGTTTTCTATGTATTAGGCCACTTTAGTGGGCCTGAAATAGGGGTATATAGGTTGCATACGGGATTAGCCCAATACTTAGTTTTTATTTTGTGTTTTTAATTGAACCGGTTTAAATTGGTTCAATTGGTCTAATTTAAGTGAAGTGATCCTATTGGCTAAGAGGTTCTTATATCCTATTGGCTACTAGGGAATCTTCTTTATTCTAAGTAGTTTAAGTTGTTTTAAGTCATTAGGACTCTATTTTGAGTCTATTTGAGTTTCCTAGTTAGTTTAAGTTGCCTAATAGGTTAGGGATAAGGTTAGGTCATTCCTTTTTAGTGTCTAAGTCTATTTTTGAGTCTTCTATATAAGTTTGTAAGGGAGGCCAGCATTGAACACGAATTTGATTAATGAAAAGCTTTTTGTTTGCTGCTGCCCTGCTCTGTTGAGTGTGCATCCTTGTGGTTCTATCAAGGTGGAAAGGGACTGGTGGAATCCGGTTGACTCCTTACGCCGTGACGGCTGGGAGGATCTTCTTCAATTCGAAGGTGGTTCTATCCTTCACATCTGTTCAAGCTGCTGCCAGTGGAATCTCCAGTAAGTTTGACACCCAATTTCTTCTTCTAACCCTCTAATCCTTTCCCCCAATTGATCCCCTTTATGTTTTGTTTGAATCCCATAAACCCTAACTCCATTAAACCCTAGATCTTGCTGTCCAGTTTTACAGAATTTTCAAAACACTTAAAACTCTATAATACCTACATTATTATTGTCCTATAAACCTGCCTAGCCATACCCCCTAAGCCCCCCTTCCATTATCCTAACCTAAGCCCTAGATTTGACCTAAAACTGCAATTCTGTCCTACTGAAACTGTAGAACCAGCAGCCCCTTTGTTTCTTGTTATTGGTCCTGGTTTAATTGGCTTCTAGTAGGGCTTTACCCTATCTAGAACTACATTAAGGCTGCTATCGGTTGTTAAACTCTCTAGCAGCCTCCTTCTCTTCTTCCTCAATCTCTTCTCTTCTCTTGTCTACTGGTTCTCTTATTCTGATATTGTCACATGGTATCAGAGCAATACACCAATAAATCACCCTTTTCAAATCCGGGTTTGATAGTTCTCTCTCAAACAACTCTCAATCCTTGGTTGCAGCTACCATATGTACCTATCTGCTACAAGTTTCCCTAGTTATTGATAAATATGAATTAAACTAGGGCACTCTTCTTTTTATAAACTGCTGGTTATGAAGACTATGGTTTTTTGAAGACATTTTTTCAAGTTTATGAAGCCTGTGGTTGACTATTCTGGAGTTCATGAGATCTGAACTTTCTTATGAGCCATTTGATGCCTCTCATAATTTGAGGATTATTTGGCCTATATCTAAGGTAGACTCGATCCAATTTTCAGAAGTTTTTAACGGTCTGATGTTCTGCAATCTGCCTTCTCCAAGTGACCTGCAGATCTCTGTTTTTAGGGCTATCTTCAGATCACACTTTCTTGCCATTGATTTTAATCTAACCATTTGCTTTGGTTGAGATTTTGGGAACTTACACATATGCCCCTCCCCAGACCCTGCAGTAGCGGGAACCTCGTGGACTGGATACGCCTTTTTATTCTCCTGCATCAGGCTCTCCTTCGATCAGACCTACTATTGTTCTGAGATTTGAATTCACCCAAATCTGGGTGTTGACTCTATCGGCTACTGGTTATCATCAACATAAACTGCTGCTGCCTATCAATTGTGACTCTACCATTGGTTGGACTGTTTGATTGAGCATCATTATTCTGCTACTTCTGATTTCTTCAACTAAATCAAGGTTTATACTATTCCACTGACTGTGGACTACTCGGTGAATGCTATCTCTAATTCCTATACTACCAGCCTGTATAATGGCAAAAGCTAAGGCTCCTGTGGACAATGTCCACATACAGATCACCAATATCAAGTTGAATGGTGTATCTAATTATACGTTGTGGTCTCAGGCAGTTCTTGTTTAGATACATGCTAAGGGGAAGATGAAATATCTCACTAATGATCCCCCTTCTGTTGATTCTAAAGATCCTACTTCTCCTACAGCATATGAAGACTGGATGCGTGAGAATTTCACACTCAAAATATGGTCTCAGGCAGTTCTTGTTTACATACATGCTAAGGGGAAGATGAAATATCTCACTAATGATCCCCCTTCTGTTGATTCTAAAGATCCTACTTCTCCCACAGCTTATGAAGACTGGATGTGTGAGAATTTCACACTCAAAATATGGTTGTGGAACAGTATTGACCCTGCCATTGTTGCTAATGTCATGTTTCATAATACTACAAAAGGAGTGTTGAATGATTTGAAGGGAAGTTTCTCTCTAGAAAAAATATTTCTCGAACTTATAAGTTGCATGAGAAGTTATTCAATTGTAAGCAGGGTGATAAGTACTTGAATGAATATTTCAGCAGTTACAAGGGCATTATTGAAGAACTTCTGGTGCACCAACCATTTACTACTGATTTGAGCAGTTAAAGCTGCAGCGTGCAGAATTTCATGTTGCCAAGTTCCTTGCTGGTCTGAACCCTGACTATCAGTCTATCAAAAGCCAGCTTCTGGCCTGTGAGAAAATACCTTCACTAAAATTGAAGCTTCACCATATCTAAAGGAAGGTCAGCCTTTACTGCCGGTAGAGGTTGTGGTCCATCCTTCTTTGGACGAGGTCGTGGTCTTGGAACTGGTGGTTGTCGCACAGGTGGACAGTCCTATAAAAATTATCGACCTTGCTCCTATTATGGTAAGCAAAATCATACTGTTGATACCTGTTGGGCTAAGCAAGGCCGATCTGAATGGGCCAATGAATTGGTCAACACTGCTATGACTGATAACACTAAGCGAGAACCTATTGGCGACATTTTATCTGCATCTGGAGCTTCTTCCATTGTGACTGTTCCTCGAGATGATTATAATCAGATCCTCAAGCGTCTGCAATAACTTGATGCATCTACTAATACTTCCACAACCACCCTAGCTCACACAGGTAACTCCGCCCTATTTACTACTACTACTTCGTGGATCATTGATTCCAGCGCTTCCTCTCGCATGATTGGTAAGGCTGATTTATTCTCCTCTATTGCTGAACTTTGACAGTCCTCTCCAGTCATCCTTGCTGATGGCTCCTCTACACATGTGACAATCATGGTACCGTTTAATGTAGCTCACAATAGGATAAAGATCCTATTAGAGGCCAAGCAATAGGATTAAGAAAGGGTTGCTGCTTTGATTGGGCTGTTTAGGGCTGTTTAGGGCAAATTTAGGGTTTAGGCTAGGGTTATGGATGAAAGTAATATATGGTAATGATCAGCAGGCCTATGGAATTATTTTGATATAAAAAAAATAAGATTGATTAGGTTTTATAATTCTGCAGATTTAGGGTTAGGGTTTTGGGTTTTAGAAATTAAGAAAAATTACCAAAACTAGGGTTATGAGTGGGCTGTGAAGGCTGGGCTTGGGTTCGAGTTTACCAAACAAGGAGGGGAAGGTTCGATCCCAATATGGGAGGGTTTTGATGGTTAGAAGTACTGATTCTGGAATTTTAGGGTTTTTAGGTTTATGGGGGGATGAGGGGATTCTAGGGTTTTGAACTAGGGATGGGGGCAGCAGTCAAGATCGAGTGGAGGGGTTACTGTAGTGATGCTGTATCTGAAGTTTGAAGGGATTTGGGTGATAGACTATGGCTGGACAGAATTTAGAACACTAGGGTTTATGAAATTAAAACAGAAAATAAAGAGGGAATTGATTGGGAAGGAGAATGAATAGAAAAAACAGAATTTAAAGTTCAAACTCATCACTAGAATCCACCGGCAGCAGTTTGAATGATGAAGGATGAAGCCACCTTCAGAGAGAGATCCTCCCAGCCGTCACGGCGTAAGGAGTCGCAGGAATCCACCCACCCTTTCCACCTTGAAATCCACAAGGATGCACACTCAAAGGAGCAGAACAGCAGCAACAGTCGGCCAGCAGCAGAAAACAGTCTTTTAATTCAAATTTCAATGTGGGGAAGCCCTCCACGATTTACTATATTAATAAGATGGCTTTATGCCAAGTCCTAGTACAATTTAAAGTCTTTTCCTTCAAAAATCATGGAAGGAAGAGATTTAATCTAACTTAACTAATTTAAAACAGTAAAAGACCTATTTAACCCTACTAACTTAAGTTAAAGATATCTAACTTAAAAAAACTAATTTAAAAGAAGATTCCATATTAGCCAATAGGATATAAGGACCTATTAACCAATAGGAACACTTCACTTAAATTAGACCAATTGAACCAATTGGATGCAACCAATTCTAAACCGGTTCAATCTAAAAACAGGAAAACAAACTAAGTATTGGGCTAATCCCATATGCAACCTATATACCCCTAGTTTAGGCTCCTTAAAGTGGCCTAATACATAAAAAACCCTTGGGAACAAAGGCCCAACATATATATAACCCAACTCTAGGCCTATTTCTAAAGAAATAAGCCCTATTTGGTGATCATTCTGCATCACCTTTTCAACCACTGCCTCCATGACACAGTCATTTGTTCTCCATGTTCCTCGTTTACCATTAAGTCTCTAATCTGTTAGCAAACTTACTAAAGCTCTTAACTATTCTGTTAATTTATCCTTCTTACCGTGTTTTTCAGGACTTTCAAACAAGGAGAAAGATTGGTGGTGGGGTTGAGTAGGCCGATCTATATTATCTGGACGACACGAAACCTTCTATTGCGGCTGCTACAATTACTGGTGGTACATCTCGTCTTCAGTAGCATCATCGTCTAGGCCATCTATCCTTATCCAAGCTACAGCTCATGGTTCCCAGATACCCGTCTCGAGTGTGAAGCCTATGAACTGGGAAAACATCACATATCGTCTTTTCCCTCTAGGAGTGTGTCTAGGAGTCCATCTTTATTTCATTTAGTTCATTCGGATATTTTGGTACCATGTCGAGTCTGGAACAGATTTGGTTTTTATACTTTGTTACTTTTGTTGATGATTACTCCTGATCAACTTGGGTTTATTTATTGAAAGATCTGCCTGAATTTATTACTGTATTTAAGAATTTTTACCATGAAATAAAAACTTTGTTTGATATTTCTATCAACATTTTCAGATCTGATAATGCTCTTGAATATGTTCAAACTGAGATTTCTCAATTTTGTTTAGGTAATGGTATGATTCATTAGACTAACTATTCCTATACACCTCAACAAAATGGGGTGGCTGAACGCAAGAATTGACACTTATTAGAAGTTCGATCTCTTAGGATACACATGCAGGTTCCCAAACATTTTTTGTGTGACACCATTCTTGCTGCTTGTTTTCCCATAAATAGGATGCCCTCTTCTGTTTTAGGAAACCAATCCCCCTTTTCTATGTTTTATCCTACTGGTTGTCCTTTTTCTCTTCCTCAAGGGTGTTTGGTTGTGTTTGTTTTGATCAAATCTTATCCCCTCATGTTGATAAATTGTCTCCTCGTGCTGTTAAATGTATTTTTCTTGGTTATTCTAGAACTCAATAGGATTATAAGTGCTATGATCTTGTTTCTCATAAACAATACATTAGTGCTGATGTCACATTTTCAAGAACACATCCTATTATTCTTCTCCTGCTTCTACTCTACCTTCTCCTGCAGGTTCAGCCAGTCCTCCTATTCCTGCACTTATTCCTTTGGATTTCTCTCCTACTAAACCATTATAAGTTATCAGCGGCACGAGAAGATTGCGCCCCCTACTAGTTCGGCCCCGGCTCCACCTGCCATGCAATCGGATCTTGGCTCTGTGGTCCCTGTTCCACATGCCATACAATTTGCTCCTAGTTTTGTGGTCACTACTGATCTTCCCGTTGCTATTCGCTAAGGTAAATGTACCTGTACTCACAAGTCTTTGACTGCTTATACTATTGAGAATTATGTGTCTATTTCCCATCTTCCTTCTCAGTTCCATAATTTTGCTTTTTTCCTATCCACTAATTATGTTCCTCACCATCACCGTGAGGCTTTATCTCACCCTAGTTGGAAGGTAGCTATAGACACGAAAATGGAGGCCTTAGTGTCAAGGGGAACATGGATACTAGTGAATTTACCTCTCAGTAAAGACCTTGTCAAGTGTTGTTGGGTGTACACCATCAAGTGCAATCTTGATGGTACTTTTGAACATCTCAAGTCCATGCTTGTTGGAAAAGGGTACACACTTAAATGGTGTTGATTATTTTGAGATGTTTTCTCCTGTTGCCCGTCTGAATTCTATTCGTGTTCTCATATCTCTGGCAGTCAATTTGGACTGGCCCCTCTATCAGATGGATATTAATAATGCCTTCCTCTATGGTAGCCTATAGGAAGAATTTTACATGTTGCTCAGGGGGAGAATTCTACCAAAGTGTGCAAGTTACATAAGGCTATCAATGGGTTGAAGCAATCCCCTAGAGCTTGGTTTGACAAATTAAGCACTATTGTTACTCGTCGTGCCTTTTCCCATTGTTATTCTGATCATTCTATATTTGTACGATGCAAGAATTCCAAAGTTGTGGTGATGGTTGTTCATGTGGATGATATAATTATCTCTAGGAATGATGGATCAGGGATTGCAGTAGTAAAATCATATCTGCAACAGCATTTTCAGATGAAGGACTTACGTCCTCTCAGGTACTTCCTTGGAATTGAGGTCCTACGCAGTAAGAAAGGAATCAGTATGTCACAGAGCAAGAACGTATTAGATCTTTTATCTGAAACAGGTATGCTTGCTTCCAAACATGTTGACACTCCTATGGACCCTTACCAGAAGCTTGAGACTGATGATGGCGAAGATCTTGAGGATAAGCATCAGTACAAGAAACCAGTGGGTAAGCTTATTTATTTGATTGTTACTAGGCCAGGCATATCCTTTGTCGTTGTTGAGTTGGTGTCGTCATTCAATTTATGCAATCACCCAAGAAAGCTCATTCGAAGGTAGCATGTTGCATCATAAGATATCTGAAAGGGGCTCCAGCCTCCAAGAAAAGGGCGTATTTATAAATTTCGTCAGAGAGTTGATTCGATAGGGTTCTCTGATGCTAACTGGGATGGTTCTGCCAGTGATAGAAGATCAACCATTGGATATTTGTTGGAGGTAACCTAGTCACTTGGTGCAGCAAGAAGCAAACAATTGTGGCTAGGTCCAGAGCCAAAGCTGAGTATAGAGCTATGGCTCATACTGCCACTGAACTTATGTGATGGAAGTCATTACTCTAAGAGTTGGAACTTCCAATTACCTCTCCTATGAAGATGTTCTATGATAATCATGTTGTAATCTATATTAATAGCAATTCAGTGTTCCGTGAAAGAACCAAACACAATGAAGTTGACTGTCATTTTGTGCGGGATGCAATCATGAAGAAACTACTAGTTACTCCATTCATCGCCTCTGCTGATCAGCTTGGTGACTTGTTCACTAAGTCTTTGTTCGGTCCTGCATTCCAGAAGGGTTGTTCCAAGCTGGGCATGGGTGATTTGTATGCTCCAGCAGTCCAGCTTGACGGGGAGTGTTAAATCGTGGGAATGATTATGTCTATCATGGATTTTGCTTTTCTCCTTCGTTCTGTTTTCCTAGTTGTACACTTGTACTAGGAGTTTGTTAGTTTAGTTTTCTTTCTTTTGCTCTTTCCTAGTCTGAATAGGAAAGCTGCCTGTGTACTATGTTTCTTTCTATAAATAAGATTGGAAAGTGGGAGGCTGCTATCGGTTGTTGAACTCTCCTTTCTCTTCTTAATCACCTCTCTTTTTTATTGGTTCTCTTATTTTGATATTGTCACAACTCTCAAACTTGTTTCTGTTTTATCACTATCCTTAAGTTAACTTTCAAAGTTGCCTCTCTCTTTTGAAATAATTCCTGATACAGTCCCACACCTTACTCTTAAGGGCTTGATTCCTCTCCAAAATTACAAATTGCCATTATCTTTTTCCTGAACCATTTACCATCTGGGTGGGCCCATAGTGACCATAATCAGAGTTTTAGGGCCCGTGGTCACATTATTACCAAACGGGTTTGTGTCAGTCCAATGGAAGCATTGCTGCATCAATTCCCCCAAAGTTGAGAAAAACTTGTCCTCAAGTTTTGTAGAAGTACAAAAATAGGAAAGCTGGGAAGAATGTCTCATGCTCCACACTATTTTCTCAAACCAGGTTCAGAAGATGAAGCACTGATGGCGCATCCTCATCTTGAAATATAAGGGGAATAACAAACTTAATATCTAAAACACCCATCGTTGCAGTAGATCTTTTGTCGCTTCACCCACAACCTCATGTTCTTCACAAGGGGGTTCAATAGGTAGAGTTGTATCCACGTCATGACCCATAATCTTCTCGTCTTCCTTTGCCGATACAGGCTATTCTTCTTGTCATTGGATTGTTGGTGTCTTTAGGCTTTGAACATACTTCGTCAAGCAGCCCTCGAATAAAATCATTTATCGTAAATGAGGGGGATTTAGGATACAGAAATTTTGATCGCGATCAACTACACCCTTTATCGCTTCCAACCATTACTGACCAACTTTAATGATACATTTGGAGGAATCAAACAATTGACAACAAGCACCATCAAAGTATTGAGAAATCAAAAATTCGACAAAGACATCACCTTCAAAATGATGATCTCATTTATATCAGACAACATCTACACCACGGACTACAAAACGAAATTTTCACTTCGCCCTTCATCAGTTAATAAAACAGCAGTTCTTACATTTGGGCAAAAAAAATACTCTGGTCTTGAAAACATAGGTATCCGTGACCAGGTTAGCTCTAATACTTAATAATGTGACCACGGGTCCTAAAACCCTGAATTTGGGTTGCTATAGGCCCACCCAGGAGATAAACGGTTCAAATGAAATAAATAATGACAATTCTATAATTTTTTAGGCAAATCAAGCCCTTGAGAGTAAGGTCACAAAATGTGGGACAATAAAAAGAATTATTTCAAAAGAGGGAGGGAAATTGTAGAAGTTAATTTAAGGATACTGATAACACAAATACAAGTTTGAGAATTAAGGGCCTTATTGTAAATTCATGAAGTACTCATTATCTATAATAACATAAGGAGACACCTTCAACATCACAATCACAGCAAACCAACAAAGAATTTTTTTTTTGTTCCAGGTAAGTGAACTCCTTCGTTTCAGCTATTTTCAAGGTGGGAGCATAGATTGCTAACCCACAGTCCTTTCAATCCCAACAAACATGATTTGGATTCAACCACTTGAAGATGAATAAAAACTTGTTGAAACAGGACTTGACAGTAGTTCAGGAACCAGGTATAATCTCAAGTTAATAACTCAAAGGAGAAGAGTTTGTTTGCGATAAAACTCTAGGGTGTAGGTCGGCCTAAGGTAAGGATTTAACTCCCAAGTTCTTAGAGGGAAAGAGGAAGAATCAAGGGAAATTGATCCAACTAGGTTGGTGGATTTTAGGTCACCCAGAAACAAAGCAGGCTACTGACTAGCATGAAAAAGTGAGGCATATCCCATTGTGGTGATGGGATTCAACAAGAAACAGCAGCACACGTTTGTAGGCTAAGTTCCAAACCAAATAGATCTCACTAGCAGCAATTAAAATAAAAACGAGAGGGCTGAAAATAGCTTGAAAAACAAAGTATCGTAGAATAGGGAAGATGAAGAAAGGGATCATACCATGGAGAGAGAGAAGGGAACAAGAGCCAACAAGCTGTACAGGCCATGCAGGCCCACTCAAACTGAAACTCAGCATTCATTACATTCTCTGATTACTACATGGTTACAACATGTATACATAAAGGTAAAACTCCTAATTACTTTGTATTACAGAGATGGAACTCAATTAGAAAACTAACACTAAAACATAAAGGTAAAACTCCTAATTACTTTCTAAAACAGAGATAGAACTCAATCAGAAAACTAACACTAAAACAAGGAAACCAATCTCTTACATATTCTACCTTCCATAAAAATAAAGATTACAAGATTAACCCTAAATAATAGGGAAAATTGCCTAGATCTACTAGATAAGAAAATAAATTACAAAACAAGTAGGGTTGACTTTGTTTTACATCTATTTCTTTGTAAACCTACTTGTTTTGTAATTATTGTTTTGATCTAGAAGATCTAGGAAACTGTCCCTAAATAATAAACCCCTACCCTACTGGAACAAAACTAAATTTGGACCCAGTTCGTCCAGGTCAACTCCATTTTACGGTCGGTTCAAGGAAGTGTTATCGCATCACCCCCCCCCCCCCCCACTTTCCCCCAGAAGTAGGAGTAACAAGTCCTCATTAAAGGTAATTGCTTTAGACCTCTCAAATATGAAACGTTTTGCTTCCAGGTTCTTTATTAGACTGACCATCCTATCTATCACCTGGGATGTAACTAGGGGCAGCACATAAGAAATCCTCACTCAAATTTGAACTTACATCAGACGGCTCAACCCTATTCCAATATTCATCAATTTTATAACTGAGCTAGCCAATCTGCACCCCAATCTATCACTAACACCTTCCACTGAATTGCTTTAGTTACACTATTGACACTATATACTGAGAGGTTTGCAAGGGAGTCTCCATAACAAATTTCCCGAGAAGAGCAAATCTCTCTCCTCTCTTCGAATACCAAAACCACTTCACTTGACTCCCAATGATCCTCCGTATTATAAGATAATCATTTTGACTTCTACAATTCCAAAACAAGGTCCTTCCAATCCACTTGATCCTACTGATCATCCTTCATTGGGGGATAGTAAACCGAAAAGTAATAGACTAGAAGAATGGGTTGGTTTAACCGAAGTAAGCCCCAACCCAAGGAGCATACCCATTTACAAGTTCCCTTCCCAATGACTGGCAAACTGGACCCAGAATTAATTATACTATGGTTATACGAAGGCCAACCTGCCACCTTCAGAAGCTATAAATGTTGCTTAACCCATGAAACATCCTCGACATAATCCCTCCCAATTTTACTGAACCCTATTTTTAACACCAAGCATCCCCACTCTGTTCTATTTACCTCTCAACATCAATAACTTTTCAAATCACATGCCTTTTAAGGAAATTAATCATCATCTTCAATTCCCTTCAATAGAAATGATAACAGCCAACAAATTTTTGTTGAGCCACCTCAAATGAAGTTTGGGATTACAACCGTGCATGGAAACCACTTTGGCATCTACTTTAATCGTGAATAATGAGAGAAATTGGATCCCCTTATCGAACCCAATAATGGTTCTGGAATAATCAAAACCATTTATTAGCTCGGACTTCGGATCTGACAAAATGAAATAAATAAAATCTCTCTCAACAACAAAAGATAACCTCAGCATCATGTGCACCAGGGGTAAAACGACCGCAAGAAAGGGAAACAGAGCCCTGGATATAAGGGATGCTGGTTTTATAACATCATTGGACATTTATTTTGTCCCTCCTGATTTTCTACTTCGCCTCCATATGACTTTGAATCTCACAACTCGTCCTGTTCACCTTAAAACCAAAAAAAAAAAAAAAAACAACAGAATAGCCTCATCGGTAACATTTAGAATACGAAAGTCATAATTGCAAGTTCAGCAAGGTCATCACAGAATAATAGATTTGATCTTTATTCACAGCCTACAACATCTCCCATAAGATAAGAACATTGTCAAGGTGATGCTTTTTCGCCTTGGTTGCCTAGGTCGCCTTGCGTTTGGGCCCCCTCCAACGACTTGGGTCACCTAGATGCCGTGACAACTATGATTGTATAGCTTTTGCTATGAGTCTAATCTAAGAAAGTATCACTACCTAGCCCCAAGCAGGATCACAGACACATCAAACACTGGTACTAGTTTCAGAATTACAATCACTAATAGAAAACCAAACTCTAGTTTATAAACAGTAGGTTAAGAAGGCTTTTGAACTTCCAACAATATCCCAAAATAGGATAAAAGAAGGCTTTGTGAGATATAGACTCACAAAGTTATAGCAGCAATAACTCGCAGAACAGGTCAGCCGGCAGTAATGATGGATCTCCTCAGAAACGTGATTGTTGCAGAACAATAAACAAAGGATTGAAGGGGAAGAAGACAGGAAAAGTTAGATAGGGGATAGGAGGGGGTAGGCTATCTCAGCCTTGGGTCTCTCACCCACAGCTATCTCAGCCATAGTTATCAAGGCGGAAAGACGACCACGGCGTTGGAGAGGGTCCAAAATCGAAGCAACACCAAAAAGGCAGACCAAGGCGTCCGCCTAGGCGACGCCTTGATAACTATAATCTCAGCTGTTGAACAAAGATCTCTCTCAGATCTCAAGCAAGCAACTGCGATTTTCATTGATTTTTGAACTGTTGGAGGCCTCTAAGAGCATTACATTACATATAGAGTCAAGGGTTGAGCCCAAAATAAAAGTGTTTGCACCAAGTAGCATACAACCAAAATAGAAGCTTCCTATAAAATCTAGCTGTCATACATCAAAATAGAAACTCCTATTTTAGAGAAGAAAACAAAATAGAAACAACTGAAATTAGAAGCTACCTAAGATTCTACTATAATGAAATAAAATATACTTTCTAAAACTGAAATAGAAACTACACTATAGCAGCGTTAGGATAGAATCTTTCTCCACTTGATGGGCCCACAATATCGTCTAAAAAGCATCCCCACACAAGGCAAATATGGGCTGTGACAATGTTCACGTGAACAGTGTTTTGGTCTTTTTTCTTCATATTTCGATCTACATCAACTCTCCTCCACTTAAAAGAAATTCGACCTTGAATTTTGATAAGTGTAGGGCTGATCTCGTGTTGTGCACGTCTGTCTTCAATCCATAGCAGAAATCATGTAGTGCTTTGAAGATACGATACGAATGAAATGCAAAAGTTGTGGAGTTCGTTCTTCAAAGTACTTTGGTGAAATAACAAATTCCACATGTTCAACTTCCACATCATCAGTTGTGTCCATGGGGTCGTCCAAGAATTTGTCTTCAAGCTTCTTTGCTTCAAACTCGAGCTCTTTAAGTTCTTCCTTTTCATTCACAGTCTCCTCAATGGTTTCTTCATCCACCTTGTCAACTGTAGTGCCAAGTTCCACATCGTCCTCTGCCTCAACTTTGCTTGCTTCAAAATCTTCAATGTAAGCCTCAATATTCGAAACATCAAGAACTGACTCTTCCTTGACGACTGAAATTTCTGGAACGTCTTCAACATTAACCTCAATTTCATGTTCTGGTTCACTAATGGAAGGTTTCTTCTCTTGTTGCTCTTCCATCTTCAAAACTTCAACGATTGCCACGGCAGCATCCATTGGAGGTGGAGGGCGGTGGACACCAAAGGTAGCTTTAAAGGTTTGCTCAAGAGAGGCCACTTCATCCATTAGTTGCTTCATGCTCTCTTCAAGTGTAAGTACCTTTTGGGAGTAATCTTGTCAAAGGGAAAGTTTTCTTCAAATATGTTCCAGTAGGTACTTGTTCTCCAACTCGTACTTCATCTCTTCCCAAGTCCTAGGTTCACATCTAACTCTGGGTTTCTCTTCATGGAGTTTCCATCATTGTCTAGCATGACCAGTCAATTAGGAGTAAACAAACTTAAGCTTCCGCTCCTTTGTTGGGTTGTACCAGTCAAAATATTCCTCTAGAGAATCCAACCAATCAAGGAAGAACCGAAGAAGAATAGATCCCCCTGCCCAGCAAAGGAACTTCTGATTTCATCTTGTATTAAAATCAACCCGAGAGGTGATAGGCTGTCATGCCAAATAATGTAAGACTATATCACTACCTAGCCCCAAGCAAGAACACAGTGACATCAAACACTGGTACTGGTTTCAGAATTACAATCATTTTTAGATAACCAAACACTAGTTTTATAAACAGTAGGTTAAGAAGGCTTTTGAACTTCCAACAATGTCCCAAAATAGGATAAAAGAAGGCTTTGTGAGGTATAAACTCACAAAGTTGCAGTAGCAATAACTAGCAGAACAGGTCAGCCAGCAATAATAATGGAACTCCTCAGAAATGTGATTGTTGCAAAAAAAATAAAAGGGGAAAATTTTCATACAAGCCGTGTATGTGAAAGGGTCTCTCACAAAGAGTTGGAAAAGTCATAAATTCCCACCCATTAATGCCTTGAAACTCCCACCCTCTCACATACACGGTTTACAGGACCGTGTATGAAAACTTTCCCCAAAATAAAAATAGTAACAAAGGATTGTAGGGGAAGAAGAAGGGAAAAGTTAGAAAGGGGATAGGTATAGGAGGGGGTAGGCTATCTCAGCCTTGGGTCTCTCACCCACTGCTATCTCAGCTGTTGAAACAAGGATCTCTCTGATGTAGATGCACTACCTTGGACCGACCCAAACCCAGTTGGGTATCCAGCTGGTGATGAACCGGGTCCAGTTTGAGTCTTGGTCTAGTGGGATTTTAGGAAGTTTATTTTATTTGGAAAAGTATTATGAAATCTTTTAATTTGGGTAGGATATGTAGTAGATAGATAGCAAGTTATTTCAGTTTCAGTTTTAGAGTCCAACTAGGAATCGTTGAGTCTTTGGTTTTTGTCTTTGTTTTTCCCCTTTAAATACTTGCATCCTAACCAACGTGAGAACAGATTGAATAGAATGGAATAGTTATAGTTTGAAGTGCCCCTGTGGCTGTGTCTTGTGTGATCTCCTTCTTCCCCCCTCCTTTCTCTTCTTGTGTGTTCCTCTCCCCGCAACTCTGATTTCTTCTCAGGATTTCCCTTCTCGCCTACCGGTCCTCCGCCACTCTCTCATATCTCAAGCAAGCAACTGCAATTTTCATTGATTTTTAAACTATTGGAGGCCTCTAAGGGCATTACATTATATAGATTCAGCCAAAATAGAAAGTGTTTGCTACCAAGTAGCTTACAACCAAAATAGAAACTTCCTATAAAATCTAGTTATCATACATCAAAAGAAACTCCTATTTTAGAGAAGAAAACAAAAATAGTAACAACTGAAATTAGAAGCTACCTAAGATTCTATTGCAATGAAATAAAATATACTTTCTAAAACTGAAAATAGAAACTAAACAATCGCAGCAATAGGATAGAATCTCTCCAGTTGATGGGCCAGCAAGATCTTCCAAAAAGCATCCCCAGTCCCCACACAAGGCAAATATGAGCTGTGACACTGTTCATGTGAACAGTGTTTTGGCCTTTTTTCTCTTCATATTTCGATCTACATAGAGTCTCAGTTCTATAGAATAAACAGCCAAAATTAGAATTACTATCATTTTTACGGAAATATTGACTTCATTCCACTACAATTTAGCACCACAATAGAATGTTCGTCTACAACACGCTTCAACTAGCAAAAACTCACTCTCCTAGCCCTAAGGGCCAGTCAGTTCATCTGTCAGCAGTTTACAAGGCATAAAAATAGACCTACTACGACGTTATTGTACTACAATTCTAATATCTATCAGCCTGGTAATGTTAGCCTCCTATCTATTTCTTTCCATCTCATTCAATTCATGGAGAATTGTTGATCTCTTCGTCAGGACACAAAATCTGAAAATGTTAACAAAGCATGCTCACTAAACATGATGTGCCTACAGAGTAGTACTACATGGAAGTAAATGCAGTAGAACAAGTTATCCAAGCTACCATAAAGTAGTTGGCACCAAGAAACCATAGAATCTCAACCCCTCAACTTACCTTGCAAATTGGCCGGTGAGGATCTCTAAGATTGACAAGTAGGTTGTCACTTTTTAAGTCAAAGTGTACTATTTTCTTCTGATGCAAGTATTCCATTCCAAATGCCACATCCATCGCAATCAAAAGACGCTTCCGCTTATCGAGTATCCTGATAATAGTCAAGATCAAATTTCCTTCGATATAAGACTTCCACCCTTAAAAGTGCATGCCAAAGTCACATCAGATATTTATAAACAGAAAAAATATTCAATATAAAAAATCAATAAATAGGATAGCAAAAAAATCATTACTTGTCATTCTTTTGTAAAGCAGTTCTAAGCGATCCATTGACCATGTATTCTGTTACTGTAGCCACAGAACCCCCAGGGCCATCCAGCACAACACCATAAAAAGCTACCACATTAGGATGGTGCAAGTCAGCTAGCTTGATTGCCTCATTCCAAAAGTCATCTCTCTGAATATATAGAAAACAAAGTTTGGAGACAAAATGAGCATAAAACATGACCAATGACAATAACGTCACAGATATTCAACTGTGCAGGTAAGACAGAAACATACCATGCGCTCTTGCTCCGATGGTTTTCCAGCAAAGCACCTATCATTGATCCGTTTTATTGCAACATCAGTACCCCTCCATTTTCCATGATAAACAGTACCAAAAGTTCCAGAACCCAGCTCCCGCAACTCTTCAAGATCGCTATTTTTAATAATCTGCCACACATCATAACCCCCCCCCCCCAAAAAAAAAAGAGATAAATCTAAATTAATAAGCAAGATAAGCAACAAACAAATCCAAAGAAAAAATATTATCAAATCAAATCTCCAACCTGCAAGCGACCAATGCCACCTGAAATAGGTAAAACAGCACTAGTCTTATCTGATAGTTTGGTCTTCATATCCTGAATTGCAGTTCCATTGGACTAGTAAGTTCACTGTAAGACAATGAAAAGAAATAAAATAAACACCAGGCAGCTTAATGCACCTCGACTTTGGCTATACTATATGCTTCAGAACCACAATCATGAACTTCTCTGCCTATAGTGGCTTCAGTTTGGAGCTCATTATTCTCATGAATGGGTGAGTCAGGATTAGAAGGCAAAGATGACTGAAGAACAGAAGCCGCCACACCTTCCGCAACAGCCTGAAGATCTTGCTTGATCTGTTCCTCTGCAGCACCTATGAGATGGAGGACAGAGAATGAATATTCGTAGAACAAATATTTGTAGAACAGCCTCAAAATAAAGCTAAATAAATTCTTACTATAATATCTGATTATAAAATCCGTTTTCAACAAACATCTAACCTTTCACATGACAAAGGTTTTCTGAACTTAAATCTTTGTTAAGATTGCCTGATGACTGGCTGAGAACTCCTTCCAATCGCATTTTTGCACTAGATTCCCCATTATTACCTAAACGATTCTCCCCTAATAAGTCCCTTGTAACAAAAGGTTCCTTGCTCATTGGAACCTTGTTAGACCTCGGAGGTAGGAAATGGGAGTCATGTCGCAAATTCCAAGGATCTCGACTGCTGAAAAGCGAGTTTGATGGGGCAGGATTCCAGTTATTTGCAATCACCGCAGACTGCAGAGGTACAGAAGATGGTACATTACTAGTTGCAGCAACGGCAAAGGAGACAGCATCATTAGGAACCATCCTCGAATACAATATTGCATCATTCCATTCACCAAATGGTTGTGATACCCTATCAGGAGCGTAGGATGAATCAACTCCTGAAAATGCTGCTTTACCATGACATACTTCATCAGGAACTATGAATGGATGTCCCATCTGTAGATGCAGATACTGTCCTGAGTTTCCCAAAACAGGAGGTTGAGCTAATTGATTGCACTCTACAGGTAGAACATGACCAATCTCAGTAGAGGAAGCCTCTACAGTCTCAATTGGCTTTAGGTGATTTCCATCGGGGGCGATCCCAGGCTTGATAAAGGAATTGGCGTGAAACATTTCCTTCCCTGCAATTTGTGGTCTGTTCTCCAAAGTCTCATCCTTCTTAGGTCTATTGACAGGTGACCTACATTGCTCATTACTACCAGAATTCTCAGGTGAATTTATTTGGAGTGCTTCCATCCTTCCATCGATTGTTCTAAGATGGTCATATGAAGTGGAAGAGTCCAAGACATCTTTCTGAACAAAGCCAGGAAGGTTACCAGAGTACTCTGTTGAAAACTCATGAACCAAGGGTTCAGAAGTTTGGAAAGGTACAACTCTCACAGGAGGGTTATCATTACTAACGGGTCTGTTCATGAAAGCCTCCTGTTTAACCGGGTATTGGAATGGCACAGAGGGCTGCTGCAGACCGTCTTCTTGCCGGCCCTGAGGGATATTGCCCATGAATGCACTGTAAGACTCTGCATCCCCTGGCACCCCCATCACACCTGTGGGAAACATCCTTGGATGACCACGACTGTCTACTTTCTGCAAGAGGACTCTGTCATTGTCATGTTGCCCTTCTACATTCGGTGAAAACCCAAGCACCCCAAACTGAGGGACTGTAACCTCAGGATCCACTTGACCCACGACGACCCTGGGGAGAGTCCCACTTCCTTGGGGTTCAACTGACCCATCCACCAAAGCTCCAGCCACTGCTACTCTGTTTGCAAGTCGGGCTCTCATATTATCCTCTGCATTGAGACTATGGAAAGCCAAATTTGTGTCAGAAACGCTACTCGCACTGCTCTCTCTCTGGTCCTGTACCAAAGTATCAGAATGTGCATGAGGTAAAGCTTTTTGACACATATAACAGTCCTCCAGTCTCTGAATTTTATCCGAAATTATTCCCTGTTGCTGCGGTACCCAAACTTCATAGGAGACTGCATGCTCTGGTGGCTGCACCTGATGCCAACCATATCCTCCTGTCTGAGCTGCCACAGGGACCTGGGGACGGGTTGAATGGGTTTGATAACCTCTGAAGTTCTGGTCACTAGGAGGCTGAACTACCCTTTGCCCATATGCATTCTCTTCGGTATCTGGATCCATCCGGACTTGTTGAGGCTGCATGAATTGCTGAACAGCCTGAACTCCAATCGGTTTAATGCCCACATGAGGAGATGGGGCAGCCTTTGTCATGTGTACTGCAGGTACAAACTGATGAGGCAGCTGTTGCATGTTATCAGCAAGCCTGTACATGGACCCTGGTGGAATACCTATCAGCTGAGGATTTGCATACCCAATTTGGGAAGAAAGGTGGGGATCTACATAAGCCTGCATGTAAGCTGAAGCCGGTGGAAACTCCATTGTAGTTGGCTGATGCATTTCAAAACCCAATTGTGGCTGTGGTTGAACCACTGCAGGCAATGTCCTCTCTATCTCAAGCTCCGGTCGAGAAGAAGAAATCTGCGGCAGAGTAGCCAATACCGCCGGTGGAGCACCTATTGACATGGCTTGAGCATCTGTATACCTTACAGGGTTGGGACCCACATAGAAAAATCTAGTGGTAGCATCATGAGCAGCAGTAGTAACTCTAGGAGATGCTGACACAGTGGGAGAGGATGGCCCGCCACCACCTAGACCGGGACCTGAGCTATCAACGCCATCACCACCACTCAAAAGGCTGTCTGAGTTCTGGGTTGACGCTGCACTCTCCTTCCTTGTGATCCCACCGCCCACAATCTCCGGAATTCCATTGACAGCATCGACATACTTCTGCCCAGTATCTGGTAGATCACCAAACTGAACAAGCTCAGATGAGTCAAGCTCAGAAGCTGAGAACAAGAACACCCGAAGCTTGGCTGAACCATCCGAAGAGCTCTCCACCAGCTTCTCATACTCTTCCATCATGTTCTGAAGATCCTCCTGACAGGAAACCGATACAAGGGCATCAAGATCCTCATCAGGGAGTTGATACTTGACGACCACAGGCTGCCCAGAGGTCTCCACCATCTTCTGCACCAGGTCATTGAAACTGATATCACTCCTTAGTCCAATAATCCGAGTCTGCCCTCCAACATACCTCAGGGTCCCGTCACTGGGCCTGGGGAGAATCTTTCCTCCAAAACTGCACAAAAGCTTGATTTTTTTCGCCGAAGACAAATCGTCGCCACCCTCATCGATGGCCTGATCGGCCGCATTGCCCCAAATCCGGTTTCCAGAATGAGGTATGTCAGTGTACCCAGAAGGAGCAGTACCAGCAGGTGGTGTGCGATGCAACCAAGCCATTGCAGGATTCCCAAACCCTAATCCTACAAATCCAGCATCAGAAACCGTCGCCGCAGGATAGTAAGCCTGTCTCGACCTAGGGCTGCTCCCATCACGAATCGGATTCGATGGGAAAAACCCCTCCACGTTCCTCCCAGAGACAGCAGCGGCAATGCGATGCTCTTCGGGAATCGTACGAGCAACATTCAGAGGCCGGAGATCTTTGAGTATTGAGTTCTGATCAATCGCCATTCAAAAAAGAGGATGCCAGAGATTGAAACGAAGACGATATTAATCAATGGACAATCGAACCTAGGGTTTGGGATTTTGCACGTTCGAGCTGCACGAATAACATAGCAGCCATTACTTAGTACCCCTCAATAGACCCTACTTACGTAAAACGAAAATAAACGATGCCCAAATGGGAAAACGCAATAAAGAACAAGAAATGAAAGAGCAGAGTGGAAGAAGAAAGTGTTAAGTATAGTATACCCAATTGAAATGTAAAGGATGAAGATTGACTAGCAAATAGACGGGAAGAGGGTCGGTGTCGGTGCAGCTTCAACAGCCCAACAAGGTGGCAACGCCAGGCATCCCAAAAGAGGGCGAACCACCAATGTTGATGACGGTGATGATTCTCTCTCTCTCTCTCTCTCTCTCTCTCTCTCTCTCTCTCTCTTACTTTTGGTCTTCTTTATTTAGGCACCACTGACCAGTATCTGAGGGTTCTGGAGTTGTGGAGTTCTAGTCTTCTAGAGCTCTGGACCATGTTTATTATTTACAAATTTTGGGAAGAAAGAAGAGCACCACCTGCTTCACTTCGGTTGTGCACTGTTTAATTTGTTTTGTTTTTCGTTTACTTCGGTTTTAAGAAATCCGGGGAAGGGAGATGCGAAGGGCACGTGGAGTGCCATGCAGAGACTCTGTGCGTGCGTGTGTGTGCCAAATGAGTTACGAAAGGAAGAGGAAGAGGAGCGCAGATCTTTTTGGCTAATTGGCTTTGCGGGAGGACTTTATTGCTAATTTAGATAGTCTCTCGACTTATTAATGATTTTCTCATCTCCCTCTCTCTCTCCTTCTCTGTAGTCAGACGCGCTGATTTGGTTACGCGCTGGATAGGCATGCTTTAACAGTTTTAAGCTACTTAAGAATGGGCTTATAGATTTTCATAGCGCGTAACTCCATTGGCGCGTGGAGTAAGGAAGGGAACCCTTTTGAAAGTTTTTATTTTGGTGTTAAAACAAACTGATAGAGTTTTCCTTTACACAAGGTGAAATTATAATCTTTTCAACCATTGGTTATGGTTTGAGGGTCGCAATTGTTGGTTACTATGCATCTAGGTTAAGAAAATAAATTTGAAATTATAAGGGACAACATTCTCTATTTGAGGTCTAAAGTGTGTGCCAACACCCCCCACTCTGTGTCTCTCTCTCTCTCTCTCTCTCATTTTTGTAGGCAATGAGGTCATATTTTTTCTTAAGGTTCCGTTTGTTTCGATGTAAAATAGTTGATAAAACAAATTTTATCGTAAAATTATATTTCTCGTCGTTTGTTTCATTGTTTGAAATTTTTCCATTGAGTAAAAATTTACACAAGACCTCTTATTTTCTGGAAAAGAGGTTAACAAATTTTACCTATAGAGGCTTGAACATACTACTGAGATCGTTCAACACCGAACTCGATTGTTATACACACTTCTCATCATAACGAAGATGTTCTTACCGCATTTGATTTATGAACGTTGGAGGCTAGAAGGGTTTCCAAGGGTGGAAGGCTCAAGCACAGACAAGCTTTTCGACGATGGATTTGTAGGGGTGTCATAGTTATGGGAAATCTCGAGTGGAACTCGTCAGTGTGGTCGAAAATCTAGAGGGTGAGGTTGAGGTTTTTTTGGCGGTGAATCATTTCACCATCTGGCCTCAAAAAAATCATACGCTAGAGGTTAGCAACCCAATGTGTTCAAGCTCATGCAATTGGTACTTTCTAGAGATTGTTTCGAACTTGGCACTCGAAATTGAAGAAATTAGCAAGCTTCACGCAATTGACAACGGTTGTATAGAGTGGAAGTTCTCTGCTAAAGTCCTTAATGAGGCTAATAAACCCCTGAAGCTGACAAGCGAGATTAACCATTCAATGGTACGGTTCTAATTCTCCAAATTTCTCTACTAAACTTGGAAGAACTTTGGGTGTTCGAGGCTTGAGAAATAGACAACACCACAGGATTTATACAGCTAATTGGCGAAAGAGATTAGAGATTTCGGATCTGTTATCGTTTCTCGTGTCTTCCTATATAGCTTTCGTTGTCCAAAATCTGTATCTTTGAATGTTAGATTTTTCACCATTTTGGATGATATGCTCCCTCTCTCTCTCTATATATATTTTTCTTCTACCAATCACTAGTTCACTTTCACCAGTGTTGTGTGAAGGCGGAAATCCTGTGTCGTGTGTATCAAGGTGTCTCGATGTCTGATTATACGTTGCACACCGGATGTTTGATAAAATAACTGAATCATTAGTTATGACAAGGTTATAACTTTTTTTGGTAAACGACAAGGTTACAGCATGAGCAATCATATTGAAACATTTTTACATCATATTTCATCTCTTATAAACAAACGTTGAAAAATATTTTCATGTAAAATTTTACACTGAAACAAACAGAACCGTAAATGACAAAAGATAATGTTCTATATCAGAGGAGCAGAGGGTGTCTCTCCTCTAGCCATGAAATTACCCCAGAGAGTTGAAGGTGCTAGTGCATCTTTATTCCCAAACATAGAACTATTGTCCAAACAGTAATTAATATGGGAGCGCACCAACATGAGGTGACAAACCAATTTCATAGATACAAGGGCAGTGTGATCATTTCATTTGAAGAAAAAGAAAGAAAGAGAGAAAGGGTGCCAACGCCAACATAACCCCAAGCGGGTGGCTTCGTTGGTGATTAAAGAGTCAAGGACCAACACCTCGTAATTATGAGGTCGTGAGTTCAACTCTTCTTGGGACCTAACTATTTAATAAAAAAAAGAAACAGATTAACATCATGGGATCCATGTCTCAGTGTGAAGTGTACATTAATGCATCCATGTATCTAGCGTGCACAACTTGAGCTCTGTAAGAAGGAGAGAGAAAGACAAATGGGAGCATTGGCATAAGCCACACTTCTAGACAAAAAATCTACTTCCCAAAAAATATTTACAATTTTTTTCTAAAAGAAGGCATAAAACAGTAATAAGGAGAAATAGCCACTAGGGGCTAAGGGGTTTTATTGTGATTACGTTGGTTGCTTTTGGTGGATGGTAGATAGTGAGGAGAAGGTTTAAGAAAATGACACTTGGCTTGTCCTTAAGCTTTATGAAAATGACACTTGGTTTATCCTTAAAGCTTAACGAAATGACACTTGGTTTTTTATTTAAGGGTAATTTACACATATCACCCTTAAGTTTGACAAAAGGATAATTTTACCCCCCAGTTTTAAAAAATTTTGCATACCCCTAAGGTTTGTAAACGATAATAAATAAGCCCATTCCGTCGGTTCATGACTAACAATGTTAAAAATATATTGTAAACTGACAGAATTGCCCTTACAAGTAAAAAAAAATAAAAAAACAAACCTACAACAAGATGAGTTGCAGGAATTGGAAATCTCCAGAATAGGAACTGAAAATTCACAGACGAAGAGGCGTCTCTGCGCATTGTCATTGGAAGCCAAGAGGGCAGCATTGAATGGCCTGGAAGACGTCCTGCTTGAACCGCCACGAGCTTCTTCAGTGAAACAAAGCAACAAGTACTTGAACAGGACCAAATACCTCCCTGACCTAATGGGTGATTCTTTAGAACAGTACCCTCGTCGCCTATTCATCGATGTTGGCTTATCAGACAAGAGCAACAATGGCAGCCCGATCTGGTTCGCACAGAATTACCCAACGAGGAATCGATATTTTGAAATGTACAAGATAGAGACTCTAAACGAAGAGGTTTTGGATGAGGGAGTTTCACAGATGAGCATGTCTGACTGGTTGAAGAAGAATGTAAGGGAAGAGGAGTACGTAGTTATGAAGGCAGAGCAATCTGTTTAGTGGATAAGCTGTTTCTAGAATGCGAACACCATAGCTTGGGAGGAAGGAAGAACAAAAGCAAGAGGGCTTATTGGGAATGCTTGGCTCTCTATGGAAGGTTGAGGGATGAAGGAGTTGCAGTCCATCAATGGTGGGGTTGACGAAGATTTTGACTTTGTTAGAGAAAGCAAAAGAGAAAGAGAAGAAAATCGAAAGCCTTCTTTCTGTGTGGGTAATTGCAGATATGCATTAGCAGCCTACACAGTATGTGAGGGTGTGAGTTACCTTCTTATCTTTTTTTCTTCCAAATAACATGTTTTCTCCCTCTTGTGTTCACTTTGTATTCCCTTTATTTTCTTTTTCGTTCAGTGTTATCAAATCTGACTGTGTCTGTCGTTAGTGAAATTGTTGTTCAGATGTTACTTGTACCTCAGAACTGTCCAATAGGATTGAGATTTGGAGGGTTGTTCCTGCTCCATTCAAGCAGCACTCGACCTGCTTTTGAAGGCCTGCTAAGCACAGATCTGTCCGATCTGGAATTTCCTGTTGGGAACCATATCGGCCGACTGTTTTAGGGTTTTCACTTCTTAAATTTCAAGCTGCAACTTCTCTGCATCTACTTCTCTGATCCAGTTCATATTTGAAGGGTTGGTTCCATCATTAGAGAGCTCCACTCGATCCAGGTTAAGCCCTAGTTTAAACCCTAATTTCTAGCCTTCTAATTCCGATTCTACTCCCAGGGAAGCCCAACTCATCTTCCCATTTTTCAAACCCTAAAACATTTGGGGAAGATGAGTTGCAGGGATTTTTTTTCTTAAAGGGGCATTTTTGTCACTTTACCCCTTGATTTTAACACTATTTGTCATGATCTGACGGAATGGACTTATTTGTTACCGTTTGCAAACCTTAGGGGGTATGCAAAATTTTTCAAAAATGGGGGGTAAAATTATCCTTTCATCAAACCTCAGGGGTGGTATGTGTAAATACCCTTTATTTAATGGAATCAAATTTCCTTATATGGGGATTTCATGGTGGGAAGAGCCGAGGCAATGGCATATTTCACATTGCTAAGTAACCTCTCTTTTGGGCAAATATAATGTGTCCAAGGGCTCTATAAAGCCAATAAGGGTGGAATTATGAGTACCTAGCAAGTACTTTATAGTAATATACACAATATGGAATTAATGGGAGAATGTTCTCTGCGCCGCAGTGCAGTTTACGCCTAGCACATGGGCAGCCTATGTAGGGGGGTAGGGTGGTCATTGCGCCCAATCCCATGTGCCTGGGCGTAGACTGCACTGCAGCACAGAGAACAACACCCTAAATTAATAAATGGGAAACAGTTTTTAGTCTGGGAGTGTGGCGCATGTATCTCTCTCTCTCCTCCTTAAAACAAAGGGTATAAGTGTCTTCTCACATAGGGAGGAGAGAAATGGACTCATGGGAGTATTGGCATAGGCCACACTCTCGGACAAATATCTTTTTCCCTTAATAAATTTAACAATATCATTAGAAAGCAAATATGTCATATGGGCTTCAAATACTTACGTTTTGAAATTAAATTCTTATCAGCATGCACTTCTATTAAGTATTCTACATTGTTTAACAATTGGAGGGAAAACCAAAGTATTATGCTCTGTTTGATGATTCCTCGACAGAGATCTTTTTCCCTTAATAACTTTAACAATATCATTAGAAAGCAAATATGTCATATGGGTTTCAAATACTTGCGTTTTGAAATTAGATTCTTATAAGCATGCACGTCTATTAGGTATTCAACATTGTTTAACACTTGGAGGGAAAACCAAAGTATTATGCTCTGTTTGATGTATTCACGCTACATGATCGCATAGCCCTTGTTTCTGAGTGTAGAAGTATGTGAAATTATTGTCTCGTCCTCCATGAAATCGAAAATTTTGTCCATGTTGATGCCCTTGTGTACAATCTCATTGGGCCCCACATTGATGCAGGCGCCATGAGACCAAACAACGATGTCTTACCCATATATAAATTAAAAAAAAAAACAAAAAAACTAGGACCACAAAATAGGGTGAAGAATTTATAGGATTGAGTTTCCATCCGCCCATGGTGAATGGATCCCATTCACCAAGGGGTGAGGGAAGACACGAATGGGTATCAAGAGGGTATTTTTTAACGTACTAAAATCCTAGCATGGTGGGTGAACTGTCCTTTTATGGGTGGAAAGTCTGTAGGCACTCGGACTGGATGCGCTCATGAAACAAGTGGCAATCGAGCTCAATATGTTTAGTGCGTTCATGAAATACCGGGTTTTCTGCAATATGTAAAGCTACTTGATTGTCACAAAATAGGCGCATTGGCGCGGGAAGCAAGATCCCAAAATTCTTGAGGAGGGTGCCCAACCAAATAAGTTCACAGGTGGCAGCGGCCATGGAATGATACTCTGCTTCAGCTGAGGAGCAAGAGACAATGCTTTGTTTCTTGGACTTCCAAGAGATAGGGCTAGCACCAAGAAAAATGTTGTAACCAGTAACTGAATGACGAGTAGAGGGATAGGTTGGCCAGTCAGAGTCACAGAATGCAATGAGGACGAGGGAGCTAGCAACAGAAAAATCGGTTGAAATCACATTCTTCCAAACTAACCATTTAAAATCGAATCAAAGTAAGTCGGTTGGTTTGATTTTTTATTTCAAAAGTTGAAACTTTTCTCGATTTGATTTTGGTTTAAGGACAAACCGTTGAATCAAATCGAATTGCCTATTTTAAAACCAAATAAGGATCCAGGTAAAATTATACACTTTTTGGATATTTGAATCAAATGTGGGTGATCAATTCTATTTCTTGTTAATGTTTGGAAAAAGTTTGATAGACTCTGACCCTAACAAATAAAGTTTTTCATTTTCTTTGTTGATGAAGGTGTAAAAAGTTGGCCCATACACCTAAAATATGACATAAACCAAAAATGAAACTTAATAAAAACCAAAATTGAACCGAATCAAATCAATTCAATTTTGGTTTTGAGATTGTATTATTATTTTTTGGTTCGTCTTTTTTTACTTTTATTTGTAAATCTTAAATCGAACCAATTAACACCGTAAAGAGAATTGTCCAAGAGGCAAAATAAAACTTCTAAAATTTCAGTAAACAATATAAATTTTCTGGAATAAATGGATGGCTGAATATATAAAAAGGAATATGAAAAATGAAAATTACGTGGGAATTTGTAGGATTGAAATTGAATATAGGATAAAAATTTGACATGTGGGCAATAGAGATAATGCCTTAATGGTTTTAAAAAACCAAAACTCAATCTGAATTAGGGTTTTAGTAATCGGTATTAGTATTGGTCTCGGTTGATATCGATCCAGATCGGATAAGTTCACCCTTGTTTTCTTAAAAAAAATTTGAATTTTTTTACACTTTTACCTATATCCGTTTCAATCCACTGATATGGGATCAGTCAGAAATCGGTATCGGTCTCCATCAATACTGATACGATTGATTCCTCAAACCATGATCTAAATCGATAAAGAATTTGGTCTCGGTCAATTTCGATTCGATCCAGTCCGGTCGATTCAATCAAGTCGGCTATGAAATCCTCCCAATACTCTCTCCCATTTGAAATCCGTCGAAAATGCTTCACTCCGGTGAACAACACCTGCACTCTACCCCTCTCAGCCGTCGACAGTAGTCGGTAACTGGTTAGTCCTCTTCTAACTATTATTTATTCCTGGCGTCGTATACATTGATGAGTTCGACCTTTGAATTTTGAAATGCTACCTATTGCCTTCTATTTTCTTGTGTTAATGAAGCTTAGGCTTTTGTGTGTGTAGTTTAATCTAGGTTATTATTGTGTACTGTTAGTTGGAATTTCGATTGGAAGATGTTTATTCTCGTGTTATATGCCTTCCACAGAGTTCAATTCAATGGTTCTATATCGTGTTTTCTTTGTATGGTTGATTTTTATGGTCTTACAAGAACCAATATATTTTTGAAAAACTGAAAAAAGAATAATTGATGGCCCTAATTTTATATATTAGGTTTATGAACTTATTTTTATTAAATTTTCCCCATTTTGTTCCCATTTATTTAGGGTTTTAAGTTCATATGTTGAAAATTTCATGACCATCATTGCTCAACCACTTTAGTTCTTTATGCAGCGCAAGCACTCAAACGGAACCCTGCCACTCTCCCCTGCAAATCCGGAAAACCTTGGGAAACAAACAAAAATCCTAAAAAATGAATTCGATACCGAAGAAAGCCTCAAACTTCTTTGGATTAGCTGGTGTTGTGTGTAACCCGTTGAGTTCAATGCATCAGCAATGGCAGCAATGGCGAGGGATTCGAGTAAGGGTACGCAATGGAAACCTTGAGCAAGCGCTGGTTTTCATGCAACGTAAGATGCAATCAAGTGGCATGGAACGTCTGATAAAGCGCCAGCAGACCCGCCATGTCAAGAACTCTGAGAAGCGAGTCTTGGCTCGTAAATCCCTGGAACGGAGGATCCGATCCCAAGAGCTTGCTCGCAAGCTCCAAGCCATCCTTGTCAAGAAAGTCAGGTAACATGCAGGCTCAAAAATCAAAACCATGCACGGACACACTATTCACTATATCATTCCAACTCCCTATAAAGGAAAAGTTCATCGGCATGTATTTACTGTCACAACTTGAGCATGATTTAGTTTAGTTTTAATTTAATGATTTATAGTTGTGCTAGAACTTGGCTGTGAACTGAGCATGATTTAGTTTAGTTTTAATTTAAAGGTTTATAGTTGTGCTAGAACTTGGCTGTGAACAGAACATCTCAGTGTCTTCTGCTTGTTGTTCAAACAAGGTCCACCAAAAACCTTGATGAATTAACATTTTGTTAAGTTTTCAATCAAGGGAAGCAGGCAGAAAGAAATTTTTATAGCTGCCATTGTTGT
Source organism: Telopea speciosissima (assembly GCF_018873765.1). Taxonomy (NCBI): domain Eukaryota; kingdom Viridiplantae; phylum Streptophyta; class Magnoliopsida; order Proteales; family Proteaceae; genus Telopea; species Telopea speciosissima. Next base: position 63,482,867 of record NC_057917.1, on the reverse strand, counting down.
GCTACTATTGCTGCTTTCACATACAAATTTTGTGTCAACTTCCTGTGGATTTCCCTCTTGTAGGATATGATTTTTCACTTGCATGAAGGCATTTATCAAACTATCCATTACCTCATGTACAGTAACATTGAAGGAATTCTTTTTAATTATATTGTTTTAATATGAATATAGACCGTAACAGATGCAGAATTCATTGTTTGTATGTTGGGTTTTTGACATGTTTTTAATAATCTTAATCTCTAACAATAAAGAACAATTTTATTTTCCTCATAATGGGTAAGGATTAGTTTCTGTTTACCATTGGCAGCCCACAAAATATTCATGTCTTCCATCCCCCTACCATTCTGCTGGTTTGAACCCTCTATCTTCTATGCCATGCCACACAAATTAGTAACTCCTTCAAGCCTTGTTATTTCAGAAAAGTCAAGACTAACAAGGGTGACAATTTTCTTTTATTTTCCAAAAAAGAGATTTTCATTGCTGATTCAGAAAGACATTTAATTAAAAACAACAAAGACCAAAAAAAAAAAAGGAAATAGAAGAACATGTAAAAGTGATATAACCTGCATCTGTATTCTGTACACTAAAAAGAGATACAAAATTAGGTAGACAAAGGATTTAAAAATTCCCAACTCAAACAACCAATTATTCCCCGAGTCTGCCTCTCCTATGCCCTCAAGTTCCTACTTGCCCAGTCCAAATTGAAGCAGCCAAATTCTGAGTGTATTCTTCCTTCGCATATCTCCCATGAGACAGCAAGATGTAACAGGATTCTATACAATCACACCCTTCCTAGATATTATACTTGTCCATTTGGAGTACAAGAACTTTATCTCAAAATTAGCTGCCTTTAACCATCCAGAGTGACCCAAGTACTTTGTCAAAAATGCCATAAGCACTTCACATTCCATAAACATCTGAGCTGCTGTTTCGTCTTCCGCATCACAAAGATAATACCTACTAACTTGAAGCTTTCTACTTAACGATAAAAGGATCAATAGTCTGTTCAACAAAAGCCCCCTAGCAAATATGACAATCCTTGGAGTTTCAGCACCTCTCCACATACCAAAAACCTCTCTAATATCTGGAATCTCTGCAGAAAGCAAGATCTATCTAGCTGAATATATCCTCATCCTCCCATCTCCTTCAATCTCCCATTTTGAAGTTCCAGACAATATTCCATTATCTTTGAAGTACACTGAAACAGGTAAGGAATAGAATGTGTGTGCGTAATGGGCCCGAACTAAAGAGAATTCTAGAACTATAATTTCATATTTCCAATAGGGCACAGCTAATACAAACTTCAGAATTTCTTGAACTAAATCATTAAACAAATTTGAATATGGAAATCAAATATAGAATTTAATTAGAGTGACAGACCTGAGATTAGTATTGGACAATAGATTTGGATTCCGAATCACAGAGGGGTCAACAGATTCTGGTGACAAACCAATCGGCCAAACAACAGAATACAGGGATCTAAACCCAAAACAGAACCTTAAAAATAAGTTTTCAGAACTCATCTGTTAACCATTCGACTGCAAAACAGGTTTATTGAATAGTTAAACAGAACAGAATAGAAGAAACAGAGAAAGATGAGGCATGAGCAAGGTTTTAAGTATCTTACTGTATCCACCAATACTAACCGATACATATCGTATCTTTAAGGTACCGATACACAACAACAACAACAACTCCTCAGCCTTATCCCAACTAAATTGGGTCAGCTACATGGATTCCATTATAAACAGAATATTGATAATATAAAAGTAAAGGGAAGGAGCATACAACAATGACACAAACTCTAGGGCATCGACCCAATTTAGCTATGAACCGCATCTTAACAGCTCAACATTCCGCCTCGGTCCTCGAGAATGGAGTATATTACCACAACAACATCACAACATCATAGCCCAACTAAATGGGGTTGACCACGTGCATCTTCGCTCTTCAATCAGCTCTATTTGAAGTCATACAAGGAGCAAGGCCTATGCTAAGCATGTCTGTCTTCACTACTTCTCCTATGGTTATCTTAGGCTTGCCTCTAGCTCTTTTGGTTCCCTCAATCTGAGTCAGGTCGCTCCTTCGAACTGGGCCATCCGAAGGCCTCCGTTGAACATGGCCATGCCACCTCAAACGACTCTCTCTAAGTTTATCATGGATTGGAGCAACTCCCAACCTAGCTCTAATATGGTCATTCCTCACTTTATCCTTCCTAGTTTTCCCACACATCCATCTCAATACCAAATTTATTTATGTGATACTTCTTTACACCCCAACATTCCGCACCATGCACCATAGCTGGTCTAATGACAGTCCTTAAAATTTTCCTTTAAGCTTTAAATGGATATGCTGATCACACAGAACTCCGGACGCATTTCTCCACTCCATCCACCTTATTTTACTCCTCTGGGCAACGTCGTCTTCTATGTCACCCTCCTTATTTATGATTGATCCAGATATCTAAATTAATCACGTTGTGGGATCTCCCTCTCACCAATATTCACCGCCTCATTATCCATTCCAAAGTATCTAAAGGTACACACCATATATTCAGTATTAATTCTACTTATCTTCAGACCTTTTGATTCCAAGATTGATCTCCATAGTTCCACTTTGGCGTTAATCCTTGCTTGTGTCTCATCCACCAAAACAATATCATCTGCAAAGATCATACACCAAGGGACTTCATCTTATATGCCTCTAGTTCAGTCATCCTGGATAAACACAAACAAATGAGGGCTTAAGGCTGATCCTTGGTGTAAACCCAATTGAAGTTGGGAATTCACTGCCTTGGCCCCCCGCCGTTCTAACGCTAGTAACCACATCAACATACATATATTTAATTATGTCTACGTATTTACAAGACACCCTTTACTTCTCTAGGATACTTTAGATTAACTCTCTAGGGACTTTGTCGTAGGCTTTTTCTAGGTCTATGAATACCATATGGAGATCCTTCCCTCCCCTTTAGATTAGAATAGAGTAGGACCTAAAAAAAAACTATATGCCTCTATAGTTATTACAGATCTGAATATCTCTTTTGTTTTTATAAATTGGGACCACAGTGCTTCTCCATTCATTTGGCATTTTCCTAGTGGTCATAATCTTGTTAAACAGCTTAGTTAGCCAAGATAGACCACAAAATCCTACATTCTTCTACACCTCGATCTGGATCTCGTCTGGGCTTTGGAGGTTTGCCTACTTTCATCTTTCTTATGGCTTTGTTTACTTCAGCCATCTTAATTTTGTGTATATATCTACGCGATAAGAGGTGTCCGTATGAATAATGTCGCTTTCCGCAGCCCTATTACTCGAGGAGTTTTCATTAAGAAGACCGTATAAGTACTCTTTCCACCTCTCTACAATGTCTTCATCCTTTATTCGTACTCTGCGATCCTCACTTTTAAAACATCTAACATGATTTAAATCTCTGGTCATCATTTCTCTCACTTTAGCTATCTTTTTTCCCATCCTTCGAATTCAGATTGTTATAGAGATTGTCATATTTCTTCGCCCTTGCTTTCCCCACAATCTTCTTAGCTTCGTTTCTGGCAAGTTTGTATCTTGTTTGATCTTGTACTTTAGACCTTTGCTATGTTTTAAAACAAGCTTTCTTGGTCTTAATGGCCTCTTGGACCTCATCATCCCACCACTAGGTCTCCCTAGGAACATGCCATATACCTTTCGTTTTCCGTATGACCTCTTTAACGACCTTCTTTATACAGGCCTTCCATCTCGTCAAAACCCCTTTTGGAACCAACTTCTGCCCCTTTAGCTAAGTAAAGAGGTCTTAAACTGATGTAAGCTTCTTTGAAACTTCAAACCCATGTTAATATTTTACTCCTAGAACTGGAAACTTGATTTAGTAGCTGTTAATTGGAGATAATCACTCAACTCTTTTTACAGATGCGCCTGCTTAATACACCTTCTTGTTCTACCAGGTTTTTTCAAAAGATAATGTCTATAGGAACGTTCCATCAATAACTTCTGTAACAATATCAGAAGAGTAAAACCAGTGAATCGAGAGGAAGAGAAGAGATGGGAGAAAGAGGAGAGAAAGGGGGACTGTCTGGAGAAGAAGAATTGATACTAGTAGTACTCTCCAATGCCTTTATTTATATCTGAAAGAATACATAGCATCAGACTCCTATTTGTAATAGGAATCAGAAATAGAAAGTAGTTACAACTCAAATAGACTAACTTAGAGACAACTCTTGAACACACTAGGACCCCAAGACACCAAGTCACGATAGGAGGGAAAACCCCCCATATCGTGTTACAATAATTAACTTCAAAGAGCTGATCCAGTCTACTATTCTTTGGTGATACCAATCTGTTATGTAAGCATATAAGGCTTCTCAATGCTGAAGATTTGATCCTGAGATCAGACGGGAAAGACTTATTGAACCGGCTCACTGATGCAGATTCATCACCAAATAGGGCTTGTTTCATTGGGAATAAGTCTAGGGTTGGGTTTCATACATGTTGGGCCTTTGATCCCATGGGTTTCTAATGTAATAGGCCACTTTTGTGGGCTTAAAATATGGGTATATAGGTTGCATACGGGATTAGCCCAAATGCCCAATACTTAGTTTATTTTTATGTTTTTTAATTGAACCGGTTCAAATTGGTTGCATCCAATTGGTTCAATTTAAGTGATCATGTGACTTGGTTAAGTGGTCATGTGACAACTTAATTGGTCATGTGATGTAAGTTGGGCTGGATTAGGACTCTATAAGTCCAGCCATGTTTTGAGTCTATTTCCTTTTAGTATTCTAGTTTCCTAGTTAGTTTAAGTTACCTAATAGGTTAGGGATAGGGTTAGGCCATTCTTTTTTAGTGTCTAAGTCTATTTTTGAGTCTTCTATTTAAGTTTGTAAGGGAGGCCAGCATTACATACGAATTTGATTAATAAAAATTAGCTTTATGCTTGCTGCCATTGCTGCTGCTCTTTGTGAGTGTATATCCTTGTGGATCTCAAGGTGGTAAAGGGTAGGTGGACTGCTGCGACTTTTTGCATTGTGAAGATTTCCCGGCTCTTTCAAATCATCAAGCTGCTGCCATTGTCTTACAATACAGTGAGTTTGAACCTGTTTTCTTATTTTAAACATTCTTCTATCATCCTTCATCTTCCCTTAGTCCTAATCCACAGTCCCCTCCATCCATCAAACCCTAATTCTCCATTATACCTGCATTCCTACCTCCACTAGGATTCCCCCATAACTGCAGATTTAGCCTTCACTTTCAAACCCTACTTCCAGCTTACATTCCCCACATCATTCCCCACACTCGACCTTAACCCTAGCCCTTAGTCTCCACTGTAACCCCTCCATTCCTCCACTCCATTAAAACCCAAAACTTGCAACTCAATTCTGTCCAAAATTGCAGAATTTTAAAACCTTCCCAAATCCAATTATTTTTATCCCATAATAACCCCCTAGACCTGCCCATTAATACCCTATAAACCCCTTTCCCAATGTCCAACTCAAACCCTAGGAATTGACCTAAATCCTAGTGCTGTCCATTCGAACCAGCAGCCCCTTTTGATATTTGATCCTGTTGTTTGGCTCCTAGTAGGTCTCCTACCTATCTAGGACTACATTACTCACTCTGAACACGCAGCTCAAATAGCCAAGGTCGGTGGAAAAGGAATAGTAAAGCTTGTTTGGATAAAGGTCTACCAGATAGAAGATGATAGAGGGCCAACTATTGTTGCGTTGCACAAGAAGGTGCCGTCTCACTTCGAGTTCCTTACTTATTAGTCAAATCTGATGATAGGCCTCGGCTTCAGCTGCCTGCTAGAGGTTTTTCAGCTGGCTTCAAAGTGCTAGTTGTAGCGCGCTAGCGCGCGTACTCTTCTATGGCGCTGTTAAGCCCATGAGAGCTTTTAATCCTTACTTTTTTTTAATCTAAATATCTAAATAATAAGAAATTCACTCTTGACAGTAATATATGTTGTATATGTAAATTTATGAAAATTCAAGAGCAAGTCCTTTCGTGTTTTTGTTTTTTTCTTTCCATACGTAATTTAGCGGAAAATCGGCCGATCGGCCGTTACTTCGCAAAATTCCTTGCCGAGGCCATTTCTCCGCATTCTTTCTTCATTTGCCCCCTTTTGAGTCTTTCCTCCCCAAACTTCGAAAAGGAGAGAAGAAAGGTACGAAGTAACTGACTGGTCAATGGATTCAATCGAATGTATTCCCGTGCTCTCAAATGAAGGGATAGTAGTCTCACGCCGCCTCTCGTTTGAGTGTCACATAACTTGCCTTGAGTAAGAATAGTCACATGACTTATATAAGGCATATAAGTCACATACCAATCTCTAGCCCCATCACTTATTATCATATTCAAGTAACTGACTCTTAGTAGGCAAATCTAATTACAATGAAAGTACATAACTAAAAGCAAGTAACCAAGTAAAAAGAAGCTATAAATCCAGGTTCCGCATCAGACACTCCCCCTCATGATAGTAATCTTTAACAAGTAAGTCACTAACCTTCTTAGAAAGTGTTTCCCTATACAAATTGAAAGGCTAGGCATACAACCTAGTACAGCATCATTATATGCTTCAAAACTGAGATGCTAATTGAGTCCCAGCCACGGTTCATTACTCGACACATACGCATAATGATCTCTTTCCATGGGAATGGGTTCATCACTGAATTGCCACAGCCATTTTGCAAGTAAAGCTCTGTTCATCTTTCTTACAGTATGTTTTCCTAGGCCTTCCAACAATCCAGCTTCTTTTATGTGCAGATAAACTTCCATTTGGCCAAGTCTGGATTCTTGTCTTATTGCGTTTGTCTCTATCCTGAAAAGAGTTTCAAACAATTTTCTCCACCTTAGAGAATGATTCCAGGGCAAGGTTTAGCATTGAGATATAGAGGAATGCTATTTGGGGGGGGGGTACTTCTGATTAGTAGCAGCCTGTCAACCTTACTCCCATGTGATGGGTATCAAATTACTGATGCAATCTGAAAATCCAGATTAAGGATCTCAGATGCAAGCAGGTCCAATAATCAAATCTATGATCAGATCTGAGATAAAGGTAGCAACTGCGTTATTAAGGGAAGAAATCAGACTGATGGAGGGGAGGGAAGAGAGACGAGATCGATCTTCTTGGGAGGAGAAGAGAGAAGAAGAGAAAGAGAAGAGAAGAGAAGAAATCAGGTCTGGGATACCAATCCTGTATGCACTGGCAGCACTGCTCAACATCCCCAAAACTCTTACAAAAGCTCAAATTCTTTACTCAAATCATCTCTAATTGATGGGGGGTGTATTACATTTATATAGACCTAAAATTCCTACTTTGACTCATAAAAGGACTCATAATCACTGTAATACACTCAATAAACTAAATAAACTCAAAACATAATTCTATCTAGCTATTAAGTATCCTAATCTTACTCAAACACTCAATTTAACTACTAATCCCGTGTACTAACATTATCCCCACTTCATGGGCTCATAAATTAGGCCCATTACATCAATAAACCCAAAACTAAGAAGCTCAAGGTCTATAGAAGCCAACCATGGACTAAAATAAAGTCTTATAAAGCCCAGTTGACCCAATTGGACAATCTTAACTGCATCAATTATTTAATGGCTGAGATTAGACAACCTATAGTAATCTAGAAACATAGGTCAAGATTAACTCAAATTAGAGAAGTTGATAGGGTTAGACTCACTAAAACAGCATGTAGTTAGACCCACAAGCAAGACTGTACGGTATAAATTCCTGCAACAAAAAGGGATCGATGGCTTAGGAACCAAGGCCTAGATCAAGCCCAAGTTCTCTCCACTGTAGAGATGAGGTAGAGGAACAATACTCCCAAGTTTGATGCGGATCCAAGGGTTAGATTGTTATAATTGGAAGAGCAGAAATAGAAAGTAGGTCTCAGATTTAGCATCAACCAAGTTCTAACTATATGGTGGACAGATCAACTCCAAATTCAAACCAAAGTTAGGGATTGGTGCCTGGATACATCTCTCCAAATATGTCATCAAACTGATGGTTGGATTGAATGCTAGGAACATAAGCATAAAATTAGTTAATAGAGATAGAGTTAGTAACTTACTAATTTATAACAGTACTAACCATTTGATGGGGCTAAGCTTCTGGCCGATGGAACTCCTCAATAGTAGAACTCTTCAAAACCATAGTTGTCAAGGCGGCCCAAGGCGGTGGAGGGGTGTCTAAGTTAGGCGACCAAGGAGCCCAAGTGTTATTTTTTATTTCCTCTCTTTTCTAACATTATTTAGTATGCTACAATATGCACATCAAATCATCAAAAATCAACATTAAGCCATATCAAGTCATCAAAAATCAATATTAAGCCACATCACATTATCAAAAATCAACATAAAAATAGAAGACAACAGAACTGAAGAAACAAACTCTTGGAAGTTTGAAACAATCAAAACATACATTTGGTTTGTATGTTCTTGGAATTGGTCATTTTCAGGTATACCTAGTCTCACATTTGGTTTATATTGATCTTAGAAAATATGATCTTATCAATAATTAATTAACCTGCTCTCGATTTAGAGGAAATGTTCTTGTTCTTTAAAAAATTTGATTGATCAAATGATTTTATTTTTACATGAGACTTTTTGTATTAGCTAGAGCACAAAACCAGCTTTCCAACAAATCCAAGATTGCTTAAATCTGATTTATATTGAAGGAGTTATGTTCCGGTCAAACCTTATTTGGTATGCACGAATGCTGTCAAAATCGCTTTGATGAAAATATTTTTTTAGATATCAAAACAAATGAATATTTTACCGCTCTTTGGTTTTTAGCAATGTTTTACCCTATTATGATTTATGGATTTTAGATTTAGATTTGAGAAAAACTCCAGCATTAGAAAGTTGAAAATTTTACCTACGGCCAAAAATCCAGTTTTGTTTTTGAACTGGGGGTTTACTTTTTATCCTATGGAATTTGATTTTTTTAACTATTTTTATTGGATTCAAATAGGGGGTATTTGTTTAATTGTGAATAATATCTCAAGTAAATGAAATATAAAACATCTACTTAAATGATATTTGGAATAAATAAGTGCCAGAACCTGGATCGATACCAACTAAGTCAGTGCAAGGCGACGCCTTGACAACTATGTTCAAAACACTACAAGACCAGTAGAACTCTTCAAAACACTACACGACTCTGCTGGGCAGATTGGAAGATAAGAGAGATAGAAAACTGCTGGAACTTCAAGTAAAGGTGCCGCAGGATATGGGAGAGTGGAGAATGGTCTGCTCTTGATCTCTAATCACCATCAACAGCACTTCACTCCAATGGTGCCAGCAGGCAATAAACAGTACTTCAAAAGGGTCTGGAACAGCTTCACACAAACTAGGTTGTAGAAAAATAAGAATCTAAGGGGAAGAAGAAAATCGTGGGGAAGGCTTTGAGGCCCCTTACAATATAAAGAGGAGTGTACTACCTCTAGAATGGAAAGCTATAAAATAGAAACTACTAAAATAGGCCCATACATGTAGTAATTGTGCCTTTATAGCAAGGAACTAGAACTAATAGAATTAGAAACTAAATATCTTACCAAGTGTTATGTATGTCTCGAATTCTTGGACCTGTTTTGAAGAATGGCCCGCTTTGATATTTTTGGTGGTGACCTAAATGGAACTTTTTTTGAGATCTGTGATTGTAGCGGAGGGCCTATCCCGGAGCCGTTCGAACCGACCCGATGGAGGAGTATTTATATTCTTTACCCACTTTGTTGTAAGGTGTGTGAGAATTTTGGGGTTTTTGATTTAGGGTTTTTGGGAGAGTAAAGCAACACTGTTTTGGGTGTTCTTGTGAGATTTCCATTGTAACTTTCTCCGATTTATATAGTGAAACATCTTCGCCTTCGCCCGTGGATGTAGCACACCATACTGGTGTATGAACCACGTTAAATCTCCGTGTCATCTTGCTCTGTTTTTGTTTTTTGTTCATGTTTTTGGTTGGTGTTTGTTCTAACACTAAGTAACCAAAATAGAGACTAAAGCTAACTATTTAGGAGTACTGCAGAACAATCCAACGATTCTGGTTTTGAGTGAACTTGTTGTTGGGGAATTGCCCATTCATAAATCTCACATTCCCAAGTTGTTAACAATTTAGTTTTGATGATAACAAACACTTGAATGTATTTAACATTTATGTGAAGCTTTGTAGTTACTTATACTACATCATTGAGAGCATTAAGATTTGAAGAAGAACCAAGGCTGTGAAGACAAGACAAGTCAAGCCTCTCAAGACAAAACAAGCTTCTCAATTAAAGTCAAGTCAAGAACAAGATAAAGTTTCTAGACAAGTCAAGACAAAGACAACAACAAGACAAAGTCTCAAATACAAGGCAAAATGATGCAGATTTATCAACAAATTGGGCTTCTTTTATTAAGAATAAGTCTAGGGTTAGGTTATATACATGTTGGACCTTTGATCTCATGGGTTTTCAATGTAATAAGCCACTTTTATGGGCCTAAACTAGGGGTAATTAGTTTGCATACGGTATTAGTTGTTTTAGTTCCATACTTAGTTTTATTTTGGTGTTTTTGTTCATAATTTGAACCGGTTCAACTAATGGTTCAATTTGATCCAATCGACACCTTGCGGTGTGAAGCCCGAGTGGTTCTTTTGAAGCTCTCTTTCAAGTTCTTTGAAGATCTACTTCAATTTCAAAATCAAAACTAAAAAATTATTCAAGGTCCTCTAACCGACTGAGCTGCCCTTGCAACAACAGTAAGTTTGAACCATCCCATCAATACCCATTCTTCTCCTAATCCTCCAAACCACCCCAAAACCCTAATTTTCCCACCCATCTCCCAAATTTCTTAACAAACCATTCAGCTAACAGCCTAACAACACCTTCATATAATTGGATCGAGTATTCTCCTGCCCAATTGGAATACTCGAACCAAGATTTTTTCCCATTACCCTATTCAAACCACAACATCCCTCCATCACTGAACAACATTCCCATAACCTAAAATTTGCCCAGACCAAACCAGCCAGCAAAATCCCTCCTTTTTTAGTTCAAACTCTCCACACCTGCCCCTATAGCATTCGATCCGAACCCTAACCCTAATTTTACCAAAACTCCTATTTTGACCTAGCCAATTTTCCTGTTCATAACAGATCCTAGTTTACTGGCTCCTAGTTGGTCTTCTACCAATCTAGGACTACATTACAAAATCTCAAGGAAAGGCATGCTCAAAGATTGACAAAGAATCAAGACATACTTGTGTGCACTATTGAAGCACGTGTACACACTTTCATTGCATGTTTGCATATTCATTTAAGCATTGCCTAGACATAGCCCAAGGATCCGTGCTGAAAGAGCACCAACTGGTTAATTATAGAATGTATTGTTTCCTACCAGGCTGACAGAGGTTGGGAACCAGTCTGACCGGTTGCCCCAACCAGTTGGAGAATGACCATCTGGATCCCCAATGACTAGTTTTGTAATGGCTAGTCCAACCAGTTTGACAGGTTCATGAACAGATCAACCGGTACAGCTTGAGATTCAAATCTCTCACCACTTTTGGCTATAAGTAGGCTATTATAGCCAAACTCTACACACTATTCAAGGCATTGAATACCACTCTTGGGAGAGACTTTGAAATAGCCTTTTGATAATTTTTCTATTCATTTTGTGTTGAGAGCCTCTATTATAACATCTTGATTGGATTCAACTCAATCCATTAAAGACTTGCATTGAAGCGATTGATCCTTCATATAGAAGAAGCCTTTGAAGAAATCCTTTGTTGGTTGCATACATTCATCCTGACATCATTTTGCAAAGGGAGGTTTTTCTTCATAAATGTAACATTGTTCCTTAACCATTTCTTTATTAATCTGAATTTGGTTCTTAGTGTTGATCCAAGAGTTGGGTGAACTCTTGATCAAACTAACGGTGCATCATCCTAGAATGTATTTAGGTGGTTGCACGGATCCTCTTATCCTTAAAAAGTTACATAGATCTTGTTATCCTTAAAAGATTATAGATTCTCTTATCCTTAAAGAGTGTAAAAGATTCTCTTGTCCTGTGATTGTGTAAAGGTGTTGTTTTCCACCTATTGTATCGAAAGGAAACATCTAGTAGAATTCTCTCAAGTGTTGGGAGGAGTAGATGTAGACTCTTAGTGTCGAACCACTATAAATCTTGTGTCTCTTGTGGGTTATTTATTGTTTTAATTTTTAATTGTGCAATTAATTTTGAAAAAGGACATAATTCACTAGATACAACCTATTCACCCCCTCCAGGTTGTTTCACAATTGGTATCAGAGATGGAGCTCGACTTGGAAAGATCTTTATTTTCATAGAAGAGTCAAAGATCTATAGGATCTTCTTCCAATGGAAATGGTTTAGTAAGACTTAATGTCTCTAGACCACCATTATTCAATCTTGAACATAGGTTCATGACCCAACTGAACCAAAAACAGAAGCCCATCTTTTCTTCTTGCTGAAATTTTGCATCACTACGAAGTATTTCAAGCATGGCAGTCGTCTCTCCATTCTCTCCACCTTTGGGTTCCAAATGGACATGATTTGGGGCCTGGTCCTGAGGGCTATCATTTACTTAACAAAATAACTGTACAAGGTGGATGTTCACTAAGAAACTGTAACCGTACATGTGGCTAAGCCAGTGGTCCTCCATTATTTGGGTGGTCTGGTCCACCACATCATCCTTCATGTGGCAGAAAAACCCTGGTCCTGTAGGCTTCATTGCTTGCAGTACATCGATAAATAGCCTCTGGCAAAACAAAGTTGTGCCAATAACCTAGAGCTATTTGATCTTTGGGGTGAAAGTAAGACCCCAAATTATGCTGGATTTTTTTATTATTATTATAAATTGATGAATTTCAACTCTTGTATCACCTTTTATATATCAGAAAATGGCTACTTGTATCACCTACAGATGCACAAAGAATTCTATCGTTTATTTTTGAATTGTTGGAATAATCATGTCATAGTTTTCATCTGGTTGTGCTATAATGCTTGGAGATGTGTGCTTATATGCATTGATATATTCAATTGGAAATGCTGCAGGGGTCTTTGAAAACATTGTTGAGGAGTTGGTTACTAGAAGCATTATTTGCTAAGGTTAATTTTGCAGGCTTGTTCATGTTATTTGTATTTTCATTGAACAAACTCCCAATATACTTTTAAGGCATTTCAATTGCAATTTCCTTCTTTCCAATTTTTTAATTGTAATCTTTAGAATCGAATTCAGTTCAGTTGTATTCATTTGGGTTTTGTTTGGGGGTGGGGGTGAGGTACCATACATCCTGTAGTAAAGTTTCAGTGGTTGGCGGCATAGTTCGCAGACGGTTTTTTCCTTTCAGTCTTTTACATGAGTACTGATTTCAGGTACTGTCCCATGACCTTTTTGAATTTAATTAGTTTGAATGTGGTGTGCCACGAGGCCCACACAGAACCTGCTCCCTGTTCATATATCAGAGAAAGGAAATAAGTATGTAAAGCTTCTTCAAATCAATCCAGCCTACAACTAAGCCAGCATTCCAAGATTCTCTTTGAAATACCTGTGGGCTAATGCTTGACCTGCCTGTTGCTGTTAGTTCTGCGCACCTATCTTAAATTTACGAGTTCATCCAAAAGCCTTCCTTTTCAGGGTTTTTTATTTTATTTTTTATTATTTTGGAAACAAACAGAATCTTTACATAGAGTGAGAAAAAAGATTCCACCGGGCCAGTCTCGACAGTGTTTTCTTCAACCAGTCCACTACTTGCTTTGCATCTGATTATTTGATTCAACTACAATAAGGTCCACTTTGTGTTGTCCAGCTTGTTTTAAGACTTTACGACTTGCTAGTTTAATTGAAGATGCGCCACCGTAGGTTGATTGGGTGGAACTAGATTTGAATAGTAGACCCAAATAGGCCAGGCCAAGTTGTCAAGTCTTCCTCCATTTTAATTTAGATTATCCCTTTTATCCATCTCATGTTTTTCTCTTGTGCACTTTTTGACCTAAGCATAGTTTGGAGGACCTTTTTGGAGAGTTAGGTGCATTTCTGCTGTTAGACAATGGTGCACAATAAAATTATGTATGAGCCTTGATGAATTGACTACTCTGTTTCTGTCACTGCATTGCAAAAATGACCATTCAAGGCCCCTACATCATGTACATGAATGATTGGTCAAGAATTCTCAACTTACATAATGGGCAGGAAATATCGCCTTAATCCAGTGGGTGAGGTTTGGTAACCATCAAAGACGAGGAATAATAGGGCACTGCGTGAATTGGTTTCCAAAATCCTTGTTAGGGTTTAAGCATCAAGGGGATTTGCTCTGGGCTGTTGGAACTTCGGGGGCGGGGGCGGGGGCGCGGGGGTGGGGGGGGGGGGGGAAAAGGAAGCGGTTGGGGAAGTGAAGTTGAGAGTTGGGAAAATATTCAGGGACACGAAGTAGGGCTTAGATTTATTGATTTAGATGTGTAAGGTTTTGTACATTGACACTCCAAAAATCTATTTGATGATCCTTACTTCCTCTGCTTTTTAATGATAGATTTCCCGGCTGGGCCAGTAGGTAGTCACCTAGATTTGGAAAGGATTTAGACAATTCCAATACTTGTTAAAAGGCACCTTAAGGCTTAAAGTACTTTTTTTATTAGTTTAGGATTTTTGGTATTGACACAAGCGTACAAATTTGAGGGGATTTCTTTTCATTGTCAAAAGAAAAGCAAAATCAAGAACCGTATCCAACCTTAAAGTTGCTTCAAACCATAAGAGTATTATGTGCAGAAGTTGGAATTTTTAATACCCACCACTTTTATGCTATAGACGTAGTGGTTGTGACATGGCATTCCTGGACAGTGTTCATTCACTTGTCACTGTAAGCTTTTCAACTTCCCCAACAAGCTTTGTATTCACTTGCAACTGGCATCTCTAATGGACTTGTTATGGGTATAAGCTTCTCTAGCAATTTGAACCGTCTCCTAAGTTTGCCTCCCTAAAGCTTATGCCCTGTTCCCACTTTCCATGTGTCTATAGGCCCGATCATGCACAAACATCAAAGTCCAATATTTTAAATCTTAAATTGGCAAAGGGGGGTCCCAAAACCTAAATTGGCTATATTTATGTGATGCTTGGTTTGAACTCCAGATTATGAGAGACAGAATAGCTACTGCTACTGCACCACATTATGTGGCTCTACTTGTATTTTAGCATTTCAAGTTTCAAGAAATGAATGTGTTATAGTAAGCATTGCCAATATTAACAAAGTCTGCTCTATGATTCTGGCACATACTTTCAGAGAGATGGTTCACGCCATAGGTTCAAACGCCTAAAGGGGAATATATCCTCTCCTTTGGCCTGTAAATACTTGGCTTTTATTTGGGTATCCTTGCTGATACTTTTTCAGTTTTCACGCCAGCTAAAAGGTGTGGAAGAAATCAAGAGCAACGGAAGGCATATGTGACCTCGGTTCAGTCGCACTTCCAACTTTAGATGTCTAAGATGGTGGGTGGGTGGGTGGGTGGGTGGGTCAGTGTTGTGTTTGGCTTATTTGACCTTCGGTTTGTGCTGGAGCCCACTTGATGCCACTCTTAACCATGACCCCCGTCTGTGTTCTACTGTAGTTTTCGCCTTTCCCTTGTCCTTGTGGTATATGCCAATTGGATAAATCCAAATCATGGAATGGGAACAAGTCACCATGTAATAATCATGTCAATTTTAGGGTGTTAATTCAATTGTAAGGCTTTTCTTGTATTGCATTTTTTACTTTGTATTCCACAGTTTGGATTTATCTATTCTGCATGTATATGAGATGGTAATAATTGGATAAATATGAAATTTGTCACATGACCAATCCATTATATTTCCTAGGTATCATCCAATGGTTGGAATTACCATATGATGTTTCCAAATGATTCAAATAACTGTATAGAGCATGGTTTGAGATTCAATTTTGACTTGGGTTTTGGAGATATTTCAAAATTTAATCAAAATCTAGTACATTTCGGTGGTTAGATGGTCATAGCTTAAAACTGGCGAATTATGCTTGCACATTGGCAACCAACACCCTGTTTAGTTCGGAACATGTTCTTCCCCTTGGGCTCAATCGTATCATACATGAAGAATCGATTGGGATCCTAATTCTGAGAAAGTAATCCTTTGGTGGGGTTTTGTAAGGAGTGAGCCTGATCAATGAGTGTTTGTGAGTCTTTATGTAGTCGGGTTGGGGTAAGGCGGGTATGTCTCCCCCTTGTTTCTTCTTTCATTGATTCTATTCGATTTCTAATAAAATTCTAGGGGCCAACCCGATCCCAGAGAATATTCAGGTTTTAAAAAAAATGGTCATAGCTTAAATCAAAACTTCAGGAAAACCCTAACTAAGCATCTCTAAACATATTTAAACCTTTAGATAGTTAAAAAACACATCCAAACTGATAAGTTAGGTTCGGACCTTAGGTTGGTATTGTAAGCTATATGTTTAGGTATATTTTCTCTTAGGGAGACGGTTGGGTACACCGCCTGCTTTCCGTAACCTAGCTGATGTGTCCAATGGGGAGGATGGGATGGAGAGGGCTTTTTTTTTGGGGGGGGGGGGGAAGCTTTTGCCCTTTCTCTTATATTACTTATTCTATACATAATTTAGTATTAGAAAACACAGCATTTAATAAAAACAATTGAAATATGTACTAAGAATGAAGAGAGATCATTTACTAGTTCACCATTCTTTTGAATTCCCTATTTGAATTTGTTAATTCTCATTTCATCAAAATAAAGATCCAGCTGTCAGTCTGCCTCTTTTAGGTCATATAGATTGTTTATCTAGTCAAATTGACAATTGAATAGAGATTAACCATGGGTTAACTTTCTGGTTATGCTTCCATATAGTCCACCTTTGTAAGGCTTTTATCTTGTATTTTCTCGAGTTGAAATGAAGTAAGATTCGGATCCTCAGTTGTGCAGCAGGGCGTTCGGCGCACATTGGACGGTCAAGAACACTCATGCACACAGCCCAACACACGGCACACGGGCACTAGATGGGGCTACATGCCCGGGTGCTTCTGGCCATCTGATGTGCGCCGGACACCCTGACATGCCAAAGAGGAGCCCCATCCAATGAAGTAACCTAGAAATTGCCAAAATTGACGTGTGGGAGCAGAATTTCTAGATGGGTATGTTTAGAGAGATTCCCTAGACAAGCACTTTCTTTTTCCCCTCACATCCTAGGTCAAATTGGGCTGCAATTTTGTTGCATGGGTACACTCAATGGTCCTTCTCTCATATTTCAAATTTCAACTCAATTAACGCCTATGCAGGTAGCTCACTTGGCAAGGATCAATGCCGTACAATCATGGAAGAAAAACTTGACCAAAAGCTATCAAAACCATCGAGTTAACTCGGTTTCGTAGGTTTTCGAGACGAGTTGAAGGGGGATTTTATAGATTCGATTGGGTTTCGATGGTTGCGACTGGTTTCGACTATATTTAGGTGGCTTCGACACATATGTTCATCGAAACTAGGGGAAACTTGACTCGAAACTAGGACAGATAAGTATTTATGCAAGAAGCCAGAAACCAGGATAGACACTCAGTTATGTCTAATATCATTTAAGTAAATATTTTTGTAATTGTATTTCATTTACTTAAGATATTATTCATAAATAAACAAATACCCCCTATTTGAATCCAATAAAAATAGTTAAAAAATATAATTCCAAAAGAAAAATTTGTCAACCCCCCACTTCAATAACAAAAACTAGATTTTCGACAGTAGGTGCAATTTTCAACTTTCTAATACTGGGGTTTTTCTCAAATCTAAAAATTTCATAAATCTTAATATGGTAAAACATTGTTAAAAACAAAAAATGTGGTAAATATTCATTTCTTTTGATGTCCAAAAAAATATTTTCATTCATAGCGATTTTGACAGCATTTACGCGTACCAAATTAAGTTTGACCGGTACATAACTCCAATAAAATCAGATTTAAGCAATCTTGGTCTTATTGAAAAGCTATCAAAACAAAGCTTTCTAACAAATCCAAGATTGATTAAATCTCATTTATATTGAAGGAGCTATGTTCCGGTCAAATCTTATTCGATACCATGTCTAAGAACAATATACAATATCAAACTTGGATCAAAATCACAAGTAATATTTTTAGTGTTCTTTATGTGAAACTAATGCATGGATTGGGTTTAAAATGTCAAAAATAGACAACACAACAAGAATCAGGATAAAAAAACAACTTCTGGGCCTCGAAACCAAGGTTTGAGTTAGCCTTGAGAAAGTCCCAGGTTTCAACCGAGATATGGTCGAAATTGAGATGAACTCAGTTTCTGGTTAGTCGAAACCCGAGTTTTAGAACCTTGCTTACAACTAAGAGATTGCGAGTTTCACTCTGCAAAGTGACAAAACGAAACATTTAAAAAAAAATTCAAGTCTACATTTGGCAAATCAAGACTATTTACTAGATATCCGACAGTTGGAAACATCACATCACCTTCTTTTTTTTTGATAACGAGGGGTATCCACACACATTGGCCTGACTAATCCCCCTGACAAAAGAACGGCCACCGCACTTACCATCGCACGAAACCTCCGTCATAACAGCTAACTGGCTTGAGACAGAGTGATGACTGACCCAAGGTGAGGACAGTGGGATTCGAACTTAGAATATCCGAGTTTATGACTTGCCCCCAGCTCGCCACTGAGCCAACACCCCTTGGGTTACATCACCTTCTCACATGACAGAAATATGTGGTCTGCCCGAATAGACATGCTTACCTTGAAAAACTTTTGCCAGAGAAACTTTCCAATTAAATTTCAAGTTTTATATCTCCAAGGTAAATTAGTTTGGTAAGACTTACTTGATTGATAGATGTTAGGAAAGATTAGTCCATAAGATTTAATTGCCGAACCACATTGCAAATATTAAGGTCATCAAGAGAACCTTTTCTTTAGGTGGTTGATCAGATAAGCTTGCCCCAAGAGCAGCATTGACTAGGGGTGTCAATTAAAAATATTAACCAATGAACCGAAGTAGAGCGGAATGGAACAAAACCAAAATCAACAAGATCAATTACTAATTAGTCTTGTTTTAGTCTCAGCCATGAAGGGTTTTGGGTACTTTGGTCCACAAAACCCACAAGGACCAATATGAACAAAAATTAGGGTTTTTGATAAGGGACTGGTTTTTCATCCACTACTCTTTACTTTTTGGGGCCAAGCAAATTCAAGCTTTAATGGGTCATTAAGTCTACAAGCCTTAATTTTCATTAAATTATTTTTTAGGTGTAGATTTACTCAAAGGTAGAATATTTATGCTGAAAAATCACTCTCTATTGGGTTAAATTAATTGATTTTCTGGTCTAGAAACCGGATAAGGACCAATTTTACTAGGACCCATTAAGGACCAAAGAAGACCTCACTGATTATAAGTTTGGTTTTGGTCCTAGCATTGCATGCATTATGTAATTGGTTTGGTTTCAGTCCCAGCCAACGTAAGTTGTTCTCTAGTGGAACCAAACTGAAGTCGAATCGTTATCCTTTCCTGTTTGCTGCTGCGCTGCCCAGACAGGACCGTATTGTCCCCTCACATGGGGGCGCAAAATGACTACCTAACCCCCTGCCCGAACACACTGCCCGGGCGAGATTAAGTCGTCATTTCGCACCCCCATGTGAGGGGACAGCACGGTCCTGTCCGGGCAGCGGACAAGAGAAGAAAAAAATTCACTGAAGTCTACTGCAACCATATAAATTTTGCCCATAATTAAATATATTCATTAAATAATGCAAGTTCAAAACTGAAAGAGACTCTATGAAAGACAAGAATATTCGATTTGGAACTTGACACATCTTGCTTGTTGTCCTTTGTTTTATTTTCAAAAGTTCTTTAAGTTAGGTAAAAATGATTTTCAAAAATAATTTGAAAAAGACTTAAGCTATATCATTATCATAAGTTGTCATTGTCTTGTATATATTTATTTATTTTATTATACAAGTGAAATGATAGGAATTATCCTTATTAAAAAAAATTGATTATACTAAGAAAGCAAAAAATTTAGTAAACCTTAAGAAATATCAATAAAAAAAAATCAAAACTTAAATATACTCCAGTTAGCTAATCAGCTACTATTAAAAAAAGTTAGGGGGATCTTGAAGCTTGCGACTTAGGGATTTCTTCCCAACCAGAATCAAGGGGAGGACATAATTATTTCAATGGAAAGAGGAGAGGGAGCGGGGAGGATGAAAACGACAGGAAAAAATTTCTCTAAGATATCGGGGTAGGGTAGGCTAACACCTATTTGCC
Organism: Telopea speciosissima; assembly: GCF_018873765.1. NCBI lineage: Eukaryota > Viridiplantae > Streptophyta > Magnoliopsida > Proteales > Proteaceae > Telopea > Telopea speciosissima. The sequence goes on along the minus strand of NC_057917.1, from coordinate 63,462,579 downwards.
TATCTCTATTCCATTCATATGAAATGGTCTCAGTGTCCTCCTGTATGATACCATTTTGTTATATCTCAATGGTGTGTCCCTTGTGTTGCTTGCTCAAAGAACCCTATTTTTGTAAAATAACTAAAAAATATATTTAAATAATACAAGCAAAAAAAGTTGGCATCTTGGACAATCTTTTTCCATTAAAAAAATGGAGAAAATTTTCCTTCACTGCACGAGAAGGGTTCAGCCAACGTCCTAGGGTCCAAAAACATCCCCTATTTACGTGTGGTCAAACATATCCTTACATTGTTGCGATAACCCCTTTCATCCAACCAACGGTAAGGGTCAAGGGATTCTCCTTCACTGTGGCTTAAGAAAAATTCCGTCCATACTTTTAATAATATCTTCACAGATCCCCCACCTTCCAAAGGAATATTGACCAGTTCTAAATAATGGCTCTTTGTGATTACAATAATGTAAAACAATGCCTTCGAAATGGATGCAATCAAATATTTTATATATGGAATATGGACTATGGACAAGAATAGGAAAACAAAACAAAATATCCTAACCATCCCTAATAAAAATAAAAAAATCTTCCATTATTTTAAAAGACATAATTTACAGGATGGAAGATATTAATTTAAAACCAACATGGAAGACATCTATATCCTTTTCTAAATCATTTCCTTAGAATAATTTAGGCTTATCAGGCTAGTGGCAAGGGGATGGAATCTTCAAGTCCAGCCAATGAAAGCGCGGGAGATGATGAGACATAGTTTGTATAAAGACGAGTGTCAGGAAAGAGAAAAAGTGTGAGAAATTTCATGACGCCTCGTGTGGGTTTTCATTTTCCCAATAGTAAGACTCATTGATATTTCTGAAGTCACAAATAATCAAATAGAAGGTCAATTTTGAATGTCAATGTCCTATACGCAAGTTGGTTGTACAAGTATAACTACCCTAGGAGATGATATATTTTTCTCTTTTTGAATGAAGAAATTAGATTTTATTATATGGAAGAAGAAAGCATGCGTCGTTATACCCTTCTCGCATAATAAACAATAGTAGAATCCACATTGCTACTCTTTTTCCTATTCTAACCATGGACCCTATATGAATGATATACCATTCTCTAGACCTTCATTCGTGTAACGTTTAAATTCTTCTTACATTGGCAATGTGGGAAACCCTCTCTGTATTATATTTATGGGAAAGGAGAATCACTGCCAAGCTGCGTGGCCCTGCATGAGCGCACATTGGGGCATCTAACAAGAATGGAATTTTCCATTTTACGGGAGGGAGGGCTATATTTATTAAAGAAGAAGGTTACCATAGGAAAAGTTATCCCGTGAAATACAGTTTATATTTTATAATTTCAGATTGAGAGAAGAAAGAAGAAGAACATGCCATGACATTTCCTCTTTAACTTTTCCTTGATCCAAATCTACCTAAGAAGTCCAAAAAATATAAACACAACCTCTGAGGTATCAACATCACAGGGCCAAACGTTTCTTCTTTCTTTTAAAAAAAATAAGGGAGAAGAACACCACCCGGTCGCACTAAACACACCGCCCCTATGCCCTGACAAAGGGGCTAGCGAAATGATCCCTGCGCCCATGGTCATTTCTAGAGTTCAGGAGGGGGTGCAGTGGTAATTTCATCCCCCTGTCAGGGTGCAGGGTCAGCAATCGTTATCACTTCCAATTCCTGCCCGCTCCAATTCCCTCCAATTCCTCACATAGGAGGGGAAATGACCACCTTATCCCCTGCCCAAATACACTGCCCAAGGTGGGGTAGGGTGGTCATTTCTACTCCTATGTGAGGGATTGGAGGGGATTGAAACGGGCAACGAATTGGAGGTGATAAAAATTGATTAGCCACTTCCCAATAGTGACTTCTACCCATTAAATGCTGAGTGAGTGCTTTTGTAAGCTAATAAAGTACCATATAGATCCTTCTTTCCTCCTAATTGCTCATCATATTTATTTATTTAAATAAAGAAAGAAAATAAAAAGGTATTTTCAAGGACTTCTTCATTAATCTAAGCTTTGAGGTGGCCCTTTCCTCTATCATTCATTTAGGACTTCTTCATTAATCTAGGGGTGGCCCTTTCCTCTCTCTCATTCATTTCCAAGGTAAAACATTGTGAATCAACATGATTTTAATTTTCTTGGGCGGGGAGGGGGGGGGGGGAAGAAGTTTACTCTACCATGATGAAGTACTAACAGATGGATGAAGTACTAACAGATGGTTAATTAAGTTATTGTTTGAACTGGATACTACATCACGAAAAGGACTACCTAAGAGAAGACTACCTGGGCGGAATGGAGAGCTAGAAGGTGATTCCATTATTTCCATCAATGGTCTGTCCGGTTTAAAAACTAACCACCCAACATGGTTAATTTTCTTTCTAAACCTACCTTTTTGTTTTGGTAAGACCTTCTTAACCTACTTAAAAACCTTTTAACCTTCCCTCTTTAATTTAGGAGGCAAATCCTACCTTCCATGAAGCTGGTCTGGTTGGGCAGGATTTTGAGCATTTTATAGCTTAATTAATCATACTACTTAATAGAGAAGCTTCCACTCTGCTACCCAATCTCCCCTGTTCAAGTACTTTTGATTGACTTTTCTACACATTTTTTCTTCAAATCCTTACTCCACATTATCATCCAACACTAGGAACTGTTTGTTTGTGATCTGTTAATGATACAAACCAAATCAAAATAAAAACCAGTTCAATAACTTCAGCCAAGCACTTCTTTAAGTTTTAGAGAACCCCAATAACTATCATACACGGAAACCGAAAATTAAGGGCCCATTAACACCCTTGCGTAAAACAAAATTTACTCCTTCCACTGCGAACAGTGTTTTGAGTTAGGGCCATAGGCGTAATTTATCCAACTGCGCATGTTAGCTAACCAACGACCACCGGAATCTACCCGCGCATATTAGTAAAAGACGGAAAGAGAAGAGCAGAGCCTAAAACCTAACCTAAAGCGACTCACTGAGCAAGCAAATAATTCTCTCGGCAGCTAATAAAACCATGAAAATAGAGAAGGAATTTATCATACTGATCAAAGATTTGTACAATATTCAATGAAGAACAGATAAGAAAAGAGAAAATAGAACATAGAGAAAAGGGGGGAGAAGAGAAATTAAGAAACCAAGATTAATCTCTAACTACATGCAGTGATCTCACTCACAGCCACAGATTTCCGAGGCGAAGCAGGAAGCCTTGAAGTGAAGTTCCTCAGAGGTAATTCTTCATTTTGATGATCATCATCTGTTCCTTCATCGAAATTAAGAGCGTAGCTTAACGGATCGTACTTGAAATCGGCCGAGTGTCTACGACCTCTACCCATCCGAAAGATTAGATTCCGGCATTTTTCTTTGAATTCAGGGAATTCGTGGGCCCTGGTTTTCAGCCATTCTGATGAAGCTTTCACGACTCTTGGCTTGTCTACATCATCGAGTTGTTCATGCTGTCCGTTACCGAAGCAACAAGAGAAGCAGAGACTTGATCGGAACTTGTGCTTCACCGATGGAGAATGAGATTGAAAATCGCGTTCGTCTTCCATACAAAATTACAGATTAGAGAGAGAGAGAGAGAGAGAGAGAGAGAGAGATTGGGGGAAGGATCAATCAAAACCGTAGTTTTTTTTATGTTTTTATAACAAATAATCGAAGGAAGCAACGAAAGCTAAACTGAAAAACCAGAGAGACAAGGACGCAACATCTGCTGCTCTCTCTATATAAAGCCGCGGCAGGCGTGGCGTGGGACGAACGTGTGAGCGGTTTTGTTTTGCCGTGTATTTGGATTAGGACGTGTTGTAGTGAGTGGGTGCGGGGTAATTTTGTCATTTTACTTATCTAGGTCAATTGAAATTGTTATCTGATAATTATAGTATAATACCCCAATTAATTTTATTTATTTATTTATTTTAGGATCTGGAGTTAAATAAGGTCTTGTTTGGATGAGAGGTTGATCAATGATTTTTATTTTCTTTTCCCGGCCGCACCCTGGGTGTAAGTGGGGTCATAATTGTTAGTATGTTGTAACTTCAAAGAGAGATCCCGTTTACCAAAAACAATAAAAAAGAGAGACTGAGAAAGAGTTGAAATTCTGTAGGCAGGTAAATCCTAAGGTCAATGTGATTTCAACCCCCTTGGAATTGAAAAAAAAAAGGGGGAGGGGGGGGGGGGGGGTTTGTCAAATGCCCTCCTCAAAATGCCCATTTGTCCAAATGCATCTTTACAATTTTATAATTTACACGTGTCCACTACTTTCAAAATATTATAACACTTTAGTCCAATCCGTTAGTCTAAGATGTTAGACGTTAGTTTCATGGAATCTAATGATCAAAATGCCCTTGTGACAAAAATCCACCAAAATTAAAAAATAAAATGATCAAATTGCCCTCATTTTCCCCAAATTGTTTAGGATTTATTTTCAGTTTCGAACCCTAAACAATTTAGGGAAAATGAGGGCAATTTAATCATTTTACTCTTTAATTTTGGTGGGTTTTTATCATAAGGGTGTTTTGGTCATTAGATTCCCTAAAATTAACGTCTAATGTCCCAAACTAACGGACTAGACTAAAGTGTTACAATGTTTTGAAAGTAGGGGGCATGTGTAAATTGTAAAGTTGTAAGGGTGCATTTGAACAAATGGGCATTTTAAAGGAGGCATTTGACAAACCCCCCCCCCTCACCAAAAAAAAAGAAAAGAGTATATTGAGGACATGAGGTTCAGGGATCACAAAAAGAGCGTGTGGGGATCAGGGTTTAAGTTGCCGATACTGATACCGATATCGATTTGAATTGGTTTGTATCGATCTTCATTGATATTGATATGAATTGGCCGATGTGGGGGATCCAATATTGATACATCCAAGATTCACCGAACCAGTCAGCGGCTGCCACGTGTCACAAAGCGATCTGCTCCAGAACCAAGGAGAACCAACCGGGGGTCCCACCCGGGCGTGGCCTCACCCAGGCACGGCCTCACACCCAGGCGTGGTCTCGCCCAGAAGCGGCATCTTGGACGCAAACGTGATGTACATGGACATCGAGACGGCTCGTCTATGACCCAATTGTGTCACTACAGACTTATGCCACCACTAGGACTTTGGGTCACCACTTAGAAGTCATGTCACCCAGACGGATTCAAGCACCAATGATGTTATCACCACATGCGAGTATCTATTCGCCAAGGATCTTGATACCACCAGGACACTCCCTCCCGCTGGGAGATGGTCAATCAGGATAGAGCCCTGCTATCCAGGGCATCTATCCACTCAACGGCACACTCGCCATCAAATTGGGACTCTCCATATCATCATACTCCACTATAAAAAGAAAGGTACACCACCCTCAGAGGGGACATTTAAACTCATATTGAATTCTACATTCATCTGTTTGCTCAGGAGATCTAACTTTGGAATTGGAGAGCCCTAGGCCGGAACCACACCGATTCTCTCTGGTGACCCCTTGGTCCTCTTGTAGGTGACGGCACTCGCAGGACCGCTCAGCGATTTTTTGACGCAACAAATATGATTCCTCAAATCATGGCGGAGATATATATGCTTTGTTCCGTGAAACGGAATTCATAATCGAATCAACCTTCATCGATTCTGATTTTGATCTTAGATTCAACTCAGAAGTCAGAATAGACCTGAAACCTAGAAAAGAAAAAAATTACTACAGTACTCTAGCACAATTGGATTTTGGAATCGATATTGGGCTCAATCGATACCGATAGTTACCTATCCGGATTGGCCCATATCTTCGGATCAGACAGAATTATCCCTATTTTTATCGATCCATAGAAGGATACCGATTCCTCAAAGCATGTTCCCACATTGTAAATCATTGGAACATTCTGATAAGACTATTGGGTCATTATTGGGCTGGTAAATCCTTTTTTTTTTGTTGTTTTGATGAAAGTGTAATCACACAAACAACACATCAATCCCAAAAGGTTAACCTGTAAAATCTTTTTTTGTCCCCAACAAAATAAACATACTGATTAATCGGATGTCATTTCAACAATCAACTCGATTATGGTTAACCCGACCCGATTCATTGCCACAAATTACAAAAGCGAGAAACACACACAACTCGTCCCCACCGTTGAAAATTTTCCACCAATTTTTAAGTTGAATGCCCTTTATTTTATTTGTAATGACATTTCCACCCTTGTCATGGGTGTTTTCTAGGGGAGGGGGTGGACGGGTCGTGGTGCGATGGACTCCTTTTGTCAAGTGGTTGGGACTAGGGAGTTGAAAACTTGAAATCGCTAGAAAATGATCCTCTCCAACTTCAACTCTTCAATCACCAAAATAAACGGCGCGGAGAACTTGGACATGTATCCTTAGGTGTTGATAGATATTGGGATGTGTGCCTAAATTCTCCTAGTCGTTGGATGAATAATTAGAGAGGGATTGAAAGTCCAAATAACTGGAGATGATCTGAATTTGAAATCTCGTGCACTTAAACTTTAGGTGGCAACACCTGGAGAATGGATCATCTGCACATATAGGTAGGTGAATGTACATGTTAGAGGTAACCACTTGTCTTTTTTGTTTCTATTAATACCCTTATTCCCCTTATAAATGGTAAAAATGGGATAGGTGGTACCTCTACCTCTGCATGTACATACAGAAGAATCGGATTCCAACACTTGTCCTATTTGTATTTAAAAGATGAAGTGTATATGGATCATCTACATGTATCAATCGGTGAACGTATATGTGAGAGCCAACCACTTTTGCTATTTTTGTCATTTACAAGAGGAGAAAGGGTTTTTATGAAAATAAAATTAAAATGTGATTGACTCTCATATTCACCTGTTGGTACGTGCAAAAGAACCAAACTCAAAGATGAAGGGATCCGAATCCTATCCAGGGAGCTCAGCACCCAAAAGAGTGCCCAAGGGGCATCCAAGGGCCCTATGTGTGCGGCACAATCCAATGACTAGATGCTCCCTAGGCATGCTGAGCTCTCTGGAGAGGAACTCAATTCAAGATGAAGAGGGTATTTATGAAAACGAAAGGACAGATTGGCACGTGAACCGTATATTCAGGTGAACGTAGAGGATCTGAACTTGTGGTGCGGGACCATTTTCCATTCTTGACGGTATTGCGTTGTAAATTCCCTCAATGTCAGACGCGTTTGTGGATATGTATGAATATATGGTGGTTGTAAGTTGCGTCAAACTTGATCGTGAAAGCAAGAGGTAGTGGGAGTGAAAGAAACACTACAGAAGTTGCTTGGAAACATCCAATTCCTGGCAGACAAAAGGTTTGTTCCTTTGTTTAACTTATATAAACTGTGTTTGGAAGCTGAGAAAGGGCAAAAAAACATAATAAATAAAAATGACAAACGAAATAATACTTTATGGCTAAAATGTAGCAGTACGCGCGTAAAAATAGCTAGATAGTCCGTTCTTCAATTCGTTATGATCGATTTAAGTCCATCCAATCTCAGCCATTGAACTACTTACCTAAGACCGGCTAAGACCGTACTCTCTCTCTCTACCTTCCTCTCTCCCCTCTGCAACTCTGCTAGTGCTAACCCCATCTCCTTCCTTCACCCTATACCATTTCAGTTCCCTTCCCCGCTATCTCTCTCCCCCATCCCGCCTCTCCATATGCCCCTTCCCTCCCCCCCCCAACTCTTCTCTAGCGTCCCAATCGGGTATTATGGCCCCACACAGTTCTGTGGCGGCAACTGCATCCGGCAGAGGCTCGGCGGTGGTGGAGAAGGCAAATCTGATGGGTTTGGCGTTGGTGAAAGTGGAAGCAACATGTTGAGGTTTTACACAAACGACGCCCCGAGCTTGAAGATCACTCCCATCGTCGTCCTCGTCATGAGCCTCTGCTTCATCGGCTTCGTCACCGCTGTCCACGTCTTTGTCAAGCTCTATCGCTACAGAAATGGTCCTGGAGGTTGACTTCTAATTTCAGCTTCCCGCCTCTTCCAATTCTCTCCATCTTCTTCAACTTTAGGCAGTTAATTTTCTTCATACGGACTGATATAATCCCACTCCTTCTTTAATGTTGTTTTCAACAATCTCATCTCCCCAGAGTCTCAGTCGCCACTTCTTGTTTTTGCACGTAATTTATTGGAAATCAATCGATCCAGTTTCACATTTCATTCAACCTTCTCTACACCGGGGAAGAGTCGTCGGTGGCTCGTCACCGCCTTCTTCCTCTTATCAAGTAACCACACTCTGTTTCTGCAGTTAGATCCCTTTAAAATGTTTTATCGTAACATCCGGGAATCAATGTCTATGAAAATTCAAATAACGGTATAGATTAATCTTTTACTAAATCTACGGCTACAATTAAAGATAAGGGAGATTAGGTTGGCGGTTCGTACGTTCTGCTACCACCCACCCATAATTTATTTATACGTCTTTGGCAGCTCAATTATCAAACCAGTGGAATCAATCGGTTTTATAAGGATTTATTATTTATCTATTTGTGATGAAGAAAGGCTAGGTACGGGCCAACCGTTTCAACTGTTTTGTCTGAATCGGATTTCAGAACATTGCAGGCTAATGAATGAAATCAAATGTACAACACTCAAGATCAGGGATTGAGATATCGGCATGGGGAACGGTATCGTTCTCTGTCGATACCAATTCAGTACTGGTATCGGTCTAGATCGATCAATTTTACTTCTATTATTTATTAAAAAAATCGATTTTTTTTGTTTGATTTTACCCTTGATCTGATACCAATACTCGACTCAGGATCAACCTTGGTATTCGGATTTGACGATGATTCCGGTGAGTAAAGCAAGTAAAGTAGAGCGCAGAGAGAGAAAATCTTTTCTTCCCTTTCTTTCTTTTTCAGATCGACGAGATGATGTTCTCAAATTCTTGCATAAAGTTGTGAAAGTGCCCGGGAGGGAGACACTGTAACTAACCTAACCGGATTTATGCATGTTTTGTTTAAAATATGTTTTATTTGAAACCTAAGCTGATCGATCGGTTTTGGTCTATTGTGACTAATCACTGTGGTTTGATCTAAGAATAATCTAGATAGACACGTAGACTTTTGCATTATTTAAAAGTTGACCGTTGGATTGTAATGATGTCATATGTCACTCTCATAGACCTGGGCAGGATGATGGCCGTAGAAGATCTAAATCTATTATATATTGTACCAATGTATTGAAATAATCCTTACCAAAAAAAAATTGTTTTTGAAATAATAAATGTTAAAAAAAAAAAATCCTTAACGATTGTACTCTATTTTTCTCTCTTTTTTTCTTTTAAAACTAACAAGTTGGACAAATAAATAAAAAAAAATCCTTTTACAAGAACAGATTTCTCCCGGTTATGTTCGAAAGCCAAGAAAAGAAAATTGAATTTGAGTAGAGAGATGGACACATAACTCAATGATTGTGTCATCACATATTTTTTTCTTATTATATTTTTCTTTTCTTTGCTTCCAAACATAGTCTGGATTGATGTCGACAAAAAACCTCTTTGCAACCAAAAAACAGAAGAAATTGAGACTTCCTTCACAAGCCATTATTTCTAACATGTTAAGCTTTAATTTCATTATTCTGGCAAAAAAAAAAAAAAAAAAAAAAGGGTGTCTACCAAAAATAGCTACATGTCATACTTAATGATCTGGATTTTTTCTTTTATAAAATATGTAGCCTTTTTCTCTAAAATATTTATTCTACATATGTTAAAATTTGATTAAATATTTTTTTGCTGGTAAATCTATTTGAATTGACACCTGATTATACCCTTTGTTCATACCATTTTTGCATCATTCATCGATCCGACATCAACCAAGTATTGCTATCGATGTCAACTGATATTGTTACAGATCGACCGGTTCACTAATCCAAGCTAGACTGATACCTTAAACCATGCATATGAGTAGAAGACAATATAGAAATCATATCTACAATGTTTAAGAACCGACCAAGCTTATACGTGGTAGCTATTAGAGAAAACCTAAATTATTTAAGGGTTGATGTTCTTTGTGCCGCAGCTTGCGCTGCACCCAAACACATGGGGGCAGCATTTCCACCACTCAAGGGGTAGGGTAATCATTTTGCCCACCCCTCATGTGTCTGGGCGAAACCTATGACCCTAGCTTAATGATCAAAATATATGGGGTCAACCATCTGCAAGGAACAAATCAAAGACCAAGTAGATAAGAGATTTATTTAACAAACCTCCAGAAGACATATGTTTCCTCAATCTAATTTTGAAATGGAGTAAGAACCATGTTTTCAAGATTATTAATTATAAAAATCTCATGTAATTAATCGTGTTTTATATTCTTAATTAGAAAAGGGACAAATCTGATGAAACTAACAAGAAGAAAGGGGAGAGGACTTAAAAAATTAAGAGGAATAGTAAAAGCATATGAATCCCTAGAAGTTTTTAGCAATCAAATGTAGAGTAAGAAAGGAAAGTTAAGGAAAGTGATTGAAAAACAATCTAAGGATTCAAATATATTAAGGAAATTTAATTAAAGAGAAAAATGAAAAAGATGATACGTGTAATACTATATGGGGAATATATTTTTAGTGGCGGTGAGTACATAACACATTTATAATTAAAAATCTAAAAACGTGATTCTTGGCTTTATTGAGGCAACATATGTCATCTATAGGTGAGTATACCAATTTATATACAAAAAATATGTGGAAGTCGGCAAAATAAAGTACTTATTTGGGTTTATTTTGGTCATGAAAAATATATAAAATAAAACCAAAATATTGCAAGCTTTTTTTTTTTTTTTTTAATTTATAATTTTAATCATGAACTATAAAATATTTTTTGACTTTATTTGTGGGGTCATCAACCAATATTCCAAGTATTTTTTGTGTGTAAATGAACTAAAATAATGCATTAATTAAAAAGAAGGAAGAAGTAATTTGGGTTGGGAATTGGGAGCACCCTCTTATTTCTTAATTTAGGTTTTCTCTACTAGTTATACTATATTTACCACGTGGAAGATGGTAGGTCGGTGAAAAAATAATATAGACATTCACACTGCCTTCTAATCATATATTAAGTTTCCATACAATCAGATTTTTCCATGTGTAAAATAAAGATTTAAAAAAAAAAAAAATGAAACATTATGCAAAGGAGAGTTTTTCCTCACCCACAGTGAAAAGGTTCTCTCAAAATCGAGGGTCACATACTCATATATATTGGATTGCCGTGAGTGCAATGATCGAAGCATGCAATACGATTCTCAGTTATGAATCAAAGAAACACATATTGTGAAGAAGGCAATAGTAGAGTAGTGAGACGGTTTTCTTCTTTGGGGATTTGGGGCTCCACAATAATCAAATGTTTAGTTCTTTTTAGAAGTCTACTATTTGTAGACCCCTTATCCATCCATTAGAGAAAACGGAATTCCATTCTATTAGGAATCGCCCTCTTTATATTCTCTCCACATCCCTTGTTATACGTGATAACACAGACGTTGGAAGTGAGGCCAACGTGGCCATAACTCCAACATTATACTCCTCTTACTAGACAAAATCCAAAAATAAAAGTGGTCAGTAAAGAGATTCTTCATTCACCATCGGTGAGGGAAAACTCAATCCTTGTGCAAAGGAAAAGTCCAAGTTTTTAAGTTTGACATGTAAATATGTAATCGATTTGGAGGATAACCTACCCATTTGATGGTGAGAAGGATCCAATTAATAGTCCACATATTAGAAATAGCTGCCTCTCTTTTTTGTCCCCCTCTCTTCTTGGTGGCTAAGTATCCAAAGAGAGGAAGTAAGGAGTATGGGTGAACATGCTTTTCAAGTATTGCTTTGTTTGGACTCCTTAGTCATGCTCCAATTAATAAAAAAAATGTTCAAAAAAGTTGGGCAAGGCAGATATTAATCAAGCTATTTCCATTAATCCGATTATAATCCACAATTTTTGTAGGGCCAAACGGATGCTAGGATTGGTCCACCAACCAATTCCTTGACTATAATCATTAGTCCAGCCACACTTATTCGTAAGGATATGCTTGATGTAGCCTTTGTTTTGTCTGTTGTGTCTACAATTTTATTTCTTGTAATGTGATGATTTTGCCCACCCCTATTCTGAAAGATCCTGTCAATGGCATGTAAGATACTTTGGTCATATTCCGTTCCTTGGTTTTTAGTATTTTGTATCCACACCTTGTCTTTCTCATGCCTCCTATCTGAATGAATTTCTATTTACCAAAACAAAAAAGAAGGATCCAATTAATAGTCCACATATTAAAAATAGCTGACTCTGCCTCTCTTTTTTCCATGCTCTTCTTGGTGGCTAAGTATCCAAAGACAGGAAGTAAGGAGTATGGGTGCACATGCTTTTCAAGTCTTGCTTTGTTCGGACTCCTTAGCCATGCTCCTATTAACTTAAAAAAAAAGGAGAGCAGTTTTCAAGTGTGCTCCGCCAAGTGCATTCTCCTCCAAAATAGGGCTTTTCAGGGAAGAGATAGACAGATATTAATCAAGCTATTTCCATTAATCCGATTATAATCCACAATTTTTGTAGGGCCAAACAGATGCTAGGATTGGTCCACCAACCAATTCCTTGACTGTAATCATTAGTCCAGCCACACTTATTCGTAAGGATATGCTTGATGTAGCCTTTGTTTTGTCTGTTGTGTCTACAATTTTATTTCTGGTAATGTGATGATTTTGCCCACCCCTATTCTGGAAGACCCTATCAATGGCATGTAAGATACTTTGGTCATATTCCGCTCCTTGGTTTTTAGTATTTCGTATCCAAACCTTGTGTTTCTCATGCCTCTTATCTGAATGAATTTCTATTTACCAAAACAAAAAAGAAGGATCCAATTAACAGTCCACATATTAAAAATAGCTGCCTCTGCCTCTCTTTTTTCCACGCTCTTCTTAGTGGCTAAGTATCCAAAGACAGGAAGTAAGGAGTATGGGTGCACATGCTTTTCAAGTCTTGCTTTGTTCGGACTCTTTAGCCATGCTCCTATTAACTTAAAAGAAAAAGGGGAAGCAGTTTTCTGTACGGGAGTGTGGCCTACGCCAGCACTCCCATGTGTCTATATCTCTCCTCCTTAAAATAAGGGGGCAGAGGTGTCTTTTCACATGGGGAGGAGAGAGATAGACTCATGGGAGTGCTGGTGTAGGCCACACTCCCGGATAGAGAACTTTTTCCCAAAAAAAAGTTAAACAAGACAAACATTAATCAAGCTATTTCCATTAATCCGATTATAATCCACAATTTTAGTGGGCCAAATAGATGCTAGGATTGGTCCACCAATCCATTCCTTGACTGTAACCATTAGTCCAGCGGTCTAGCCCATAGTTAGTAAGTTTGGGTAAATAATAATATGGGAATGGATATGTACGGCAATTAATCGACCCACACAACAATAGTTTGTTTTCAAAATTCGGTGCAATAAAATGCGAACGACAATGATACAGTACGTGTTTAATATGTGTTTTAATACAATTGCTTTGAAATAGTACGACAGCAAAAATACGAGTATCTAAATAAAAAAAATCTCGAAAGTTTCCTTAAAAACTGTGATAATTCATTCTATTGATACTTATTCATTAAGAATAACACTCAACTGGCCACCAAAACTATTTAACAATTACATCACCCAACCATTTATAATCAATAAAATAAAAAAACATTAATATAAAATTTTATTACCCTAATAAAATAGAGAAACATATCAATTTGGATATAGTTTTAGAAGGATCGAGGGATTACTTTTCTTACAAGCTTTGTTATCATTGCTCCCTAGACCCTAAGTGTAAATTAAATCTTTTTCTTGAGATCCAAAGGACTACAGATTTAATTTGTGAAGCCAGTGGAGGGCCACCGTGACTTTGATCCCTTATGGACCATTATATACTAAGACATTGTTTTATCACAATATAAGTTAAAAAATGAACTCACATCTTTTTGGACTCTGACTATTTGTAACTGTTCAAAAATATATAGAGAGAACCCAGAGCTTTATTTAGAACAACAACGTGCAAAACACAAAGAACTCTCTGAAAAAGTTGAGCAACGGAAGCGGTTGAAGACAAATGGGAGAAAGTTGAGCAGCGGAAGCGGTTGAAGACAATGGGTTTCGTGCAAATTCCAGACAATAAAGTCACAAGCAATGAAGCAAAAGAAAAAAGAAGAAGAAGGAATTACCCTGTACCATGAATCGAAAACAATTAACACATAAAATAAAAAAAACTTACTTTGTGAAGAATTGCAGATCTATATAAATCTTACCAACACAAACACAATCAGTGAAAATGAGAAAGACAGAAGGATTAAAGATACCTAGAATTGATGGATTTGAACTAGATCAGAGTGCTTGAGAGTAGATGGTTTGCTAGAAGCCTAGAATGGGAGTCTTCGGGTGTGGGGGGTTTTCTCACCTGTTTTTGGGTTTTTAGGTTTTAGGTTTTAGTTTTTTATTTTTTTAATTAAATTAAAATACATAAATATGTATTAATATGACACTTAATACGGCAATTAGTACAGTTGTTCTGAAGAGTCGCATACAAAATTAAGCTACCTCATAAAATATGGTAAGAGTCGGGTTATTGAATTATACGGTCAGATACAACAATTAATATGCCAATTAATACCCGAACTTACTAACTATGGTCCAGCCACACTTGTTCGTAAATCGAAGATCACAATCTCTCCCCTACTATACAAAATCCCAAAACTGTCCTTAAGTGTCCAAAGAGTCTCATCCAAAAGCACTAAAGGGATGAGCGAAGAGGAAGACATGGATTAAAAAGGCAAAGGGAAGCATTTCTACCTCATGAGATTTTCTTTTCTATTTTCTTCTTTTTTTTGCAAAAAAAACATTTCCCACACGACTATTGAAGAAAGAATCTCCTTAATGGACACATCTAGTTTTGCCACATAGAAGAGTGATGTGGAAAATCTACCATTGGATTTCTAAGGAATGGTCTGAATAGGCCATGTGTCATATATATATTGGTAAGAGTCATGTGTCATATTTCAGCCTCAAATTCAATCATTTACTTCTCATTTATGTCTATGCACACCTCTTCTTATTGTAACCATTATAAGATTTCTCCTAAAATTTTCAAATGTTTTGTTGTATCACTTGACAAACTCTGTTTAAACTTAAATTTGACATGTAAATAAGGAACCTTGGGGTCTATTTGTCCACAAATTTTCAATCCAAATGTGAGGGATCTTGTGCCCATTTAGAAAACTCCTTCCTTAACATCTAGATATGAATTTAAACTGTGTAGGTTAATATTTGAAAATAGAGTACCCTAGGAAGTCAAGACCGAAGTGACTGGATCCATCAAACACCCTCTAAGGAACCATCCAAAAGTAAAAATTAAATAAAATAAATCCACTTTCGATCTATTCTCAATTCACAGTGAATGAATTCAGTAAATGTGGTGAATCAAGATTCTTATTTTTAATGGCTAAATTTCAAGTATTCTCAGAAATATGATTATCCCTATACTAAACAAGTTAAATTCAGTTGGATTTGTAAGTCCCTCAAACCTAATTTAAAGTGTGCAAATTAAATTGAATTGCATTATTGTTTTATGTGCGATTGATTGTCTTTATCTCAGATTGTTTACAATCAAGGACAGAACTGAACATTATGTTCATATGGTTGTCACATCGTATATTTTTAAAATGTGATTTCAAAATATAAATGTGAGTATTCATGTTGTATGTTTATCAAATTGAATCCTCCAATGTGCAGAGAGAGAGAGAGAGAGAGAGAGAGAGAGAGAGAGAGAGAGAGAGAGAGAGAGAGAGAGAGAGGCCTACCTGAACATTGTTGGAAGGGAAGGGTGAAGTGGCTCGTGGCTTCGAAGACTCGAATGAATTCACAGCTCTACTCCCTCCAAGCCTCCAACTCGTTCACAGGTTCTCTTCCCAGACTGTAGGGCTCGAAGACGAAGAGGGACGAAAGACGTAAAGACTTGATTGAAATAGGGCGAAAAGGGTATTTAATCTGGGGGTAATTGTGTAACTCAAAAGTCTCTTTTTTTTTTCCTTCAAATAAAAAAGGGAACACATTTAAAATGATTGAGCCAAATGAACCCATGTTTTGCCGTTCGTTTGAGCTCAATTTGACACAACGCGTTTTAAACAGCAAAAAAGGGGGACGGCGTTTTGTATGCATTTTAACTAAGTTGGAACCTGTCAGGTTTTCTATCCTGTACGGTTGTCCGGTTCCTCTCATAGGAGGGTGGAAATGAAGGTTTAACCACACCCGGACAGTGTGTTTTGGCAGGGGGTTAGGTCATTATTTCCACCCCTATGAGAGAAACCGTACAACTATACCGGACAGAGAACCTGAGAAGATAATGATCCGATAGATCAAAACTCAAACCTTGGCATTGCATCAATGATGCATATCAATGATGCGTAGTCAAATCAACTAAAAGGAACTAAACTTTAAAGAGATCCAACGATCAGCTATCAAGAGCATCCCAATATATGTCGGTTACAAATTTCGGAAAATTTGATTCAGAAGTCGGAACTCTCGTCCTTAAAAAATTCCTGGATTGAGTGGAACTCCCGCCCTTAACCCACTCAGCAATAAGTGGACCGCCAATATTAAAGAATGAATGATTAATTCTAGGATTAAGTTGAGATCAGGCTTCACTAATAACACCAAAGTCTGGCATTAACGCATAAAGTCTGGCATTAACGCATAAAACCAAGTAAATAAGAAAATAATAGTTGTCCAAGTCCCATTAATCCCACATAACGCTCCACCTCCAATTCCAAATTCCTTTTAAATTACAATGAAAAAGATGGTTCAAGTCCGTGGTTTGGACGGGAAAATGATGCAAAAAGAGCTGTCTCTTTGAACTTCAATGGCGTCGCCCCACTTCTGTCGGCCAATTTCTTGAATTTTGGCTTCAATCTGTATCTTCTAAAGCAGAACAGAACCCTCTTTTGTGAGTTTTTAGATGCAACTTGAAGGAGAGAAAAAAGCAGAGATGTGGATCTAAAGTAATTTATAATTGATTGATTTCTGTGACTTCCTTTGTGTTCTTTGGTTTTGAATCTTAATCAATGGCTGGAATGCTCCCTGGTGTGGAATGTGCTCGAAGAAGGCGAATCCATCAAGGAGGAGGATGGATTGAGTCAAAGTGCATAGCGGGTAATGGTCGAACAAGGCGCTCAGCTTTCTGTCTTTATACAATTAGCAGCCATGAAACCCATCTCAATGCATACTCCTCACTGGTATTGCTTCTCATGAACCCAATTTTCTTTCTCTCAGTATCTACTTTTTAGTTCTATAAATGGATTAATATGAGTTTTCAACACAAACCCAGCAAAGAAACACATCAAAACAGAGTTTCCAGGATGAGAAACTGGGAGGAGTGGCTAGAGAAGCTAAGGAGAGACTGGATGAGAGGTTAAAGTCACCAAAAAAACCAGAAACTAAAAGGTAGTTTAATTTGATTGTAATATTAAACTTTTCAAAAACAGTTACTTTGATATTGCTTTTTCATGTTCTTACTGGATAAGTAGTGTCATGAACTACAGGCAGAGCAGCAAAGAGAGTGGGAAGGGATCAGGTTCTGTTGTCCAGCTTGGAGATTTGCCAAAAGAGGTGTTCGGATTGAAGAAGAGTAGTAGCTCCGACGCCAAGAGATTCAGGTGGGCGAAGTTGGGGTGGAGGGCATTGGGTCAAGACGAGTGTGCAGTTTGCTTAGAACGGTTCAAGGCAGGGGAGACCCTTCTGCACCTGCCTTGTGCTCATAGGTTCCATTCCAGGTGCTTAGTGCCGTGGCTAGAAAGCAGCTCTCACTGCCCTTGTTGTAGATTGAGAATTTTAATTTAGTGTCTGTAACCTTGTAGCTTATCTATGAATTTATGGTTGTTCAAGCTTGTAGGTTGGTGGTGGATAACCTATGGTTTACTCATATGATCTTCCCGGGAAGGAGGGAAAGAGGAAATGGTTTATTCCACTCGGCATATCCTTTGTTTCGAATCAGGTTCCTGCATCTTACCGAGAGCAGTAGCAGCGAGAGTCACAGTAGCTAAGCGTGCCAAAGCGTTAGCAATAGAGCGATTTTCAGGTTCGCGATTCTCGTAGTGGGAAGAAGCAGGAGGTTAAAATACTTCAACAAGAGTGAACAGAAGGATCAAATAACTGATGCTAAAAGATAAACCACAATTTGAAGTTTGCAATCTCAAATGAGAGAAAGAGAGAGATGATCAGATTTCACTTAGATTTAGATCAGGCCACTTGCTAGAAGTATTTATCAGCTTTAACAAGCTGATTGTGGGCGTGGTATGGTTGCAAGGGAAACAACAATCCAGATCGTCTACGGCCAGCTGCCCGTAGCAGCCTGTGCGGCGCAAACTGGGCCGTATGCACAATGACTGCCTTACCCCCTGCCCAACGCTTTGCCCCAGTGGGGGTAAGGCGGTCATTGCGCATGCGGCCGTGTCACGTCGCACAGGCTGCTACAGGCAGTTGGGCCGTAGGAGATCTGGATCCGGGAAACAAAGGGATGGAAAGTGAAATCAAATCAAACCTAGAATGAAGAGTTTTTGGCTGCATTTGGTAACGTTCCTCGTCAAAAAAATCAGAATGAATCAAACAAAGATGATGAAGGCTCAGTTGTACCAACGGAAATTTCCCTTAATAGAATATGGTGCTAGTGCTACAGTCGGGTGTTTGCGAATTGGCCTCCAAGATACAACATCCTAATAGCAACAAATAGTAACAAAGCACTCTTACTACAAATCTTTTCGAGTTATACAAAATTGTGCTCAAACTCAAGGAAAACTAGAAAATAGAGGCAATGAAAACAAGAAACTAATGTGAGTAGTTGGTTGAACAAAAAACAGAGAAAAAGAAGAGCTTGTGCACACAAAAAGTGCTAAATTTGTTGAAAAAATTAAGCAAAATGTGGGACTAAAGTTCCTACACAAAAAGTGCCTTGCTCAAAAGCAACTCTAAACCTTGTGGAAGGAAAAACATTCAAAACCAAATTTTGAAAAACCAGATAAAATGTATGGGCAAGAGATCGATACCTAGTCGTGTAGCATCTGCACCAGCACAGGGGCCAATGAGAACGCACATAAGGGCATCAGAAATGCAGTTTTTAATTTAGTGGGGTGGGGGATAGGGTGTTACTTTTGCACGCTCATGTGTTTGGGCATAAGAGCCACACAACCTTTTGAAACTTTCATTTTACAATACATTTTTAATAGAATTACAATAGTTCCACGTCAATTAGCCCTAAAGTCTTCTGTTGCCTTATATATTTGAGAGTTCTCCTACCTAATAGGTCAAATTTGGATTGAATATCTACATGGTATCAGAGCAAGTCCTCCGATCTTGTTGTCTATGTTCCATCTTTGTTTAAGCAATACTGGATTAGTGGTGAATGGGGTGACCAGTCTAGTCCGATAGTCCTCTAGACCTCTAGAATACTGGTTAAGATTTGACCCTAATCAAATTGGATTTTAAAATTATAATGAGAAAGTGAGAAACCATAGAATATATCCTGGTAATCTCTCCTCATACAGTGATGACCAATAATTGTTCTCAAGTAGGTAAGGATCGATCTCTATGCAAGGAAGCTCTGATCAAATTGAAGAGGTGACAATGACCTAAATTGGACTAATTTAGAAATAGAAATAAAGGGTTTGGGTCCCCATCAATAATAACACAAATTGGACTCATTCAATTGTGGTAGAGGCACTACCTCTATGGACCCAATCCAAACTCAGCTTATAATCATTAGGTAAGGATTTAAACCAGGCTTGGTCTCATGTTTCCTTGATTACATATCACTCTGCTTGGCTTTACAAGTCATTAGTGCTTTTATATTCATATGTCATTATCATTTTCTTATCTTTGCTTTTCCATTATTGGGGTGTTGTCACCATCATTTTTATTCACCTTGTTTGGTTAAAAGGTAAAGGAGTTAGGAGGGATCGAACGGTTCTTCGAATAGGGAAACCTGGTTTAGTGGAGTTAATTAGAGAATAGGATTAAACCAGATTAGATGGTACCCCAAACTACCTCTCTACCACAAGCCTGATATGGCTTGATTAATTTTGGGCTTATCTTTGTGGGTCCTCGTATCATCAACCCAGATGGTGACTTTTAACATTTTTTGTTTTTGCTTGGGTGCTCTTTTAAGCTTAGGCCCATACTGTATTTATACCTCTTTTCTATTTGGGTCTAAGTTTGAAGACCACAATAGCCCAATTTTCAGCAACAACACCCCCACCCCCACCCCCACCCCCAAAAAAACAAAAAAGGAAAAGTAAAAACTAAGATCTACCATGACCAATTTTTTAAAAAAAAAAAAGAAAAAGAAAAAAGGGTGTGGGGAAACATTGTTAAGCGATCCCTTATATATGCGATTTCTCACATAATCTCACTAATTGCTCATTATTAATAGAAAAAATTACTTGGACACCCCTTGCAGTATGACCATTTTGCTTACGATTACCAACGTTTGAAACAATTACTTGACACTTCCCGAAACCTGACGGTGTTAATCTGCTGTTAGTGTTTAAATGAAAATATCTATTTTATCCTTACCACATATTCAATAGAAAACAATAAAATTAAAATTACTAAATTACCCTTCTTCTTCCTGCAACCAAAAAGAACCGGCAGCCATGGCTGCGGTTCCCTGATGTGATGAGCAGTGAAGATTCTCCACGTGTCTTGGACGAGACTTTCTTTCAAAAACGATAGAAGCCAATGTTCTTGAACCAAGACTTCTACCGACATGTTTACCCTTCTTAAATCTTATCGCCAATCCTAGTTTCCGTAAGGTTTTGAGGTCTCAGAAACGATGATGCCTGCTCCAAGGACCAACAGAGACGCCTCGATTTCATTAAATTCCGATTCCGGCCTTCAGGTGCACTCGAACTTGCCACAAATTTAATCTTTTCTATGGTAGATTTGATCCAATTTCCTTTAGATCAGTGGGTTTAGTCACACGGTGATTTGATTCTCACATTACACAACCACCCCATGTATGAAGGATAAAATCACATAGTGATTTGATTCGTTGTATCATTTAGAAGAACATGAACAAAACTCAAAGATAGCCCCTGAAATTTGATGATGAGTTACTCTTTTTTCTCATCTTGAAACAATCCTCTTTCCAAAACCCAATCCTCAATCATCGCCTAAGCATTTATTTGCTGGTCTGCAGGGACTTTGTACAGCAAGACTTTACTAGTTGTATCTTTTATAGAGTTTTACTGCATTCCACCCAAACCATCGATTTATTTTCGCCCAAAACTTTCTTTACTTGATCCTTCCTTGTTCAGGAATTTACCTACCGAGTTTCGTCTTCCGTTGTAGCCAACCTTGTTGCATCTGCAACCAATGCAAGATCCTGTTACGTGCATCGTTGCTTCCTTACATTTAGTTAATTCGAGAAATACATTTCATAAGGATCAAGAGATTTCTCACGCTGAAAAATAACAGTTGCAGAGGTGAGAAAATCTGAGTCCGGTAGTTGCAGCGGCAACAAAGGCGATTAACCCTCTCAAAGACACAGAGTACATGGAAGAGAGAGAACAAAGAGATACAGTTTGGTGCCTAATACGAAGCTCGTTCTGTGAAGGTCGAAAGATTTCAGTGGCGAGAGAACAAACATTTGAACGACAAAATTGGATTTGTAGAGACACGTTTCGTGTTGAGTCTGTGGTCTAACTGGAGCTTTAGAAAGAAGAGGAGAGGAGAGAGTGGGTTTAGAGGGGACTGATTTACAACTCTGGTGAATTTGGAGATTTTGATTTCGGTGTCTCATTAGATTTCTGTTTTGAATTGGGAAAGGGGAGGCAGAGGTCGAGGGGTACAGGTGCAAGAGGCAGAGGTCTTTTTGTTCACGGTGCAGAGCAGTAGGGGGTGTGAGTGGGCTTTCCGGCCAGGGTGCTCATAGCAGGGAGGGAGCACAGTAGGTGGCGGGAGGGGGTGCTGCAGGGAGTGGGGGAGATAGAGTGGAGGGCGGGAGGGAGAAAGCGTGGACCCCCTAATGGTTTTTGACTGGTTTTTTTTTTTTTTTATTGCAATAGGAAAGAGAAGAAGAAGAAGAAGAAAGAGAAGGAGGGCAAATATGTCACTTCACTACACCTTAAGGGTAGTTTAGGCATTTACAAAATATTTAACCCATGGTAACAGTCACCGACTAACGGACAGGTCTACTTGAAAAAAATGATAAACTGTAGGGGTTGTTCAAGTAAATGTTTCAAACGTTGGGGGACTAAGTAATTAGGCCATAGTACAGGGGGTGTCCAAGTAATTTTCTCTTATTAATATTATGAACTTCCTTATAAGGTTCAACACCTATCCAAAGCGATGGTTCCCTTTTCTGATATATAAAAAACAATAAACTCAGTGTTACCACTAGTACTCAACTAAATGGGGTCGGTTACATGGATCCTTGCAAAACAAAATAATAATAAGAAGAAAAAGACGCAACAACGTCAAAAGTAATACAGCATTATCCCATTAAATAGGATTGGCTACATGGATCCTTGCCCTCCAATCAACTCTGTTCAAGGTCATATTTGAGACAATCCCTAAACTATAGATATCTTTCGTCACTATTTCTCTTAGGGTCATTTTAGGTCTGCCTCTAGCTCTTTTAGTTCCTTCAATCGAGAACAAATTGCTCCTCCATACTGGTGCATCCTAAGGTCTCTCCATTGAACATGGTCATGCTACCTCAAATGACTTTCACAGAACTTATCATGTATCGTACGTCAACTCTAATATGATCATTCCTGCTTTATCCTTATTATTTTACCCTCTAACATATGATGCTAATAATATAGGTTCTCTCTTTAGTTCCTTCAATCACTCTTCCTTGATTTATCCTAAGGCTTTGAACATGGTCATTAGTTTTTATCATGTATGGATGCACTCCCCTCTAATATGATCATTCATACTTTATCCTCATTAATTTTACCCTCAACATATATGATGCCAATAATGGGACAACGTATAGATCCCAAAGCCCCCACGTTAAGGAGAATAGTTTCGTAGAAAACTTATGCTTGGAAAATTTTACACGTGTGGAGATTTGGGTGCTTAAATAGACAAAGGGAGGGAGAAAAAAAACCATATTAGAAAGTTAGAAAGAGGGTTCTTTGCCAAAGGGTACTGAAGTTTCAGAATCACTGTCAAAATGAAGCCTAACAGCTATGTCAAGATTTATCAAGCAATTAGAAAAGCGCTTGATTATTAAGATATTGAACATATCTCAAATTCTCAGGTCCCCTGTGGGGCAGACAACAAGAAAACCCCAGAGCAATCCAATCTGAATGATCAGATGGACAAAATCCACCACTAAATATCCTTGCAACTTCATGTATGTACAAAATCATAACACTTTAACTTCAAGATAAAACTAACAACAATAAAGGTTAAGGGAAAGAGATCGTTGCCTGGGCTCTAGAGTCTGCACGCGCATTGGAGCCAATGGGAGAGCGCACGCAAGCATCGCCCTTAGCGGGATTTTTGCCTTTTCATGGGGGCAGTTCAGTCTTTTTGTGCATTTCTGTGTCTAGGCACAAGGGCCACACAACCGGGTGGC
Organism: Telopea speciosissima; assembly: GCF_018873765.1. Classification (NCBI taxonomy): domain Eukaryota; kingdom Viridiplantae; phylum Streptophyta; class Magnoliopsida; order Proteales; family Proteaceae; genus Telopea; species Telopea speciosissima. Next base: position 63,439,014 of record NC_057917.1, on the reverse strand, counting down.
ACTCTTTTCCCTAAAGGTTAATTATCTAGATAAGCTTATCTTGATGGTCCATGTTTGAGTTAAAATAAAACCGCAAGCGTATGGATCAATCGTAGCTATGGATCGAACACGAGGAGATATACGCCACTTTATTTAACTAACTTAAAAGTAATGCAAAGTGAACCAAATTAAAGTGTTAAATTAAACTAATTAAACTGACGAAAATCAATGCATTCTAACTCATAAGCATTTAACAAAATTAAAGGATTAAATCGGCGTCCTAACACATGAGCATCTAACCTATCAAACTAAAACGAATTGAAAGGAATAAAAATGCAGTCACACATACTAACCACATAAAAAGAAATAAGGGAATAAAAATGCATCCATAAACCACAACCATATAAAATTAAGATAAAAGAAATAGAGGGGGAAGAAGAAGAAGATAGAGAGAGATAGAGGAGATGGAGAATGAGATTGAGAGTTTAGATAGTAAAACCTGGATGTGCTTGCATGAATGTAATTGAAAAGCTTGAATACTTGCATAAATTTACCATGGCCTCCTCTTCTAAATCTTCAAGTCTTGTCTATCAACTTAAGAACTTAGACTAGAAGGCTTAAAACCTAAACTAGAATTAAGAAATTACAACCCAATTGAAGATTTAAATTGAAATTAAAGCATAAACTAAACCTATTATAACCATTAACTAAAAATCATAAAAGCAAACTAGAACTTAGAAAAACCAAAAATCACAAATTAGAAGAAGAAGAAGAGAAGAAATTAATTGAAGTGAATGAACTAAAAATTACACTAAAAACTGAATTAAAATTGAACTAGAAACTAACTAAAAACTGAACTAAAAAACTAACTTCTTATAACCTAAAGGGCAAGGGGTATTTATAGGGGGAAGAGAGGAGAAGAGAGAAGAGGGAAGTGTAGGAGAAATATTCCCTAAGAAAATAGAATATTCTCTTCTCCTTCCTCTTTTACAATGCCTTGAATCCTAAGAAAAAAAGAAGAAAAATAGAAAGAAGAAGAAGAGAATATTGTTTACATAAACCTTCTATTTCTAGAAAAGTAACTTCCAATTCTAACAAGTGCTTCTTTTTCTTTGTAGATATCTTCTTCAACCAATAAAATCACAGGATCTTTGACTTTTCAACTTTCCATAGGTGAGAGAATATCTTTCAAAATAAATCTATCCCAAGTAGAATTTCAGAAGTGCCTTTGAGAAGTTGGAGGAGAGAGAGTAAGGGTGATGACTAGGATTCCTTCAAGAATAAATAAAATACCCATTCTGTCTTTTTGAAAACGTGGAGCCTGGGATGTTATATAGGCCTCACCATTGTGTTCCTTGTGAAAAATCACCCAAAATAGACTCAAATTTTGTCCAATTTGGAGTTCGGGAGCCCAAGATATCTCAAGTTGAAGTTGGACTGTCTAGAGCCCTCCAAATGGAATCTTTCGGGTACAGGAAATATAACTTCTGGTTATTCCGTTAAGGCCCTTAGAATCCGAACTTTCGCTTCACTTTGTCCCCGACCGACGGTCAATAATTACAAATAAACCCCTACAGACCATTTTCGTGCTTCATTACGGAAACGGTCGTAACTTCTTCGTTTCAACTCGAAATCATATGCCGTTTGAACCGTTGCGAAGCTAACTCGATGAGCTACGCATCCAAGCCATTAACACCTCTAAACAGATTAAAAACATTTCCTTAGCATCATCTCCTCCATTTTCACAAGAATTCACCTAAAACCTGAAAAGCACAAGAAAGCACCGAGTAACTCTGTCCAATGTGGTAAAATGTATGCTTTATGCCCTAAGATTTCACACATAAATGTACTCATCAGATTCCCCCACACTTGAACGTTACTTGTCCTCAAGTAAAGCAAAATCAAAAACTAACCTAGAATGCAAAAAATCCTAATTCACTTTCGTAGGAATCACGGTTGCACTTAGCATGTGCAACAAGCCTTTAAACCCCTAGGTTACCCCTAGTGGACGAGTTTTGTCTCGTGGGTGTTTGCAGTAAATGTACACCCAAAATTCAATTGTAAATAAATACTGTAAATTTTAATTATGGCATAAGTAGGACAGTGCACATAATCCCAAAAAGTGTTCAACTAAAGATCTAGGAGCCAAAAGTTCCCCCACACTTGAATCTTATCACCCCACATTAATTCAAGTAATAAGCATGTATCAAAATTAAGGGATCTCCTCCTATTTTATCATTGGAACCAAAGACTTAGGCTTTGAGTATTTTTGATCATACTTTCTTTTTCAGGCATTAAGGCAAAAGTTTTTTTTTCTTTCTCAACAATAAACTCTTTTTCTACTCCATTACTGTTCCCTGAATGACATGGTGGAGCATATACCAGACACCCAAATACTTGGTAGCTTCGTTTTTTTGCATATATCCATAAGACATTGAAAAATTGATGCAAGAGTTTTTTTTTTTTTTGAGTTTCCTTTCAAGGAATTTCGATCAAGTCACCCTGCTTGATGAGGCACAATGTCCTGTCTAGTCCCAAGGAATTCCACTTTCCTTTTTTTTTTTTTTTTTCCATTCACTTTCATGCCTTGCCTTGCCACAAACAAATTGGTCTCAACTACTAGTCAAAAGATCAAAGGGCCCATAAAATACATAGAGAAATCTAACCATCAAATGAAATAATGCTCATATTTTTCAATTCAATCACTCTCAACCGATACAAACCAACCACCGTCCTTGAAAAGGGATTTTTTTATTATTTCGAATGCTAGGACACCTAATTCCCCCTCTCTCTCGTTTTGCAATAAAAAAGACATATGCACAAAATCAAACTATTGCCACAATCAAAATTCACCAATTAAGCCCAACATCCCCCCCACACTTAATTCATGCAGTGTCCTCAATGCATGCATAAAAGAAAAAAAATAAGGACAAAGGAGGAGATGAAGGGGTTTACCAGATAGGGTACCATCAACAAAGAGGATCATGAAGAGTCATGAGCTCTACAAAAAGTGCTTGGAGCAGTAATAGAAATCTCAATCCATGGCCAGTAAATGGAGAAATAGCTTCAGAACTAGAAAACATTCGACCATGAATTTTAGTAAAGCGATAAATAATATGGAAGTTAAGCACAATTGAGAAATATCCAATAGAAAAATCTGTCCTCATGGGACAGTGAAAAATGAAGGCAATAAAACTCAAGCCATAAATCCTTCCCTTCTCTCCCATTTGCAATGTAGAACACCTATCATTCTTTGAAAAACCAACCAAAAAGAGATCACAATAAGCATAAAAAGGATTATGAATAACCTCATCTAAATAATCATAAAAAATTGAAGGTTTACTCAAATCAATCCTAGCAATACAACTATCTGCTCTTTGCATAACTTGATTTGCCAAATAAGGATCATGGAAATATGCTTGAAAGGCATTATGACTAACATTGTCCTCCTCAATAAAATCGTCAAATTTAAGAGGTTTGAACAAATCAACATGTGAGACAATGGAATCCTCAAAATGACAATTATCTACGTTTTCCAAAGAGAGAGGGGGAGATCGAATTTTCTGCTTTTCTATGTTATCATGAAAATCTAATTCTAAATCAATAAAAACACTAGGCTCACTAAAATCAGAAATTTCAGAAAAAAATTGGACTTCCCCAGGTAACTCATCAAATCTAGCTTCACTAATATCCTAAGGAGACTCAATCTCAACAAATAAATCATCATGAAAAGCAGCTTATTGGGAATGACTCATTAACCTCAAACTGGGGTGATGGACTTTCAATATCATTAAACTGGGGATGGGGCGATTTAGGCTGACTAGGTAATGTACCCGTTTCCTCCTCTTGCACCATGGTTATCAGTTGAGAGAGTTGCTACTCCATGGTATTTTGGCTTGTTGTGAGAAGGTCTATGTATTTTTCAAGCTCATTCAGTCTGGCCTTCTCACCCATGTTTTGAAATTCAGGGGGTTGGTGGTATGGTTCAAGGAGAGGTAGCCCATTGAGATTCGATGGAGGATTGGGCATTGGAGGATCAAACTGGCCATGATATTGGAAATTGGGTGGTCCAGCTTGGTTATTCCATTGATCCCACGAGAAATAGGTATGATCACTCCACCCCTGATTGTAAGTGCCAAAAGAATTGTATTGAAATTGAGGACTCACATTCTCATCACCATAGCTACCCCCATAAAGATTAGGGCATCTTTCCATAACATGGATAGTCTGAGGATATGACCAATCAAAAATTTTCGAAAGCCCATAGTTGGGTTGGAGAGCAAAATTGTACTGGGGTGGTGCAAAATTGGTCTCTATCTCACTACTTTTGGCTTCCCTAACCTGTTTAAACATTTCCTCCAAAATCATGGTTGCCTTAGCATAGGTCCATCTTTCCCCCAAAGTCTTATTTGGAAGTGTATCTCCCATAATTCTAAACTAACCACCTATCCCAAATTGAAGTCTCCCTTAGAAAAATAAATAAATACAAGACTAGAAAAAAAATTCACTAAAAACAAAAAAAAAAAAAAACACGAGGGAGTCCAAGGTAGATAGTGCATCTATCCCTCAAAAATCAAAACAGTGGTTCCAAAGCTGTAAGGTTGACAGCAAAGGAACCCGTATAGTCTTCACGAGCCACCTACGGGCGACTCCTAGTGGATTCTGATGTAGGGTGGAGGACTACTATACGTTTATGTTTCCAACGCTCTCACTATGTCGCTTTCCTGTTATCAAGAGTGGTCACCTCCAAAGATAAGTCACATGCCAATCCCAACCACCCAACAAATCGAGGGGCACCAAGATTGACTGGGTTTGGGCATATGAAGGATTTTAGATTGGGCGCACACTATTTGAAACAGAAGAGAAACAAGAAGAGGTTTTCAAAAATATATTTTTTTTTTAAAGGAAGAAGAAAAAGAGAAGAAACTAAAGCATTTCGAATTACTTCAAAATCAGAAATATAAAGTGGTCAATAATCTTCCCTGCAACGGCGTCAAAAACTTGTTTGAGTTAAAATAAAACCGCAAACGTACGGGTCAATCGTAGCTACGGGTCGAACACGAGGAGATATACGCCACTCTATTTAACTAACTTAAAAGTAATGCAAAGTAAACCAAATTAAAGTATTAAATTAAACTAATTAAACTGACGAAAATCAATGCATCCTAACTCATAAGCATCTAACAAAATTAAGGGATTAAATCGGCGTCCTAACACATGAGCATCTAACCTATCAAACTAAAGCGAATTGAAAAGAATAAAAATGCAGCCACACATACTAACCACATAAAAAGAAATAAGGGAATAAAAATGCATCCATAAACCACAACTATATAAAATTAAAATAAAAGAAATAGAGGGGGAAGAAGAAGAAGATAGAAAGAGATAGAGGAGATGGAGAATGAGATTGAGAGTTTAGATAGTAAAACCTGGATGTGCTTGCATGAATGTAATTGAAAAGCTTGAATACTTGCATAAACATACTATGACCTCCTTTTCTAAATCTTCAAGTCTTGTCTATCAACTTAAGAACTTAGACTAGAAGGCTTAAAATCTAAACTAGAATTAAAAAATTACAACCCAATTGAAGACTTAAATTAAAATTAAAGCATAAATTAAACCTATTATAACCATTAACTAAAAATCATAAAAGCAAATTAGAACTTAAAAAAACCAAAAATCACAAATTAGAAGAAGAAGAAGAGAAGAAATTTCTTTAAGTGAATGAACTAAAAATTACACTAAAAACTGAATTAAAATTGAACTAGAAACTAACTAAAAACTGAACTAAAAAAACTAATTTCTTATAACCTAAAGGACAAGGGGTATTTATAGGGGGAAGAGAGGAGAAGAGAGAAGAGGGAAGTGTAGGAGAAATATTCCCTAAGAAAATAGAATATTCTCTTCTCCTTCCTCTTTTACAATGCCTTGAATCCTAAGAAAAAAAGAAAAAAAATAGATAGAAGAAGAAGAGAAGATTGTTTACATAAACCTTCTATTTCTAGAAAAGTAACTTTCAATTCTAACAAGTGCTTCATTTTCTTTGTAGATATCTTCTCCAAGCAATAAAATCAAAGCATCTTTAACTTTTCAACTTTCCATAGGTGAGAGAATATCTTTCAAAATAAATCTATCCCAAGTAGAATTTCAGAAGTGCCTTTCAGAAGTTAGAGGAGGAGAGAGAAAGGGTGATGACTAGGATTCCTTCAAGAATAAATAAAATACTCATTCTGTCCTTCAGAAAACGTGGAGCCTGGGATATTATATAGGTCTCACCATTGTGTTCCTTGCGAAAAATTACCAAAAATAGACCCAGATTTCGTCCAATTTGGAGTTCGGGAGCCCAAGATATCTCAAGTTGAAGTTGGACTGTCCAGAGCCCTCCAGATGGAATCTTTTGGGTACAGGAAATATAACTTTTGGTTATTGCGTTAAGGCCCCTAGAATCTGAACTTTTGCTTCACTTTATCCCCAGCCGACTGTCAATAATTACAAATAAACCCCTACAGACCATTTGCATGTTTCATTACGGAAATGGTCGTAACTTCTTCGTTTCAACTCGGAATCATGTGCCGTTTGAACCGTTGCAAAGCTGACTCGATGGGCTACGCATCCAAGCCATTAACACTTCTAAACAGATTAAAAACATTTCCTTATCATCATCTCCTCCATTTTCACAAGAAATCACCGAGTAACTCTGTCCAATGTGGTAAAATGTATACTTTATGCCTTAAAATTTCACACATAAACGTGCTCATCAGTCCACCTCTTTTAAGCAACATTTAGTAAAACCAATCATTGGATGAGTGAATCATGCCCTTGGATTAGCCACATGTCAAAATTTCGAGAACCACCATCCTCGGACCTTTACCATAGTTTTTTCAACATTAAACTAGAGTTGCTAAAGTAGAATTTTTCAATCCATTTTTGTGGCTTAATGTCTCTGCTCAATTATGACCCTCCCTAGATCTTGCAATTGTGAGAGCCTCGTGCACTGGATACACCCTTTAATGTCTCCGTTCAATTAGGGTGAAACTTATTAGACCGACGATACATGATTATGTGGGTAACATATCCACAAGATTTTAGCAGCAATGGAGATGCCTTGTGGCAGATATTTGGGCTATAAAGATAAGCTTACCTTAAAACCTTGAAAGTGGTATTTTCCCCCAACTAAAAGGGTTTGGGACCCATTGACTTTGAAACTACATTGGCACATCTAAGTTGAGTTGCATAAATGATATGATTTAACAAATACAACAACTCAGTCTTATCCCAACTAAATGGGTCAGCTACATGGATCATTGCCTTCCAATCAGCTCTATTTGAGAACTTACTCGAGACAAGGCCTAAAGTAGCATCTCTTTCCTACCCACTTCTCCTACAGTCATTTTAAGGTATGTTTATGACTCTGTTAGTTCTTTCATTCTTAATCAAATCACTCCTCCGTACTGGAGCATCCAAAGGCCTCTGTTGAATAACAAATGAGAAAACTAAAGTAATGAAAAATTGATGAACATAAGAGGGTATGTGGACCATTGAAGGGATGCTTATAAACATACGGATTAAATTCTCTCCAATTCCTTGATCGTGGAGTGCAGTGCAGTTCGGGGTTGAGAGGTTGACACTTGGCACCGTTGGATGTCGCGCTTGCCGGTGTCGGGGTTGACCTCTCAACACTTGGCACCGTTGGATGTCGCGCTTGCCAGGTGTCGAGCTCTCAACCCCGAATCGCACCTGCATCGCACTTTCAAAGAATTGGAGACGATTTTTCCTCAACATACGCATGAGGGTATAATGCGCATTACAGGAGGTTAAATGATGGAGTTAGGTGTGAAATTTTACATGCCGTCAGGATCATTCCCTACAAATCTAGTTATCATATCACAATCATCCTTTCATATGGCAAAAGATGAAGTATTTGTGTCAGAGGTTGGCTGGCCTGATGTCAGACCCAGGAGCTAGGCTTGAGGTAAGCCTGTATATCATATTTTTGGATTGGGCTTTTACAACACGCTCTTCAGCCTAACCTACCCCAGCCCCATGTAACACTGGACTAAGAACTAAGAACCCATTTAAAATCCAACACCCGCAGGTCATAATTGACAAGGTTGTTAAAAGATCTTCAATTGCCTTCACCATAAGAGATGAACCGGAAATATCCCTAAAATGTCTCTAAAACATGTTTCTGCTAGATACACAAAATAAGAAATTATTATTATTAAGTACTCTGCTAGATAGATTGGAGACAATCCATTGCGTCTGGCAAATGGAGCCACACACTATATATATATCAAAGAAACAAATATGGGAATGAAACTTTTGGGTGGCCATCCCACCGATGACAACCCATGAGTCAAAGAAACAAGTTTGGATGAGAATTCTCATTGTTATCTTCGAATGTCACCCATCTCCCTGAGCTTCCTTGCTTCTCTCTGGCTACATTTCTCTGGTTTTCCATCTCACCTACATGATCTTTGAATTCCTTCTTCACTACATCCAGGACGATCTCCCCATATCGATCACACCATGACCTTAAAGAAATTTTAGAGGAAAAAAAAAATTATTAACTACGAAACAAGAAAATATACAAATTGTCATTGGAGTCTTTGTGTTAAAAGAATCGAAATTTCTTTACTTGGGGAAGAATTTTTTCAGGTCAGCTTTATCTACTGGTAGCCTAGTTGAAATTGCATCTATTTGATCGTTCCTGATAAGGGGCATGAGACAAACTATAAGAACTCTGAAAGAAACAAGCATTGAGGAGTAATACAGAGACGTAATGAAATAAAGTCGGGGAAATCATATTGGTTATTACGAGAATTGAAGGTTTGGGTTGGTGGTGCAGAGTTCTGCTTGGATTCTTGACAGCTCCTTCTTTATGTTCTCTCCCAAAACCTGCATACAAAAATGGAGATGACCTACAATTAGTCTTATTTGTCTGATGCATCCTTTGTGCAGCCTTGAGATTATAGATTTGAATGAAGAATAAAGAGATTGATAGGATTTTTTTACAATTCCGAACCTTGTCGATGAAAAAATCTGATGCAGATCCATCCGAATGTATCTTCTTCTTAATCAGTTTGGTGTCTGGACCCTCCCCAATGGGGCTGGAAACCAAGGGGCAATGGTTTGAAGAAGCTCGCTCATCCGACTTCTCCCCAAGGGATAAAGGTGTAGTTTCATCCTCAGAATGACTTCTTTTCCATTTCTTAAACCCATCAAATCCCCATTGCTTCTTAGCTGATTTTGTTGCCCTTTCTTCAGGGTCGGGCATAGGATCACCTCTGTTTTCCTCTTTGTGTTCTTTCAGAAACAGAGTACGGAAGGGTTTCTTCCTTGCCTTATCAGTGCTGATCCTGTCCTTCTCAGCCTTGATGGGGTGCAGGGGTGAGCTTTCAGACATGAGAATTGATCGAGTATCACTCTCATTTGATGACATATTCCAGAATGGATTTTCTGTATCGTTTGCAGAGGAGCCAGTGGAAATGATATTCGGATCGAAATTCTCCATTGTTCCCCCCTTCCCCTTACTCTTTCCAGATTTATAAGGCGAGACAAAGTTGATCATGGACGCAGCTCCTTTGATCTGTTTCACTGGGGACCTGTGCTTGGGCTTGTTTTTCAGAGGCAAGCTTTCCTGATCCATCAAGCACTGGTCCTCTTTCAAATCAATTACTGACCACTCTTCTTCTGAATTACTGATCTGCCCAGCAACGATTACATCTCGGGCTTCAATCTCAGCTCCTTGAACGGCTAGTCTTTGCAACAGAGGCCTCTTTGAAGAATGATACTCCTCCTCAGAGATGCATTTTGCGTAAAACAGCTCCTGCGCAAGGGAAGAAAAGGAAGAAGCAGTTAAACATGGCTGTACAGATCAAATCAAGCAAAATTATGAGTTACCCACTTGTTATTTAATTATGACAGTACCTGCAAGAAAAGCAATTTATCTCTGAGAATTGGAGGCTGTTCCTGATTAGCTGGAGACGCGATGAGTGTGTCAAGGAGGTGAGATCTGAAGCCCGAAACCTCGCTTTCTGGTACAATTCCTTCCTTCTGGAGACCAATCAAGTTAAGAATCCGGTGGAAGGATTCCTGCTGCCATTTGAGATTTTCCGATTGCTGCTTGGAGAGCTTTTGTTCGCTAGCCAGTAAGCGCCTCTTCTTGAAGGAGAAAGGAAGGATATTTTTGCAGAGGGAGGTAATGGTGTCGTGGAGGGAAGAATAGTAAGCTGGGGTGTATGTATACACCATATTCAAACCTATGGTGTTCTCTGCACTTGTTGAACCAATTAGAGAGCTGAGGTGAAGAGATGACGATGAGTATTTTGAAGATCTTCAAAGGAAAAATGTCTGTCTTGGGGAATTCGTTTTGAGTTTTGAATAAGATACCACCAACGGTAACTCGAACTAGCCGTTAGTGAGGCCTATACCCGTTAGATAGCACCTCTACATATAAAAGACAAAAGCACCGAATTTTATTAGATACCAGACACCACTCACTACCCTTAAGGGTTTGGGTTTGGGTTTGGGTTTGGGATCGGGTTAGGGAAGTGGTCCAACATGTGAAGATTCTATGGAGGAAATGGGAGAGAGAATGCCACCGTGCGCCTAAACACAAGGGAGCACCTAATGACTGCTACACCCCCTGAAAAGATAAATGACTAGAAGTGCGGCAGTCATTTCATGCGCCCTTGTGTCTCGGCGCAAAAGCGACGTGCATTACGCAACCGGATAGCATTCTCTTTTCCGAATGAAATTTATTAAAAGAAAAAGGTCTCTGACGTGAGGCATAGGCTACACCAGCACTTTCTCTCTCTCCCTTTTGACATTCTCTCCTTTTGATCTTCTATTGAACCATTTCCACCCTCCCTAATGGTTAGTTCCTCACTCCGCCGGCTCAGAGACCACTCTTCCATTAATATGGAAGAAAAAAAACCTGAAAGGCAACATGGTTCTTGCACCAAGACATTGAGGGGTGCAAAATGACCACTCCTACTCCCAAAAAGGAAAATCCCACTTGCAAGTCTAAGAGGCAAAAAAGTACATCCCCCAAATGTAGCAACTAGTATGGTTATTGTTGTATATCGTATCTACTTGGTGGTGTATCCTATGCCCTCTCATAGGGCACCTTGAGATGACGCCTCTACCCCCTGACTATAAAAGATAATTCATTTAAGTACTCATTTTCACATGTGATTTATGGAAAAAAAACAGGTAAATTTTTTAAATTGATAAACAACAAATGTGCATATACAACATATTAACATGATTCTTCAGCCAAAACTGTAATAAAAATAACAAATTTACATTCAGAAACTTAATAACATGGAATGGATAATGGGTCTAGAACGCATTTTTTTCATTTTAAAATGCGTTCTTAACCCAGAATCTAGTCTGAGAATGCATACCAAACATAACCTTAATTAGCCAACAAGAATAAACAGCATAGAGTTTTATTTTACTTTACAAAAAGAAAAGCAAACTCCAAATAGACCCAATGGAAGTGATCATGCAATTCTTACCAAAAACAGAAAAAGAAATGATCACGCAATAAACAAGAGCCTGTATACAAATCAAACTATAACAATTTTAAACTTGCTACCATATTTAGTTTAAAGCGAAGAATTGGTATATCCTAGAGTCAGCATTCTTAGTTCTTCTAAAGACGGAGGGAAATAAAGTTATGCACGGTGAGGATATATGCGTTAAGAAAATAGTCCCCACACCCTCCACTCAAAATAAAAAATTACCACTGTGAGGTGATAGACTTTGAAATAAAGTAGTATTAAATATGGCCACCAGATGACCATGGGTGCACAGAGGCTGATTGGACAGTAAAGTAAACTCGTGAACATGAATATTAACATAGGGAAGGCAAGGGAGTGGCTAGATAATATACCCAGAAATTTTGAATTGACATGGGATCCTGAAAGACAAGGTCTATAGAGACAAGGTTAGCATATATTAAAGTGAAAAGGGTTGTGTTTTGATAAGATAGGTGAATTTGCAGAATATAGAAACTAAAGGTTTATTTAGGGTTTCAACCTGCATTTGAGATGGACAGCAGTAGTGTTTGAGGTGGCTTTAATGGGTTTCGACGTATCTTATAAGTTTTTCCCTCAGGCCATGGATGAAAACTAGAGCAGGACAACTTCAGTGGAACCAGAAAAAGGACAATTAAAAAATTGCAAAAAGAATTGCGAAGAAAACTGTTAAGGGGGGAAGGGGAAGGGGAAGGGGAAGGGGGGGGGGGGGGGAGGGAATATAATCACACTTAATGTTCCCAGAAATATCACACTTAATGTTCCCAGAAACACTTCATTCAAGTTGAGAAAATTCTTATTGTTACATTAGAAGTTCACCAACTAAGAAGAAATCCCATCTATGAATTGATGCATAACCAGTATTTTTTCTTTTCAATCACATTGTACTTGTGAGATTTTGAGCTTTAAGTAACACCAAAACCTAGCAAAACAGGTTTAAGTGTTGAACCCTCCCCCACCCCCAATAGGAGAAGTTAGCATCACAGTCAAGGTGAAAACTTGGCCAGCCCAAGAGAAAACTGAGCTCATATTTTAACAATAACAGCCCAAGCCATTGAATCAGCTCTGTTCAAAATTCGTCAATTGCATGCCCTGCCCTAGTTGCAGCAGTCATTTTGGATCAGACCCTCGAAAGCATTCTCAACCACTCTTCAGACTAGTTATTTCGGTTTTTCAAATATACATGCTACATCATATGGAAATGAGAGAGAAAACATACAGGGTACACATATTATATCAGGAAAGAAATGAATATTCAACATCTGAAGAGCAAGCTAATCTACCCTACTTGCATTTTATATACACAAGTTTTCTTCTCAAAGAAGATGGAAAATTATCAGTTTGAGACAGTGCTCTGAGCAACTCCCTCGCAAACATTTCCACGGCAGAGAGGGCAAACCCTGTGAAGCAACAACAGAAGGAACAAGAACATATAGCGTTAGGGCAAAAAATAAACACAAAATTCATACACACACACAAACATAGAGAGAGAGATGCTGATACCCATGTATCTCTTTAAGCCATTTATCAACACATGCCATATGATATTCATGGCGGCAGGGGAGGACTCTTATTTTATCCCCCTCTTCGTACTCAGAAAGGCAAATGTAACACCTGTGATAAGACATTAAATAACCAGCTTAACTGCAGAGGTTAACCAACATAATCAACATCAATCAAAAGGAAAGGTTAAGAAGAAACTGGAATAATATAGAAATTACCCTAAATAGAAGAAGTAGGTGATGATGATATTGACAACAATAGGTAAAGAAGAGTGTCATTGGCTCAAAAAGATAAGAATTTTTTTTTGGGGGTGGGTGGGGGGGGCGAGTTGGGGAGAGGAGTATCATTCATTACAGCAGAAGCATTCCTAGGCTCATTACCATCAGGCATCTGTTTGCACCCCAATTTCACAAATTGGGATTTGTTTATACGTGCCACAAGGCCGTGCATTGCACGCTGCCATCAAGGAGTTCCCCTTTTAAATTTGAATAACCAAGTGGAAAGGTGGGACCTGCCATGACTATAGATGGTGGGAGGTTACAAACCCCACATGGCCACATGGCACAGGAGGTTATTACTTTGGAATGAAAGGGGCCCACCACACTAGGAAGCAATCTGAAAAGTAGGAGATGCAATAGTGGGAATTACTTCACAAAGGGGTCATGGGCAAAAGTCAAGGACATGTGGCATTGAAACAAGGGATTGTAGGTACATGGGTGCAGTAGTTATGATAACTACCGAGTAGGAGCATTTATGGGATTCATCTATAAAAGGGAAAAGTCTCCATTGAAGAAGGGAGCACTCAACGAATCAACAAAACCCATCTGCACTTTATCTTTATTTTATCATTTCCAGTTTTTATCTTTCAGGATGTAATCTTTCATCTTTTCTGTAATTTTTGCTGGAGTTGGGTTCCAGCCACCAATGCTTCATTGGCTTGTGTTTCAAGGGGCATTCATGTAGGCCTTGCTTGGAGAATGGCCTTGCTTGGAGAATAACTCCAGCAACCATGTCTTTTGGCCCATGTTTCAGAAGACAACCATCATCATCGAGTTGCGAACTTCATCAGTCCGAGGCTGGCAGGGTTGTGGAAGCTTCATCAAGACCGTTTTTGGGAGATGCTTGGAGAACAACTCCAACAGTCTTGTCTTTTGGCCCGTGTTTCAGAAGACAACCACCATTAACATCAAGTTGCAAGCTCCATCAATCCATGGCTGGCAGAGTTGTGAAGCTTCATCAAATCCGTTTCTTTGAGGTTATACGATTTGGTCGTAGAGTAGTTCTACTATAAACGGACCGTTTCGTCTTAGAACAGGCCGTTAAAATAGTTGTACTGTAAATGTCAAGTTGTATGTCTCATCAATGTCGGATTTTGTAAGTTGTAATAACTCTAACGGATACAGACTGCAAGTAAGCAATTTGATCTTCAATCTTCTTCCTTGCTTTGTCCATCGTGATTTGTTTTCACCCAAAAGACCTTAGAGCTACTCAGGCATGGAAGGATCTCCTTCTCGTCCTGGTTCGAAGTCAGAACGGGCTGTTTCCGACCTTTTAGAACAGGCCATTTCTCCAGTCAGGACAGGCCGTTTTGTCTCGGTCTGAAGGTAGAACGGGCCGTTTCGTCCTGCTCGGAAGCTAAGACAGGCCGTTTTCAATTCCGTTTGGGCCTACGTCAAAGGCCCTAGCACGCCCGCGCTATTTCCACCACGTGCGTTGTGCCCCTGTGTGTGGGTGTTGGATTTCTCACCAACACATTTTGGCAAATTACTTACTTGCAATATGTATCCGTTGGAGTCATTACAACTTACGAAATCTGACATTGATGAGACATACAACTTGACATTTACAGTACAACTACTTTAACGGCCTGTTCTAAGACGAAACGGCCCGTTTATAGTAGAACTACTCTACTACCAAATCACATAATCTCAAAGAAACGGATTTGATGAAGCTTCACAACTCTGCCAGCCATGGATTGATGGAGCTTGCAACTTGATGTTAATGGTGGTTGTCTTCTGAAACACGGGCCAAAAGACAAGACTGTTGGAGTTGTTCTCCAAGCATCTCCCAAAAACGGTCTTGATGAAGCTTCCACAACCCTGCCAGCCTCGGACTGATGAAGTTCGCAACTCGATGATGATGGTTGTCTTCTGAAATACGGGCCAAAAGACATGGTTGCTGGACTTATTCTCCAAGCAAGGCCTACATGAATACCCCTTAAAACACAAGCCAATGAGGCATTGGTGGCTAGAACCCAACTCCAGCAAAAATTACAGAAGGGATGAAAGATTACATCCTGAAAGATAAAAACTGAAAATGATAAAATAAAGATAAAGTGCAGATGGGTTTTGTTGATCCATTGAGTGCTCTTTCTTCAATGGAGACTTTTCCCTTTTATAGATGGATCCCATAAATGCTCCTACTTGGTAGTTATCATAACTACTGCACCCATGTACCTACAATCCCTTGTTTCAATGCCACATGTCCTTGACTTTTGCCCATAACCCCTTTGTGAAGTAATTCCCACTATTGCATCTCCTACTTTTCAGATTGCTTCTTAGTGTAGTGGGCCCCTTTCATTCCAAAGTAATAACCTCATGTGCTATGTGGCCATGTGGTGTTTGTAACCTCCCATCATCTATAGTCATGGCGGGTCCCACCTTTCCACTTGGTTATTCAAATTTAAAAGGGTAACTCCTTGATGGCAACATGCAATGCACGGCCTTGTGGCACGTATAAACAAATTCCAATTTGTGAAATTGGGGTGCAAACAGCATCCTAATATTAACCACATAATATGGTATCAATGCTCCAGATTGTTCCAAGTTTAAAACAAAGTGACAAATCCTTCAAGGTTCTAGCTTTGCGGAATAAATCCCTAATAATTTTTCAAACCAAATTACCTTCCGATATGGCTTCCTTTCAGAAGCTCAATGAAAAAAGGCTAACAAACATACACTAGGAGGGGAAATTTCCTAAGGTGCATTCCAAAGGCTGGCTTGATAACCATTAAGTACTATGTCTTGTCTTTGACAACCGAGAATGCAGTAGCCCTTCCTCAACCTGGATAAGGAGACTAACCATTCTGCACAACAATGGCCAAGTAGCAGAGGACATCTAATTAATCATCCAGATTTAAGGGCAATAATCAATAACAGCCTCCAGTAGATTTAGACCCCAATTCCAACAAACATATAAGCTACCTCTGATATATTTGAGGTTTACATTAATGATGAAAACCACAATTCTGCTTGTGGCTCCCACCAAAAATACCCAAACCTCAAGGGAACCAAAGCTGACCCAACGATATATTGAGATCAATCTGCATCAGCATGATGACATAATTTCTGTAACAAGGAAGCATGTTTTATAACATTTCATAATCTATAAACTGAATTATTCAAGCACACATGTCTATCATCTCCTCTAAATGTGAAAATACAGTTAGAAACTCACTGTTCCATATCATGTCCACACTCAGCTGTGTTTTTGTGAATCTTGATAGGAAATGAGTTAACAACAGATTCTGGAGCTGGGACAGAGACCATTGATAGTGAAAGTGACATAGGTTGGCGATGGATTTCATCCAAGACCTGCAATCACACATTAAAGACAGTTTAAGATGTCAGAACATGTGACAACTTCAAGATTTTTCATATTACAACGTAGCAAAGTCAACACAAAATAGCATCACTAGAGGAGGAGGAGGGGGGAAGAAAATCATGAACAGGTGCTAGTTGACGATGTGGAATCTACAATGCCATGGCAATTCTGATCAGAATATGTTAGCCTACTGCACAAATCAGTAGTTCAATTATGAAGTCAATATTGGAGTACATGCTCAATCAAAATGACAACCATTGGGTATAGCTGTGTTCAAGCCAATAGCATAATAGAGCTAAACAACCATTGCCCTCAAATCGACCAGGTATACCCATCCCGAAGAATTACACACTTAGAAAAAGGAAGAAGAAGTTAAGTGAGCAGGAAAACGAAAAAATAACCCATAAATAGAAACAGAATTAAGAGACTACAAATTTTTTTTTAAAAATAGTAAGTTATGGATGCAATAGAAAATCCAATATCCCTTGCTCCCTCTCCCAAGCCCCTGTGACTAGTGTGACTTCATAGGCATTTTCGCAACAATGGCAATCCCAATTTCCGTTCTCACTTTATAAAACAACAAATAGCTGGGAATGCAAATAAACTGAGTGGAGCTATTAGTATCTACTCTCTCAAGCTAAGTGTGAAATAACTGTATATTCTGGTTAATATATTGTCTGGTATTATGCCATATCAGAAGACCAAAAGCATAATATTAACTCCCCCCCAGGACCCCCCCTCTCTCTCTCTCCTAAGAACATTAGTTTAGAATCATATTCTATCAATGTTTTAGGATCTGGTAACTTATTGGAACCAAGTTCTAAAAATGGAATAACTCTAGTGCCTTCAATCCCCCTTAAGCTTTTGCCCATTTCATAAAGAGCAAACTATGACACAAACCATTAATCAACTCTCTAACAACAAATTTTACCAAAGACTTAATAAAACTGGACAGCAGAACCATAAGATGTCGGATTTACCATGCCAATGACAGTTAGACAACATGAAAGGAAGTAGATAATTTATTTTACAGACATCTAATTACCAATCCCGAGGAGGAAGCAATCCTAAGGAACATAAACCGACAAGAGAAAAACAAGTTATTCGATTAAAAGAGAATCTACCTCAAATAATGCCTCAGCAAGCATAACTATTCGTGAAATACTTGCATGAGTACCAGACTCTTCTGTCATCGAGAAACTCTCACATGAGCAGGTACCATCAGGGTGAAGCCCAGATGCACAAAAACTAGTTCGTCGGCCACTCTCATCAGGTCCACCATGAAGTCTTTCCCAGATCTGATAAGACCAGAAAGATAACTATCAGTAACTATGGCTTTTGTCTCCTAAATAAAATGAATTGTATGAGAACAGACTAAATCAATACATACCATTGACTTATCAGTTATCCAAACAATAGGGGATATAAAACTAAAGAGGGATTCATGGCATCCACAGCCCCATAATCTAACAAAAACTCTAATAAATCATGTATCACAAATCTTTAAGTGGGAAATGACCCTAACTCACATATCGTGGTCTAGATAAACTAATAATACAGTCAAAACATATCCTATCTGCTGGCTTACCAGGATAAGAAGTAAATGACTTGTGATAAAGTCAAAAAGAAAAGAAAATTCTACCAAAAAAAAAAAAAAAGAAAAGAAAATTAAATAACAGATCACCTCTGATCTCGAACTCCATCGCCGTTCATTCATGCCATGACTTCTACTGCCAAGGTATCCTGAATCACCATCAAAGCCATCCTCAAAGAGATCGCCACCGAAATCAAGGAGCCATCTGTCATGCATTCCCAGATCATCAGCATCCTCAGTTGAGAAAACTATGGTTGGAGAATCAATATGCCTTCTAGAACTGCGTCTCGAAAAAGCATCCCAAAACAGTCTTCTACTGTTCCTTCTTGCTTCACGGCTACTTACTTCCGCAGTACTACTACCTAAGATGCTGGAAGAAATACTCACCACATCAACATGAAGTACATTTCCATTTCTTCTGTCTCTTTCCCTATCTGGCTCAACTAATCCAGGGGCTGGAGGTACTCTCTCTGGAGCAGATTCTCCTTCTAGTGATTGTGAAGTTACTTGTGGCTCAAAAGCACTAGAAATGGAATCTGTAACAAGACCGAGGACATCCATACTAGCATCTACATGATTTCCAGCAGAAGGTGCTGCGTTTGCACATGAGTCACCAAGTTCCTGATGAGATACACAGCTTGAACACATCCCTTCCTCCAATATCTGGCACCCACCCTCGACAACATTCAAGCAATCACTTACATTCTCAGAGCCTAAATCTAGTGATTGCTGTTCTTTAAAGGAGGTACTAGCCTCGTCACTAGTTCTTTCTTCAGGAACAAATTCAGCAGTTATCTGATCAGGAACTAATTCCTTACTCTCAGACAAGAATTTGCCATCATTCCTTGTAGCAACGCTTCCTGAACAATATTTTACTGATCTCTCCTCAATGGTCCAATTACTGCTTTCGGATGATGCACCAGTTTCAGTTCCTGAATTGAAACGTGAAGAGGGTTCCTTCGTTGAGCTTTGGAGCTCATCAGGAATAACTGGATCATGATCTTCTGAAGAATTCACCACTACATCAGCCGGATAATCTTCCATCTGCAATAAGAACCAAATTGTATGATACTCAAAACATTACATACTGCACCAAGTATTGAACTAATTTTTACACAACTAATGCAACTTAATTTTTTAAAAAAAATTATTCCAGTTAACTTCCCTACGACCCTATAGAATGGTTGATAAAAAAGGGGAAACCAATAGCCTCTACTTATGAAGTAATCCATCAGATGGAAAATAAGTTTCTGCCCATATAAAATTCAAACATGTAAAAGATGTGTTAGCACTAGGTATGACCTTGGATAGAGCCTATTGGAGGGCAAGGAGTCCATGTAACTGACCCTATTTAGCTGAGATTCTCCTGACTTGCTGGGCTGTGCCTCTTTCCTCTTACTTCTATCTGTCACTTTTACCTTTCACTTCTCTTCTTATTTTACATCGTTCATTTGTCATTTTCCATTTTTCACTTCTCATCTCATTTCCCTACCCTCTTTTTCCATCTCTTCATCCCCTTTTTTGTCTAGTCCTCAGTTTTACCTACTTTGTTTGATTGGATCTATGTAGCCAACCCCATTAAGTTGGGATAAGGCTGAGTTTGTTGTTGTTGTTTGTTGTTGCTAGCACTAGCAGCATATATGCAGTTGTCAATTCTTCTCAGTCCACAATTACAACAAGCAAATGAATTAATTATAACTAATGCACTTATGTACCACAAGAAAATAGATTAATTATGAGAATAAAATCCAGATTAATGCATAAATGCATTACTTATGATTAAATCTTTATTAACGCATTAATCTTATACCAAATTATGGATCAAAACCGATAAAATTTAATGCCTCCTTAGATTGGCAAGGTGCTGGGGCAAATCCCAAACCACAAGTCCACGAGAGAAGATCAAACAATGAAACTGCCTTTATTATTCATACATTTTTTCAATTAGAAATTGCACCTTTCAAGTACCTATACCCCCATAAACCTACTTTTTTATGTGTGGTGCTGAAGAATGCATCTCCTACTTGGACTTCACCACAAAACGTCCTTTTTTTTCTGCATAGATTGGTCCCAAAGAGGTTTGAACTCATGACCTCTTAATTATGAGTCGTTGGTCTTTGCCAAGTGAGCTACCCACTTGGGGTTCAAAACATCCTACATAACCATTCTATCTTAACATAAGACCAAGAATGCTTAAATTAAGCTAGCCCAGATCAAGTCAAATGAAAAAAAAAAAAAACACAAAAATTCTTTCATTACAAAAAAGGAGAATCTTTTTAAACATGCTCTTTTACATGGGAAAATAAGCTGGAACATAGATAGTTCCCTAAGAGCCCTACAAGACATTAAAACCTAGCTGTTAATATTCCACCTCAACCCTGAAATAAAGGCCGAAGAGAAGTGATGGGAGTAACATAGACTCTTGTTTAAAAAGTCAGTTGAGGAACTTGTGCAACTGGACTGAAAAATTAAAACAAAATAACCCAAAGTGCAATTAATGAAACCAGAAACAACCATATTACTCAAAGATTTAAGGATCTGTATCCAAGTTCAGATTGTTCCAGATCAGATAGTCCGAACAAAGAAACAGGCAATGCAAGAAGCAGAAGCCTGATTTTACAACTGGGTCGGCCAATCCACTAGGCATTGATAAATCGGATCGGTCACATCATACTCAACATTTTCAGTTCTTCTTCACATTGTTGTGCTACAATGAACAATCGATTGCTACACACTAGCCCCACTTAAGAAACTTCCCTTTCATGGAAACTATAGATATAACGTTTTAGCTAATTAGCAAAAGTTCTCAATCATTTGTGTGATTTTTCTTAATAATAACACCTGCAGAAATATTTAGAAGATATAAACTAATTCTAAAGGTTCATATATTTCTTAAATGATGCCACTTCTATCGAACTGAGAACCGAGTCCTTGACTCCAATTTTTGGGAGTTAGTCAGGTCCATCATCCAGGCCTATGTAAGATTCTGGCACTGCAGAAAATTCTCCATCACGTAGAAGCCATGAATAAAAATATGAGGAAGCAATTTCTGCAGCCCAGTGGATAACCTCTTATTATATCCATAGAAAGCCAATGTTCAAAGCGTCTCTCAGGTCAACCAATAACTCATCAAAGGATTTTAGAAATGAGCATGAAGGACGGATTGGTTCATAGTCCAAATGGTATGATATACACCTGCTCAGCAAGTAGCCAAACAAAACTGCCATAGTAACTCAAGAAGATCACATTTCAAAAAATAAAAAAAATGGACATTAACTGATCTCTTTCCACTTCAATTTCCAAGAATAAGAACTTGATTGCGAAAGCATATGAATCCAACATTACTCAACTCAACTCAGCCTTATCCCAACTAAATGGGGTCGGCTACAAGGATCCTATTTCTCCAATCAGCTCTATTCAAAACCATAATGATGCAGATAAATAATCTAAATGGGCTTATTTTATTAGAGATAAGCTTTGGGTTGGGTTATGTATGTGTTGGGCCTTTGATCCCATGTGTTTTCTTTGTAGTGGACCACTTAAATGGGCCTATAATATGGGTAGAGGCTACACATACGGGATTAGTTAGCTGAGTGCCTTTATTTCTTTATTTTAATTGTTATTAAGTGTTTTAGTTAGATTGGATTAGGATTCTGTAAGTCTAGTCCTGTTTTGAGTCAGTTTCCTTTATTATTTCAGTTTTCTAGTCAGTTTAGGTTACCTTATTAGTTAAGGATTGGGTTAGGCCTTTCCTTTTTAGTGTAGGATTCTTGGATTAGGATTCTGTAAGTCCAGTCCTGTTTTGAGTCAGTTTCCTTTATTATTTCAGTTTTCTAGTCAGTTTAGGTTACCTTATTAGTTAAGGATTGGGTTAGGCCTTTACTTTTTAGTGTAGGATTCTATTTTTGAGTCTTCTATATAAGTTTGTAAGGGAGGCCAACATTGTACACGAATTTTGATTAATGAAAAGCTTTTGCTGCTCTCTTCTCATTGAAAATCTCTTGTGTTTGATCAAGAAACCCCTTATGCGTGTGATCAAGGAAGGCTGGTGTCTGACCCAATCGAACCATCTTGTAAGGTGAAATCCAAGTGTATAATTTCTGTTTATTCTCCTTCCATCATCATTCCTCCATTAACAAATCTTGTTTGGTACTATTTTGATCATTCAATTACAGTACTACAGTAAGTGGTATCAAAGCATGGCAGAGAATAGTTCATCAAGGCTTCCAAATCTGATGGCTAAGATGTTGGAAATATTCCAACAATTGATTGATCAAATGACAACAATGGAAAGTAGAATTGCTGCCTCTATACAAGATAGTTATGGACCTCCTAAAGGTAAGGAAAGACATCCAACACACTCTACAGTTAACAACCATACACAAAGGTTCATGGATAGAGGTCCACAGAGGTTTTACACATCCTATCATAGTTGTCAAGGCATTGCCTAGGCGTCCAGACGCCTTGGTCGACTTGGGCACCTTGGATGCCTTGTTCACCTAATTGGTGTCGCCTGCCATTTGGACCCTCTCCACCGCCTTGGGTCGCCCAGACGCCATGACAACTATGATCCTATACACCTTTTGAAAATCATAGAGTTGATAGAAAGCCACCTTTTGATTCAACTGTTAATAATATGACGAGAGTTCAAAGATGGAGTACATCTGAAAACAACACCTACTACAAGAGGACTGGTATTACTAGTGTTGGAATATGTACTCCAGAATACCCCCACGGTATTCTGGTCCTTTTGGGGTAGTTTTTATGTTATTAAGTGTAAGTCGGCTATCTGAGTTTTAGTTCCACATCGCCTATTTTAGTCTCTTGTAACTTTCCCCTCTATTATAAATAGAGGGGCTTACCTATCAATTAATACAAGCAATTATTCTCTCATTCTCTCTTTTCTAGCCCACGATTCTGCCAACATGGTATCAAAGCTAGTCTGATCTAGGTTAGAAAAAGAGAAGAAAACCCTAATCCATCTCTTCAATCAACTTCTCCCTTCTTCTCCCTTTCTCGGCTTTTCCTTCTTCTGTTTTTCTTCTTCTCAACCTTGTAAAGGGGCAGCACTAATGAGGTAAATACAGCATACCAATGATTTAGTTGCTGCCCCCCCCTTTCTACCTTTTTTTTTTTACTAAAACAATTCTGTTCGAAATCTGCTGGAGCCATACCTGCGATATTGGAGCTATCCAGAATTTTTGGAGATCTGATTTCTACCTAATGAAGACTGATCCTCCAATGTTGGAGCCTCCTATGCAGCCTTTTCCAACACTCTTCTACCCTATTCCATAGTCTTTCTTCCCTTTTTTTCTTTCTCCCCACCTTTTATTAACTTTTCCAGCCTCCATACCCAAATCGATCTCAACTTGTCAGGGTTTTTTTCAAAACCCTGACTCCAATCGATTTTGGGGTTTCCCTTTTCAGATGCAGCTGATTTTTTAGGGGTGGTTCCCTACTACTACAAACCTTAATCAACCTAAGTTTGGACACTTTCTGATGGCTGGATTTGTTTTTACAGCAAAACCTTCTCAACCTGCTATTTTTGGGTACCTGTTAAAACCCTGACTCAAATCGACATTAGGGTTACAGGTTTCAGTTTTTGCTGATTTTTGGAGGGATTATTACTCCAACTACAAGGACCACTCGACCTCAGTCTTAGCCTCTTTGCAAGTGTTTGAAGACCCCTAACCCCAATCGATCCTCCTTTTCAGGGTTTTACAAAACCCTAACAAAATATCGATTTTAGGGTTAGGGTTGATTGCTGCTGTTGGAGTTTTTTGGAGGTGTTTCTACCATCAAGAGGGACATTCTACTTCAACTATTCATGGCTTGAAGAAGTTATATTACACAAGTTAGCTGCTGCCCTATTTTTTCTGCAATTTTTGGTGTTTCTCCCACTTGAAGATCAAGTCTCAATCACCAAGGAGATTGGTTATTCGAACTGGAGATCCATTCCCGCAGTTGTGGTTAACATCTATTACCAGAAGACATCACCTTTGACAAGTCATCATCACTTTTGTTGAAGACCCCTTCCCTACAATCGAACTTCACTTTCAGGGTTTTTTTTACAAAACCCTGACTATAATCGATCTAAGGGTTAGGGCAGTCCACTCTTGCTGATTTTTTTAGGAGAGTTTTATAACCATCAGAGGAGTATTCAACCCATATTTCAGCAACATTCATCAGTTCTTTTTGGCAAAAATTCAGGTTCATTCTTATGGCTCGGTTTCTTCAATTATCAACCTATTTTTTTACTTGTTCCTATGTGGCCGGCTGCTTCAACTACCTATGGATCTGTCGGGTTCTTTATCTTATATTTGTTGGTTCTATTGAGCTTTACTACATATATTGCTGGTTTTATTGATTGGCTTCTGTAAGCATGACTGGTTGACATGTTACTGCTGCCTTTATGTGGACTACTGCTGCCCTATTATTGAGACTGAGTATCCTACTATTGGAGATCGAATTTCTTTCATTATTGAAGACTCGTATCTACTAGCCTGGAGATCAGCTTATTTGGGATTACAACAGTGTGTTCCAAGGTTATTAGTTGCAACTACGAATCTATTCAGTTATGTGAAGCTTTTCTGGTTCATATCCGGCTCCCTTTGAGAGCTTGATCCTAGCATTGTTCACAGATTCAGATCTGATCCAAGTCTTTTGTTGAAGCTTCTTACGTCCATTGCTGTCCAAATATCTTAGTCAGCTCTATTTACCATGTGGGAGTTTATAGTTTGGAATTTTGCACACTAGTACTTCCTTGTGTAAAGATCGATCAAGTTTTTGCAGAATGGTACCTTCTCCTTCTACAAATTAGACCTGTTTTTTTAATTCAGATCTGATCATTGAAGATTGGTGTTTTGGACTTAGTTTGATCGATTGAAAGAAGGTTGTAAATTACTGTGTTGCTTTGTCCATGGTTCATTATCCCACTGCTTCTTTTCACTTCACTACCTCCCAAACCATACCTTTGGCATATACCCATAACTACCTTGGAAGTTTATGGTATTCTCGAAATTGCCATTTCTTCTCTTTCCATTACCCTTGGCACCCTTTAGAAAATTCTGGAATATTATGTTTTTGCCCTATCTCTTACATCATCTCTGTTATGTCCACGTGTACTACACTGTCTACACGTGAGGGGGGGATTATGTACAGTATATTGCAGCCATTGCAAAAAGCAGAACTTACAGGAACACTTGGTGCAAAACATAGAGGATTAGAGTTTTCACCATTGCCAATGGGTATCTACTTTGTTATTGGGGTGAGTTTGCCGTAAGGGGGAGATTGGTATTAAAGTATTGAAGATATTTGGTTATTGCCTGCCTATATGAGGTTCTACAGTTGGGTTGATTTTTTTTGCGCTGCTTGATCTTTTCTGCTGCTTATTTATCTACTCGCTACCCTAGTTACTTATCTTCAAGATTATCATTCAAAGATTCATCACTGGACAGCAATAGAAGATTGGGATAACTGCCTTTTTTGGAAGACATTCCAGTCTCGGTTTGCTGATCAAGTCTGCCAAAGTTTTGAAGATCAATTTTTTTTCAAGTTCTTGAAGGTTTATTTGGGAGCTGCATTCGTCTTGAAGCTGGATTTTGCTACTACTTATTTTTCCCATTTTGTTCAAGTTGGGCATTAGTACCTTGTATGCGCCAACTTGAGGGGGAGTGTTAGCATGTTAGCATGTTAGCATTATTGCATTATTATGGAGTTCTTTTTTCTTTAGTTCAAGCTAAATCTTCTTTCTTTAATTATTTGTATAATCCAGCTTGAGGGGGAGTGTTGGAATATGTACTCCAGAATACCCCCACGGTATTCTGGTCCTTTTGGGGTATTTTTTATACTATTAAGTGTAAGTCGGCTATGAGGGTTTTAGTCCCACATCGCCTATTTTAGTCTCTTGTAACTTTCCCCTCTATTATAAATAGAGGGGCTTACCTATCAATTAATACAAGTAATTATTCTCTCATTCTCTCTTTTCTAGCCCACGATTCTGCCAACTAGAAATAAGATGAAGCCCAAAGTTCCCTACTTTGCTGGACAGACGCATCCATTACTTATTCCTTGATTGGTTAGATTCTCTAGCGGGAATATTTTTACTGGTACAAAACGATTGAGGTAAGGAAGCTTAGATTTGTTTACTTACGATTGACTGGTCGTGCTAGAGAGTGGTGGACATTCCATGAAGAGAGGCTTAAAGTTAGAAGACGTTAACCTAGGACTTGGGAAGAGATGGAGCACAAGTTGAAGAATGCTGTTCTTAAAGAGGTAGAGCTTGTGCCTCAAGTCTTCGATGAGAATGTTACCAAAGTTGAGGATTGCATTACAGAGGTTCATGAAGACACGGTTAAAGAAGTAGTTCTAGATGAGGTCGTGATTAAGGAAGACTTTGAGTACACTCCGAATGAAGCTGTCACCACCCCAAATGCTATAGTTACCATCAGAGAATTTATTAAGTTTGTGATTCCACCTCACTACTTTAAAGGGATACATCGATCACACAACTCTCCAGATGCACTCCTCCATTTCATCCACCCTATTCTCATTCTTTGTATAATATCATCCTCTATATCTCCTCCTTTACCTTTATTAATGCTTGAACCTAGGTATCTAAAGTTAACAATTGAGTAGGATCATGAAGGACCCAGCCCCAGGCAGGATCTTTTTGAATAAAGTTTAATGTTGATTTGATCAAAATAGAAAATAGAAAAGAAGATAGGATTGGATCGGGTATCCCACTCTCTCCCGGATCTCTCATCCACGGCCTCTCACCAATGGCATCTCACCATACTCTCTCACAGAGTAAAGCACAAGGCTTTTTTTTTTTTTTTTTTGAGTTTTCATAAAATGCCCCCCCTCAAATTGCCCAAACGTACAAATGCACCCCTGAAAGTTTACTAATTCCAAATGCACCCCTACTTTCCAAACTTTGTAACAATCTAGTCCAATCCGTCAGAGCATGGCAGAGAATAGTTTATCAAGGCTTCTCCATTCATTTGGCATTTTCCCTGTACTCAAAATCTTATTAAATAACCTAAGTAGCCACGATAATCTACAAATTCCTACATTTTTCCAAACCTTTATTGGAATACAATCCAGACCTACTATTTTACCTATTGTCATCTTTTTTAAGGCTTCTTTTACTTCAGACACCCTAATTATTCGTATGAATCCATTGTTAATTGAATCAAATCCCTATATGTTCGTTGCTCCAAACAAACAAAAAAAAGTACTGCCACAATGGTTTTACCAAGGCTACCTTCAACTAGATACATTGTTCAACACTTGTAATACTCTCCTTCCACATATAGGTACTCAACTTTATGTTAAGAAATGCAGGTTTGTCACTTCATAAATCCAAGCTACAAAATAAGGCTTTAATCAGAATCTTTATAAAAAGTCCTATACTACTGCCGTTTCCAAGATTGCTCTCCAGCATGATCAAATACCATTTCTTATAAAAAAATTATTAAAACTATGTCATCAAGTAGAAGACCAAAAAGGCCTCTGCTTGGACCACCCATCCCAAATGAACTCCTTCACTTGATATCATATCCAACCTTAGAATCATAAGTTCAGTGAAAATAAATAAATCATAATAATAATAAAGAAAGGAAAGCTGATGTAACACATCCACATCCCAACTTTCACACCACAAAGCCATCCAGTCAGAAAATAGTAATTCAAGCTTAACCATCTAACATCCTTCTTATATCACATCCACTGAGTTGGCTAGGCCTAGGCGACCAAAGTTCCCTGATTTCAAATTATGACCAAAGCTTGTCTGACCGACTGTCATCTGTAATTCTCAACTTATTTAATGATCGTAGCCAGTTCAATTTCGCCACACAAAGACGTAATCACCATTAACCATGGATATCATTTGCAAACAGAACAATATGTTGACCGATGGGTTACAGCTCGTAATTTTAAGTTCTTAAACAAAAAGAAAAAATGGACCAAGAATTGGAATTAGCTGGACATTTAAAAAGAAATGAATATCTAAAGCCTAAAATATACGAACACAAAAGAAACAAAACAAAGCAAAATGGATCTCCTGCACCGATCGATCGGTCTCCAATCACAAGCTACTCCAACATGATTAACAGATTCAAATCAAAATCCATGCAGCTGGACACATCCAGAATTCAAGAAATTATGGAAATTTTGAACATAAAAGAGAAACTGATTTTTTTCGCCCCAGAACTTCCTTTAGAGGTGTTGCGATTACCTCAACCGGAGCGTGAGAAGTGGAACCACCGCAGAAGAATGAGGATAATCTGCGATTCGTGCGGTTGACTCGCCCACGAGAAGGTCGCGCGCCCAAACGACTGCTACTCGAACCCATCCTCACAAGTCACACACACCTTCTCTTTCAATTTTCCTCTCACCTTTTTGTTCCTTTCTTCTAACAGTCTTTTCTTTTCAGTGAAACTTCGAAGAAATAGAGAGAAAGACAAAAGAAGAGAGCACAGGTCGTCTGGGGAACGCAAAGGCCAACAACTGATGTTGAATGAATAATATGGGGGGAGACACACTCACACACACACAGCGCAGCTCTTCCGCTTTAGTGAAGTCTCCTTTCAAATTCAATTATTTACAACTTTTATTTTATTATTTTCTCTTTTTACCGGTAACCTGCGCTGTATTCACCCGTTGGATTCTAAATGACACGTGGTTTTTATACTTACTCCAGATCAGCACGAGCTTAGGCCACCGTAAGGATTCCATCTTATGGTGGACCCACACTCACGAGAGGCAGTGAGACCGGATCGAGATTCGTGCCCCACAGGCAATTTTTTATTTTCTTTCGGTAAGGACCCCACACGCATTTAATAGCATGGCGCTACCTCCCCTGTTAAGCGAAGTGGTCTCTATTGTAAACAGTGGTTCTCAGTGGGCGAAAGTTTTTTTTTTTAGGTAAGTTTTAGTGCCACCCCTGAGGTTTGTGTAAATTACAATGCAACCCCCTGTATTTTTAAATTATACAGCTACACCCCTTCAGCTGACGGTAAGTGGATGGTGTTAACTTATACATTTTATATACCAACTTTGCCCTCATCTAATATGCTGTTTAAACATAGTGGAAATTCCATCTTTGCCTTGATGTAAGATTATAACCCAAACCCTTTTACCGTTTTCTTCCCCAAATGTGAAATTACCTCCATCGCTGGCCTGCAAATCCATCGCTGACCTACAAATCCAAATGTGAAGTTGCCTCCATCCCCATTGGTGAACTACAACTCCATCGTATAGGTATACATCTATTTCTCTCTCTCGTCTATTCTCCCTCTATGGTTGCTCTCTCCGATTTTTTTTCGTTTCTCTCAGTCATTTGCTATTAACCCTAAAAAAATCTGTTCCAAAACAAGCAGGTCAGAACTCATAGCTGGAGAAAAAACTTCTCCTCTCGATCATCTCTAGCTATCTAGTTAGTTAATAATTTTCTTCTAGCTAGCTCTAATAAATTAAGGGGTTTAATTGATTTGAGGTTGCAGGGCTGCAAGGTGTGAAAAGAGTTGCAGACTGAGATGGATTAATTACCTAAGACCAGAGCTGAAAAGGGGTTCTTTTTCTGAACAAGAAGAAAGAACCATCACTGATGTTCATAGAATTCTAGGCAACAGGTTTGTTTGTGTGATCAAATTCTTTAAAATCCCAACCCATCAAATCAGCATTTCCGATTTCTCATCAGATGAAGTTCCTTAATTTATTTATTTTTCACAGATGGGCCCAGATAGCTAAGCATCTACCAGGAAGAACAGATAATAAGGTGAAGAATTTTTGGAACTCATGCATTAAGAAAAAACTGATTGCACACGGATTGGATCCAAAAACTCACAATCTCCTCCCTTCTCATCAGTTTACCAGCAATAAAAATAACAATGCATGCAATAATCTTCATATCTACCAAGAAACCACTTCAATTTCTCAGTAAATTCATAGATGAGAAATTCACAGATGAGAGATGGACCAATGAACACAAGTTCACTTTTTATCACATTGCCACCACCACCACCTCCTCCTCCTCATCCATCTTTTGCATATACTGCTTCTACTCAAATTCATACTCCATTTCATGAAACCATGACAATTATTTATCCCTCCTATGAATACCAAAATCCCAATCTTGCTTGGAATGTTAAAGGCCAAAACTTGCAGGTTTCTTTTGATTTTGCTAGTCGATCTTCTGGCAGAGCATACCCATCTCCTCATCTCAAATAATTCCATCTGGGTTTGGGTTTTTAGATGAGAATCTCATGTGGGGTGCTTGTGGTGTTGAACCCTTTGAGCCTCCAAGGCAAGAAGAGATGCAACCATTATAGCAAGAAAAGAGAGCCCAGGAGGTATATGAAGCTAAGTTCGATGAAACCAATGAAGTGAAGGGTGGTGGTGGTCATCAGGATATGCAGATTGGTATATGAAGTTGAGTTCAGTGAAACCAATTATTAATCCCTCCTATTAATATTGCGGGAACCTAAATATTAAAACTCCAGATCTGACCATCAGAACTTGATCAGAGTGTGTGGAGTTACTCCTACCTACTAGAGTGACCTTCGTCGCAGGTTGTCGTTGCAGGTTGTGGTCGCAGGTTGCAGATCTCGATGATGGCTTTCCAATGTCGCAGTTCTCAGAGATGGATTCAAGTCGCTACGGTGGTCGCACACTTCTCAAATCGTGTAGCAGGGATGGGATGGCGATGAACCCTCCCTGTATACATCGCCCTCTTCTGAAGTTGCAGAGAACCAAAAACGGGGAGGGAAGCTCCTTAGTTCGAGTAACAGGGCAGAGAAGGGTGTGGGAAGCTCAAATGACTATTAGGGGTAAATTAGTCTTTTTAGGTCATGAATTACCATTTCTGTACAACATAACGGGAATGATATAATGGAATGGGGTTGATTGTAACAAATCATCAAAACTGAGGAGGTGTAGCTATATAATTTGGAAACACAGGGGGTTGCGCTATAATTTATACAAACCTCAGGGGGTGGCACTATAATTTTCCTTTTTTTTTTTTGGTAGATAACCAGGCTATTCATTCATGCACGCCCAATGCCAACAGAAAAACAGGATACATAAAAAGATACTGAAAAAAGATAGATAGCATGACCAACAGAACGTTTGGGTATACAGAACCCAAACCGACGAAACGAAAAACGACCCGGTCTCGCATGCCATAGACTGAGTCCTCCAGAGAGGGGGATGGGTGAAAGCCATTGCCCCAGATAAAGTGCTGTCAACACAGCAACTGATAAGCGCATGCACTGTCGTGCCAATAGAAGGGACCCCATAAGTGCCGAGAAGATCTACGCCATCATACCCACGTGAG
The DNA here is from genome assembly GCF_018873765.1 of Telopea speciosissima. Lineage (NCBI taxonomy): Eukaryota > Viridiplantae > Streptophyta > Magnoliopsida > Proteales > Proteaceae > Telopea > Telopea speciosissima. The sequence goes on along the minus strand of NC_057917.1, from coordinate 63,407,453 downwards.
CCGGCACGCTGCTGCGCCGAGAGGAGCTTCGGTGAACGGTGATAGGGCCACAAGATCTGAATGGCGAGAGGGGTAATGGAGCCGGTCATTTCCATGGCGACACCAATGCAAGAACCAGCGTAACCTGCAAAACTAGAACCTAAAAAAGAAAAATAACATGAAAAAAGAGAGATGACATGGCCGAAAAAAGGGGGAAGGGGGAGGGGACATGGGCAGGGAAAAGAGGAGAGACATGGTGTGGGAAGAAGGGATGGGAAAAAGGGAAGGTGGAAAAGGTGAGGGGGAGGGGCAAGGGGTGGTGGTGAGGGTGAGGGAGATGAAGTCGATGAGGGAGGGGGTGGCGGGGAGGGCGGTAACGCCGGTGAGGGAGGGGGAGGCGGTGACGTTGGTGAGCAGGGCGGTAAGGGACAAGGAGGGGGTGGCGGTGAGAACGATGATGCCGGTGAGGGTGAGGGAGAAGGGCACAGGAGGGGCGGAGTTGCACACGCTAGTCATCATCGTCGTCGTCGGCATCAACGTTGGCAACAACGTCCGATGAGCCTCCAAGAGTCATGGCTGAAGGTAGCACGTCACATAGACGAAGAGATAACACGCCACAAGGGCAGAGAAAACGAACAGAGGTGGCGACAGCAAGTCGCCTTAGGGTTTTGAAAAGTTTCTATCGAGAGAGAAAACCTAACACTCCCGAGGTGACGCAACAGATTTCGTTTTGCTGCTACCTTTAGTGGGCGAAAGTTTCACCCACCATTGAGATGGCATAATATCCCTCTCACTCTCACCCCACCCTCTTTTTTTTTTTCTTCCATCCATTCCTATCAAGGGCCCAAATTAAGGCCAACTAGTGGAGCCATCTGGATCAGCTACCGACATGGGGGCGGGTGGGGACAGATCTGACCCCACCTGTCCCCATGTGGGTAGCATATCTAAACTCCCATGTGGAGGTGGCCCCACACCTCAAGGAGGGTTCATATCTGTCCCCACCTGTCCCCATGTGGGTAGCAGATCTAAACTCCTAGTGGAGTGGGGTGGGGTGGGGAATGGGAAGTCTCGAACACTAGACATGCCCTGATTGCAGATCGGGTCCTCATACTAGGTTGGTCCTTGGGATCTGATCTACATCCAAATGGGATCTACTGCCCCAGAGAGTGTAGATCGGGTCCTTGTACGAGGTCAATCCTTGGGACCTGATCTCCACCCAAATGGGATCCAATGTCCCCCAAGGACCAACCTTTATTTTTTTTTGATAATAAGGACCGATCTTGTATTAGGACGTGATCCAGGCTCACATGTCATCAACATCTAAGTAGAATCATTACCACAACTATGGTAAGCATTTGATGGCAATAGCATAATGACTTGAGGGTGTCAAAATTGAACAAAATCGAAATTGAAATCAACGGTTTAAAATTGAACACAATCGAATCATAATAAGTCGATTGGGGTTCTAAATTAATTAAAAATCAATATATTAAATAAAACAACGGGTACCCCTTAACATAGCAACCCTAGGGGCCAATAGCATATGGAATTGTCAGGGCGATGAAAGTGCCCTAACAATTCAACACTTGGGCGTTTGTGCACCATGTTTGACCCTGTTTAGTCTTCTTTGTGGAGTCTAAATAGTAGGGGTGTCAATAAAGCCCAGCTCGGACCCAACCCTGATTTTTCAACCCTGAGGGCGGGTTTGGGTTTAGTTATAGTCTGGCCCTGGCAGGGTCGGGTCGGGTCAGGGTTTAGATCCCGGGCTTAGCCCGGCCTGGCCCAACCCAACCCTGTATTAATTATAAGTATATAATATTGTATATATATATATATATATTGGTATAATATTTATTTATATATATAGCCTAATAAAAAAATTAAAAAGCAAAAGACAAAAAAAGCCCTAAAGGCACATGGGATTACAGACAAAATCAGGGTCAGGGTCAGGGTCAATCAGGGCCGGGTCGGGTCAGGAAAAACCCTGGCAGGGTAGGGTCGGGTCAAGGTTTAGGTTAAGGCCTCTAGGGTTGGGTTAGGGTTTAGGGCAGGCCCGGCCCAACCCGACCCATTGACACCCCTACTAAACAGCATTAGACTCGTCAAAATAAATTTAAAACAGAGGTTGGGATTCTCTTTTTATTATCATTTGGATCATGTAGGGTTTGTCTTTTACTTTGGACTAATGATATTTAGCTTCCCTATTGTTTGTATCTCGTAAAATTTTTTGACATTACAGTTGTTGCACTTCTTAAGTGCACTACTTCAAATCACTTTTATATATGAGGAACCCCGGCGTGTCATAGTATGGTGGAGAAAGCTAGCACAGTTAAGTCATTATGTGATGGGGGCTTGGATGTGTTTGGGGGGATTTCAATGAAATCCTAAAACTTGATAATAAAGATAAAGATAGAGATACTACTAAAACTTTTTCCCAGTTAGTTGATTTTAATCCTGCAATTCATGATTGTGGCATGCTTAAGAAACCTTTCTCTGGACCCCCCTTTTCGTGGTCCAATAAGCAACATGGCCCCGATCTAGTAATGGCTAGCTTAGTAAGGTTTTGGGGAATAGTATTTTATTGAGAAGAGCGTTGTTGTGTAAGGCTGAATCTCTAAAGCCTATACCCCCTTTTTGTTTGGAGCAACATAGCCTTGCCCAAGATATCCAATGGATCTTAGAAACTTGATTAGCTTCCCCCCCCCCCCCAAAAAAAAAAAAAAAGTCTATTGAAGTTTTCATATTTGAGAATGCAAGTATGTAGGTAGCTTAAAATGAGAGCCTGCAAAATTAGCCATGGAGGATGCCACTGCTTTGAAAAGAACTTCCCTACCCGTGTGGGTTAACAACTGGGATTTTCAACTTTGAACTCGATCGACCTTGATTCTCTCCCCAACATATTTAAAGGTTTGAGCTTTAGAGATTCCAAACTATGTTGGGAGGCTTAAATATTTCGATGGGCCATCAGTATAAGGATCTTTAGAATCCTAGAGAACCAAATTTTGAATTTAGATGGATTGTGGCTGAAAGCCAATGAAGATTTCTTCAAGTTGATTGCTTAACCACTAGCACGACAATAGGTCTCCAAACAAGATTTAAGATTGCACACTATATCAAGCTTTAGTTCTGAAAAAAGCAAACAATCATTTGCAAACATTATGTGTGATATAATAGGAGTTCTGTTACGGACCTTGATACCTTTTATAAGATGCTCTTTTCGGCTTGGTGGATAAAGGAGATTAAAGCTTGGGTGCAAAGGATAAAGATGGCCAAGGAGAGAGGGTCGCCTTGTTTGATGCCTCGGGTTGGAGAAATAGTACCACGAACTGCTCCATTTATTAATAATTTATATCGAACAGAGGTGATGCAAACCATGACCATTGAAATTCATCTAGCTTGAAAACCCAAATTTAGAAGTACCTACTCGATGAAAGGCCATTCTAAACGATCATAGGTTTTATTCATATCCAAATTTATGGACACAAACTTCTTTCAACTTTTTTTCTTCTTTTTGATGTAATGGAGCAGTTCATGCACCATGAAAATGTTGTCGGAGATGAGCCTTGTGGGCACAAAAGCCGATTAGGTGGGTAGGTGGGACAATGGTAGACAGAGCTCCTTGAAGACGACTGGCTATGATTTTGGTTATGACTTTGAATGCAACACCGCAAAAATCGATAGGGCGAAAGTGGTCCGTGGTCTCCGGATTGGCAATCTTCAAAATAAGACTGATAAGGGTGCTATTGAGCTCATTTGGCATATGACCTATCACAAAAAAATCATAAACAAACTCAAACAGGCCAGTCTTTATTATATCCCAGTACCTTTGGAAGAAAGCCGGAGGAAGTCCATCCGGGCCTGGTGAATTCAAGGGACTCATCGCAAACAGGGCGGGGTGAAATTCTTCCATTAGAGGGGGCCGGGTACAAAGGTTAAGATCATCCAAAAATATTGCCTAAACTGAATTTAAAATATTATTGAGCTCATCAGCATTGATATTCTCCAAAGTGTAAAGATCTTCAAAATGGTTTAGCATGGTGTGATACACTTCGGATTCAGATTTAGTCCATTCACCATTTGGTAGCTTAACCTTCAAGATCTTGTTCGAGTGATGACATTGGAGAGTAGAAGCATGGAAGTAGCTGGTGTTGAGATCTCTACTTTATATCCAGTCTATACGAGATTTTTGATACCACATATCTTCTTCCTTTGCAAGCTCTTTGGCTAAGAGATTCAATACACAATTAACCCTCTCTTGTGAGTAAACTGACTGTTCAATGTCTTGAAGATGGCTCAGCTCTTGTTTGAAGCTATTAATCTTACTTTGAACATGTCTGAACTCTTCAAAATTCCATTTCTTGAACATTGTTTGGCAGTTACCCATTTTCTGGTGAAGTATATGAGCTGCTAAACCTTTATAATGAATGTTCCACGCCTTGGAAGCAATACTCTTGTAGTTTGAGTGCCTAAACCACATTGCTTCGAACCTAAGGGGACGAGGCCCTTTCATTTTCCTCCATTTAAGTCCACCAAAATTGGTTTATGGTCCGATCCAATTACCGGTCGAATGAAGACCACAACATCATTAAATCGACATCTCCAAGCTTGATTAGAGAGGGCTCTGTCAAGGCGATGTGAATGTTGGCATTACCCATTCGTTTGTTGCTCCAGGTAAAGACGGGCCCCTTTGCTCCTAAATCCATGAGGCTACATCCATTGAGCATATCTTGAAACTGAAGAGAATCGTGGCTGTTGCTGCTAGAACCCCTAGTTTTTCCTTCCACGACTAATAGGAGTTAAAGTCTCCAAGGCACACCCAATTTTTGAGTCTTGTAGCTCCAATAGATATTAGTTTGTCCTATACTGCTTGGATTAGAGGTGACTGTACTAACAATGTTTCCATTAATTTTTATATGATAAGTAACAATGAAAACGCATTGCATCACCCATTTAAGCCATTTTATATCAATGCCTATCTTGAAGAAGGTATGTTAAAAAAAAAACCATTCAACTTTATCATAGGCATTTTTTTTTTTTGGATTGGTAGAATATCATAGGCCTTACAAAGGTCTAATTTTAGAGCCATGAAGCTGAATTTTCATATATATATATATAGAGAGGCATACGACGCAGAATTTCATGACCAACATATACGTTCTCTGAAATTTTGATGGGATGATGGCAGCATCTGGGTATGACTTATGAGAAACCTTAGGTCCAGTTGTAGTCTTGTACCCAAAATTTAGGAATCATTTAGCATACCACGTGGCAGAGCTTTACGCTTGAGGGATCGACAAGAAAAAAAAAGGAAGCGAAAAAAAAACCCTGAACAGTAAGCAGACGTCGAAGTAGAAACTTGGGGAAGCTCTCAAACACTAGAGGTAACTAAGTAAAAATCTTAGCAGAAGGAGATCAAAACAGTCTGCCAGAAACCCTATCTATTTGTTTATACCATCGAACAAGTAGCAGAAATCTGCTTAGGTCCTGATTGGTTCAATGGTGAGATTATCTTCCTTTCCTGTTGTCATCTGTTTGTCTGTGACCAAATCTACGTACACTGCAGTTTTGTTTGATAAGACTCTCTTCCATTTTATGAACTCATGTACTAAATAAAAAGATTTCCTTTATCTCTTTAAATGTTCTTGTTGGATTTACAGGATCAAGGACCCGGTCTCGAAGATTGTCTGAAGCTCCTGAAAGGAGAAAGAGACGAACAACGGCTAGTGGGTTTACTTATGGCGACCAAATTTTGCAAGGGGGACGACCATGCTTCCATTATTAGGGTTTATGATGCAGTTGGAGTTGGCTTTCTCGACCGACTCCTGAAAACTGGTAACTTCTCGCATTCCCGCACACACTTTATTGTTATCTTTTGGGTTTTGCATTTTCATTATTGCTGTACTCTGTTGTTGACGGTCTACTGTTTGTTTCGTTAGGGATGGGGAAAGGGACTATTAGTGTTAAGGAAGGTGACAATCGGGATGCCTATTTACAACTTTCTGTTACAATACTTGCTGCATTTTGTCGTGTTCCTGATATTGCTTCATCCAAGGAAATGGTATCCAAGGTTCCTCTCATACTGGAAATATTGTCGAAAGGGTAGGATCATTCGCCCTGTACTGGTTTATGCATTAAATTGGTTGTATTGAAAGGAATTTTAGTTTGTGGATATTGTTTAATTTCTTTCAGATATACACACAAGTTCTTATGTTTCTTATTCTAAATCGAGATAGACTTATTTAAGAACCGTTTATGCTTCTTATTCTTGTTTTGACGGGATGCATATGGCTCAAATGGAGACCATTAAGGACAATGATGAGAGTCAAATTAGTGTAATTGTTGGGTGAGGCCCAACAGCAATGCGATATGGACCATATGGTACAATATATGCTGATGTTAAGGTTTAATATTGAATTATAGGTAGATCAACTATTGGAGCCATACATTAGCCGGTAAGTTTTTCTCAGCGACCATTTGGCGAATGCCAGTGGAGGAAGTACATGAAAAATTGGAAGGGTCATGTTCAGCAATGGGGCTTTACCTGGGCTCCCTTCAATTATTCCATTGTAGTTATGATATTGACCTGCGTTGTTTCTTGAGAATTTGTACATTCTGATGTGAGATGTTATCCACCTCTGCTTAGAATTCTGAGACTAATAATCCTGGCCTAAGAGAAGAGAGAAACAATTACTTTTCTGATAAAGTCATTATTTACCAAAAGATAACTGGTTATGAAGATCAAAGTCCTTGGTGGAACATGTTATTGTGGTTATATTTAGAATTGAATTTTTAGGGCTTCTAACACAAAAGATCGTAACAATTTTGTGGCCTTAGTACAGTGCTGAGCAGTGGTCCATAATTTTTGTGTGACTGGTGGACCTCTTTCTTTATGAAATTTGGGTATGTTGGGGGCTTCCCACTTTTGAATGGTTCCTTGTACTTTTTCCTCTTGACTTCTTAAAAAAAAAGAGGAAATTATCAGGAGAGAGAAAAAAGATAGATCAAAACAGTAGTAAGTTTTTTTTGGGGATGGGGGTGGCAACAATAGAGTAATACCTGAAGATATCATATGGGATTCACTTGAAAATACAGTAAACTGATGCAAAATATATATACTCAAAACTCTGAATCAACTGACTGATTATGCTGGATCATCTAATCTTAGAACAATAATGCCTTCATACGGTTCATATTGGCATTGTCAGAATTGGTGGTGACCATATCTACTTCATTGAAGCTGGATTGGTGATGCAATGCAAGGCGAGTCCAAACAGGCCCCTAGATAGTTCAGATGGGTTAACATATATCCCGCCCAGACCAAGGCCTTTTGTTGGCCATCTCTTTTGGTGATGTTCAGGCCCATATTTGGGCCCATGTGTTGGTCTTACTAAGCCCAAGTTTCTGCCCCAAGAAGCCATTGAACAACAAGTTCTAAAGATGAGATTTTGACAGATTTATTGGCCCCATAGCCAGCTTGCGTGGGGATATTCTGGAGTTGGTTGCTACCTTGCGTGGGAAAGAGTTTTTAGAAGATTTTTATGGGCCCCATTGGAGATATCAAGTTGAAGGAGATCTTTTACTGTCATAACTTAGTTTCTAGTTTGTATTGAGCAATACTTAGTTTCTATTTTTGTAACCAAGTCTAGTTACTAAGTAGGAGTTTCTTTTAGAAAGTAGACCTTTTTTTTTATGTAAAAGCAATATTGGAGTTTAGTTTCTATTTTTCCTAGAGACCTCCACGCATGGGGGGTCTTAGTTTGTAATAGTTTTTTAGTTACAATTTATAAATACAATAAGGGACATCTACCCCCATCGGTTTTGAGTATTGAAAAGAAAACTTATCTTCTCAATAGAGCAGCAACTTGTGGTGAATCAAGATGCAACCCTAGGTTGGGTTGTGGTGACACCTCCCTTGGCCTTCGGTGGTGAAACCAGGTCAACCTTTCTTTCTTCTTGTCTTCTTCTATTTTATTCTTCTCAGTTCAGCGATACTCCAGCAGATCCCTTCCACTGTCGTGGCTTATAACCAGGTTATATCAGTGCTGTTTATTATTTATTTTAATAATTGTAACTTCTCTTCAACCTCCTAATCGATTCTGAAGTTTTCCAGCCTTGTTTGTGCCTGCGATAGGTTTGTTTTGACAACAGATTATTATGTTGATCTTCAGTCCATGATTTTGGAAGATTACCGTTAGTTTTTGGTCAGATCTAACTGTTAGTTTGTGGTGAGATTTTGATATGTTACTCTTCCCTTTTTCTGCTCTCTTGGATCCCAGTTTGAGTCTCATCAGACTGCTGGATCAAAAGTTATAGTTAGTTCTCTTAATTTCTATTTTCTGTTACTGTTTGTTTCTCACTTTCTCCCAACCCCCCCGTTGGATTAATCTGCAATTTTGAGCATTCATTCTGCATAACAGGAGGCCTGTGCTGAATGAAAATCAGAGCTGTCTTATAAAATTTAAGAAATATTTTATTGGACAGTCATATGACCGGCTATGATGTATAGTGCGGAATGTTGAAGAAGCGTCATATAGATAAACTCAGTGTAGCTGAGATGAGGATGTTGAGATGGATGTATGGCAAAACTAGGAAGGATAAAGTAAGGAATAATCATATTAGAGCTGATTGGGAGTAGCTCCGATACATGATAAGCTACAAGAAAGTCGCTTGAGGTGGCATGGCCATGTTTAATGGAGGCCTTTGGATATTCCATTATGGAGGAGTGATTTGATTCAGATTGAAGGAGCTAAAAGAGCAGGGTAGACCTAATATGACTCTAGGAGAAGTGGTGAGGAAGGACATGCACAACTTGGGCCTTATATCAAGTATGACCTCGAACAGAGCTGATTGGAGGGTAAGGATCCATGTTGCCGACCGCATTTAGTTGGGATAAGGCCGAGTTGTTGTTGTATTCATCATAACATTACCTTCATTCGATGGGGATTTCAGTCTCATCCATTGGTTTAAATTAGAGTTGTCAGTCATTCTATATTCTGTCCACATATCATGTTTGTTGGCGAGGTTCAAGAACTCGTCTCAAGTTCAGGTTTCGACCTGGCCAAAAAGCGAGTTGGGGTAATTTATTTTTTTGTGAACTCGATGGCTGGTTTCGGTGTGTTTTGGACCTACTTTGGTCATGAAAGTTGGTATACAGCCTATTTTGGGCCATTTGAACACAATGACACTATCAAATTTTGAAAAATCAAAATCCAATTAGGAGTTTCACTTAGTGGGAAACCAGGATAGACACTTATGCTAGAAACTAGAACAAACAATTATTTATGTCTATCATTTAAGGAAATGAATTTGTATTTCATTTACTTAAGATATTATTCATAAATAAACAAATACCCCCTAGTTGAATCCAATAAAAATAGTTAAAAAATAAAATTCCAAAAGGATAAAAAGTCAACCCCCTAGTTCAAGAACAAAAATTGGATTTTCGGCGGTAGGTGCAATTTTCAAGTTTCTAATGCTGGGTTTTTTCTCAAATCTAAAAATTCCATAAATCTTAATATGGTAAAACATTACTAAAAACCAAAAGTGCGGTAAAATATTCATTTGTTTTACTGCCCAAAAAAATATTTTCATTCAGAGCGATTTTGACAGCATTCGCACACACCAAATTAAGTTTTTGAAAGCTTTACAACAAGTCCAGGATTGCTTAAATCTGATTTATATAAAAAACTTAATTTGGTGTGCGCGAATGCTGTCAAAATCGCTCTGAATGAAAATATTTTTTTAGACATCAAAACAAATGAATATTTTACCGCATTATTGGTTTTTGTAATGTTTTATCATATTAAGATTTATGGAATTTTTAGATTTGAGAAAAACCCTAACATTAGAAAGTTGAAAATTGCACCTACCGTCGAAAATTCAGTTTTTTGTTCTTGAACTGGGGGGTTAACTTTTTATCCTTTTGGAATTTGATTTTGTAACTATTTTTATTGGATTAAATAGGGGGTATTTGCTTATTTATGAATAAAATCTGAAGTAAATACACATTTACTTAAATGATATTAGGCATAAATAAGTGTCTGTATACCAAGGTTTGCATAAATTGGTGTCTGTATACCTAGATTTCCCACCAAGATGACTAAAACCACCGAGATCTCGCCTCTCGGTCGAGATCTGGCACTCATATAATGGTGTTTGGGTCGAAATCTCGGTTGGGATCTCGACCCGACCTAGATTTCGACCGAGTTGGGGTAAAAATGGATTTCGACCATCATCTCGTCTCGAGCTTTTGAAATAGCGAGATATGACGAGATCTCACAAGTTCTTGTTCCATGTTTGTTGGTTCCTTGTGATTCTGTCTTGTGGGTTTGTATTCTAATAACTCTATGTTCCCTTCCCTAGAGCACATCAATTGGATTGTGGTGCTTGTATGGGTTATGATTCATGGAATCAAGGGTGATGCTGTTGCAGTTCAGCAACCTCAACCTGTAAGCGGTGTGTGCTAAAAAAAATCTTTGATAGAGTTTTTTTTTTTTGGGGTAATACCGGATTCCCCCCCTCCACCCCGCGTTCTGTACTTAAAAATATGCCCTTAGCATTTTTCACAATAATTTTCATGTTTGAAACATTTTGATTACATTTCCAACTAGACAAAGATCTTTTGAATTTGAGCTATTTGGGGGAAGGCATGGCCAATTTATCAATAGAATTTCAGTGGTCTGGTTCAACTATGCCCTATTTGTCTTATGTTCACTAATAATTTGTGGCTTTTAGAAGTTAATCAAAGTTCGTTCTTATATTTGTCAAATTTAAAATTTAGGATTCTGTTTTTCTGCCAGCAAGTGATTAGGCAATTGAATATTTACAAGTTTCTTTTATATTACTTGTGGACTAAATAACTGTTTGAAAAAGGTTATACTGATCAAATGTTCTGTAATATTGTAATATTTACAGGTTGGGCCTATCTTTTTCTGAAGAATGCTATGAAATTCTATTTCTAGTATCAACTGCTTCTGACGATGGACCTACAATACTGTTTGAGTCTGGAGGCATGAATGTGCTTTCTTCTTGCATGCATGCCTTGCCTGATGGTATTTTCTTGACTTGCTAAAAAGTAATTGATGGTAATACTTCACTGTAGTACTATATTCTGGAGCTGAATTCAATCATAAATGTGCAACAATTGTATATTGAAGCCTTGGTCTGTTGTGCAATTTTCAGTTCTTCTTAGTTCTTTTTGAGGTTTAGCACACTTTCTGATGTAGGGGAAACCCTAGGGACGAGGGGTCCTACAAGGCTGGTTGGGTAAGTTAGACTAAAGGTAATGTCCTAGGGAAAAGTTATGAAGACAGACTGGCAGCAGCATATAAAGATGATTAACATGAAGTAAAATAGATTATAAAAGAGTAATAAGCAATCAAAATCCTAATTAGAGGCAGAAACATGACAAGAAAAACCATGGGGAAACATGGGGATAGGGACATGGTATCAAAACACTTAATTGAGTGCAACTAGGTTCAAAGTTCTGAAAATAATAAGTGCTGTGATGAAAACTCTAACATGCAGCCACTAAATGATAGGACAGCAAGCTAATCAATGCAAGCAGTCCCTAAACCAGGTGGTTAATTAATAACAGTCATAAACAGGGGAATAATAGGCACAACAGAAACTGTGGGGATTGGGGATGTGGTATTCATGCAATAAAAAAAAAGAAAAGGATATTGAAGTGCATTCAATGCCCCAAAGTAATGTGCTGTTAAGAGATTAATATAAACTGGGAAAAGGGGCAGAATCAAAATTCAGGGGGGGGGGGGGGAGGCGGTTTGGTGTCCACAGTAGCAGCAGTAAATAAGAAAAGGGAAGAAAATAAGTGAGAGAAGAGAAGAGTAGATTCAGCAGAGATAGAAAAGTTCGTACCTGGTAGCCCCAGGATTCCCTCTTCTCCTTTCTGGTCCCCCATTATCTGGTATCAGAGCCAAAGGATCCGACCTCCTCCTCTATCAATCTCTCTTCTTCCCTGTATTCTTTTTTCCCCATTGCTGTTCGACCCTTCACACCAATATCCCATCTCCTTCCCATCAACCACAGCAACCCTTGTGATTCCCATTTTTTTTTAAAAAAAGCCTGCGTCTCACCCTCCATTTCCCATCCCTCTCCTTCGACCCCACTGAAACCCCAAACCCACATTCCCTTTCGCTCCTATCTCACTGTAACAGCGAATTAAAAAAAAAAGAAAGTCGAAACCCTACTGCAAACCAATCGAACCACCCCTTCGTCCCAGTGTTCAGCAGAGATAGAAAAGGTCATACCTGGTAGCCCCAGGATTCCCTCTTCTCCTTTCTGGTCCCCCATTACTTTCTATGGTATCTTCCTTGCATATGATTCATAATGCAAAGTATCTTTTGGATTATGGACCAGAGGACCCTCTAGTTAAGTTATCCCTTGTGCCACTTGATCTGTATATCAATATAAAGTTTGATGGCTATTGCACCTTTCCTTTCCTAGTCATTTGGATCACAATTAACTGTTGTTATTGGTCAACCTACGTTGTGTAAAACCATATGTGATTTATTTTTATTTCTATTGTCTACTCAAAATTTATGAGATGCCATTGCTGTGAAGGTTCTCACTCGTTCGAGCTCGCCATGAAACTTGTGCAGCTAATGCTGGGTAAACTGCCTCTAGATGTCATTAATATGGAATATCCTTCGGAGTTGTCGCGTGTGGTGAGTCTAGTTGTTGTTTTGCCATTTAATATATTTTATGTTTCTGGGAGAATTTGTTCTAGTGATGCACCCTCACCCTCATTTTGATGAATTTTGTTCTAGTGACATTTTTGTTATTATATCAATGCCAAGTTCCTTTATATCCTTATGTTTTTACTTGCGCCATTAGAGATTCTAAAGTGTTTCTGTTAATTCAGGTGGCTGCAATAGCTAGGCAGTTTGCTTTGCTGCACAATGCCCTCAAATTTGAAGCGCTCCACCTACTCTCTGCCATACTTCCCTCAAAAAATGCTGTATGAAGGCTCTCTTTCTTATTTCTAGAAAACATCTTTTACTACAAAATATGTTAACTTGCACTGATGTGTTTATATATTAGCCTACTTTTAATTCCTTCTCTTTTGGTTACAAGAAGATACTAAGCACCATAAGTTATTGGTTAGATTATGGAATCGTGAATACTCACTTGTTTACTATTGGGTCTGCTGCATTATGCTATTACCTCAAAGTCACTATATATGAGTTGTAGTTTTTACTCTTGTATAGGTGACAGTGTAGCAGTTGCGTTTCATCTAGAGCATATTGTGCTTAGTCTTACATAGAAAGTCATTCAGATAGCTCCTTATTATTGTTCATGCGACTCAAAACATTGGTCAAACACTCAATCTTTGTATTTCCCAACTTTGATTTCTCTGTGTTTGTATGAAATGGTTATATCAACCTATAAAATGCTTTCGTAAGATTCCTCTCTTAGGCACATTGCCATTTGTGTTGTTATTTGTGACTTATGTTTATCAACTTTATCTTTTAAATGTCCTGAAGTTTTAATCCTTTTAAGTTTATAGATATTTAATGTCATCTTGCTATTTTTTTAGGCATTGTTGCATGATGCTCTCCGTTCATTGTTAGACGACACTTGGGCAACCTATATACGTGTTGGTATTGTGGCGGTCTTACAGAATCGTGTTGGTATGATGAATTTCTTTGTTGATGCAATGTAGAAATACTGTTACCATAAGTACTTGTAGATTTAGTCCTTCTATGGATGCTGAGCTTTTAAAATGTACAATGGCCTAAAATGGAAGAATTCCTTGATTTTATGGATCGTATTTTTATTTATAATTGTAGGGGTCATTCCACAGTTGTCAACTTTTGTGGTAGGTGTCAGGATACCCTAGGGTTATAGTGGCATTGGTCATGGATTGTCATCTACCAGTTAGGCTCATTGCTTGTAATGTGGTCCATATCCAAGCATGAGGGAGCTTGTTAACAAACTGCCATTAGGAAATGAATTTATCTTCAAATCAGGAAAGTGGTGGTACAGCACTGGGGATTCTCTTGTTGGAGATAACTCATGGTGAATGTACTTCTTACAGACAGGAATGAGCATATTGATTCACTGCTCAGAACAATCTTGACTGCCAGGTCAAAATGGTCTGACATCCATTCTGGTTTTGAAAAGAAAATCATATGGGTAGGGTTTTATTTATTTATTTTGGGATACTGTAGGGGTTTTATTAGTTTTTCTTATTAAAAGAAAACTATATGGGTTGTACCAGTTCAGAGAAGTTCTTGATCAAAACTTGGATTGAAGGTTCCAATGGGTCGACTTTGCTCTGGTTGGTATTAATGGTTAGGTTGAGTCATTGGGTGGTACCATGGCTCAGAGTTGGTTAGAAGTGTGGGGGAAAGGACATAATATCCTATAGCAAGTTCTTAATATTTTATTAACAAATATTAATGATAAAACAAATTGTTCAACTACTTTGTTTTGAGTCCTGTGGTTTGGGTGTTCTCACTCACTGCCCAATGGGTTGGTTTGGAGGTTATCCAACCTGAGCCCAGCCCAATCTCCATCTCTAAATCAAGCTGCAGTTTAAAATCTTGACCATGCTGGGTCATGCACTCATGCTAGTCTGATCATGGCAAATCTAGGAGTCCATTGACAGCCTTCACCTTTACGATTTTCCCTGGGGGTGTTGTGATGCAGGAGCACTTCCTTGGACTGGGTCGGACCTGTTTGAGAGCCCTGACCGAGAACTGGGCCCGAAATAGATTTTTGGTCTAGTAGGATATTTAGGGAGATATTTTATTTGGGAGAATATATTGTAATATTTTATTTTGGATAGATTACATATGAGATAGCTTCCCTATTTCAGTTTCCTTGTTTAACTTTATTTTACTTTCATAGATTGATAATAGTTGCAATTTGTAGGAGTCTTTATTTTCTTTAAATATATGTGTGCCCAACGAATGGAAAGATAGAATGAGAATCATTTAAATAATTGATTTTGAGTTGCTTGGTATGTTACACCCCACCCAAACCAAGCCTGGGTTCATGTGACTGAATGTCATCGACATTCACATAATCACCAGGATCACATTTACAGTGGTTCTAATCACAGTTAAATCACAAGAATTAAATATTCAGATGCAGAGGAAGATCAAGTATATAATGTAAATGTCAAGATTATATCGGAATCCTAGATGATAAAGTAATAATCAGTATCAAATTCTTGACTTTACATCCTTTAATATGTACCTCATATAATCAAAAGATTATTTACATCCAAAGTGTTCATAAACATAACCAAAAGAATAAAGTCTGAAGCAGCTGTCACATCTGACAGAATCCACTGAAAGCACAGCTGTCACAAGCGCAGGAGACATCATGCTCATTTGGATCGGCACTCCCAAGGTCACCACCCAGATTAGCAATGGACAGAGAGGCATCAACATCATGGATCATCTCCGCCTCACTTGCAACATCACCTAAAAAGAGAGAATTCTCGAGGGATGAGTATCAAATTCTTGACTTTACATTCTTTATTATGTACCTCATATAATCAAAAGATTAGTTGCATCCAAAGTGTTCATAAACATAACTAAAAGAATAAAGTCTGAAGCAGCTGTCACATCTGACAGAATCCATTGAAAGCACAGCTGTCACAAGCGCAGGAGACATTGTGCTCATTTGGATCGGCACTCCTAAGGTCACCACCCAGATTAGCAATGGACAAAGAGGCATCAACATCATGGATCATCTCCGCCTCACCTGCAAAATCACCTAAAAAGTGAGAATTCTCGGGGGATGAGCTCCACTGAGCCTAGTGAGGGGAAAACACAAAAACATACACACATAGTCCATGAAATGCATGACATATTTTATTATCAAGAATCACGCCTAACAAACAAAATGCTTAAGTCTCATGAGGGTATATATGCTAATGCAACACACTAGGCTGTATCCTTGGTCTCGGAAATTGCACATCGGTCACCCAGCGATACAACCCTAGTTGCAGGTGGAAGCCTGCCGGTCTCGGAAATAACACATCGGTCACCCAACAAACCCCCTTGATAACCCTAGCCCTCGCCCGGTTTCGGAAATAACACATCGGTCACCCGAGTTTGGGAATGGCATCCCGAAAATAACACATCGGTCACTGCCATTGGTATCGAACACCTTATGCCCTGTTGGCAAGGGGTGTAGCACAGGGTACAAGTCCTAGGCGTATGCTCCTATTCATGATGAATGCGCATGCGTGAGGGTGTAATTCGTGTCCATATCACGTCCATACAAACACACATGACATTGATCAACATTCCAATATGCATCTCAAGTTTCTCAACAATTCATACATCACCACCTCATGCTCATCATTCAACTATCCAACGTAACTTGTGATATGAAAGATGATATGCGATTCACACATGATGCAGAGCATATTGATGCAACATACAATTAAATAAAATATCAGAAACACTCATAAAAGAAAACAAACTTCCTCCTCACCTGACTTTGAGTCGGTGAACAATCCTGGAATCAAGCCCAATAAGAAAACCCGTATAGGCCTCACTGATCAAATTATCTCTAACGAAATACAAGTGTAATTATAGCATTGTTAGTGTAAGGTTGGACTCCAAGTACCGAAACAAAACCATCAAAGACTTAGTCTGCAGAGGTCACTGGATGCTCTAATCAATGGTCGATGCAGAGCTCGGATTTTGAGTTTTGATTCATCCAAGTTGAATCAAGAACCGGACTTCGAGAATCATCAGAGGGGAAATCAAATATAGGCTATGATGGGTTGATTGTAGCCCTAATCCCTCATTGATTAACAAGATTTAGCATCCACTTAGACAAGTTAACCAAAAATCTGCGTTTAGAGGTGTTTGAACAATAAACCCCCAGATCCTAAGTTAAATGCATATAGACTAGGTTCATTTGGTGTAGGACTCACCGAGGAAGAAGCACATTGATCTTTCCAGCTCTATATGTAAGGGTTTAGCTAAGGGTAACTAAGTTCTTACACCTTAGATCATGAAATACAGCAAAAAAGGGAGAAAATCTGAAGTCTAGTGTTCTTACCAAGCTCTAATGACAGCCGGTTGCAACTAATGGCAGCAAGAACTCTTCACTTCAGCCCTCCAGCTCTTCTCTCTCTTCTACCTTCTTCTCCACAGCTCAATTTCTAAATTAGGAAAGAAATGAAATGAAATCTGAGCTTAAGATTCTATTTATAGCCTTTAGTCACTGAGGCCTGTTTGCCTGTGCAGCTTTAAAATATAAATTGCATTAACTCTGCTCATCAGGCTAGGTGGCCCACCATCACCACTCTATGAGGTGTCCAAAGTAGGTGATAGATCTCACAATGTGGTGAGACATGAGCAAGAAGACCCGACACATGGCATGTGGGTCCTACAGGGTTTTAATGCTAAATGGCAGTTCAGCACCACCGGATGATAATGGATCGACCTCTCAGATCAACCGGTGGCTGCTGCTGAGCTTATTCAGCAGGCCTTTGCCTCAAGACCTCAACCAACTCATTGAATGAATTTTAAAACTCACCTCTTGGTCCTCAATGGTCATTGTCCATAAATCACCAATGTCAATGGGTGCCATGGTGGGAGACATCATTCCAAAATTAGTAGTTCGACCCAATTCAGGTGCGGGTATGACATGGTATGGTGTGGAAGAATTGATTTTGAATTGCTTGGTGTGGTGTGGGCCTGCTGGCCATCGTGCTCTTCTCCCTTATCTGTCTTCTTCTTTCTCTCCCTTCCTCCTGAGAGATCCTATTCCTCTCTGTCTAATCAGATCTTCTATGATCAACTGCACAGCCAAGAGGACCAGATTTATCCATCAAAATTTCATCTCTGAGGTTAGTTATACTCACATACGGTTACCCTGTTTTTTTGGTCTTGTTCCAGCCTGCAAGTCTTCCTCTTAAGTCTTAATTTCTTATTTCTTTCTCTGTTTGTCTTCGAACTTCATTTACTTTCACTGATTACCCGTCTCTACTGGTTACAAGCATTAAACCCCATCTACAGCCCTGATCTTTGATCCTTCTCTTGCCAAACTCGTGTGTAGGCCTCCATATGGGATGATATTGATCCAACTAGTCCAATGCAACTGCATTACATTGCATGAGGTCTAGATTCTTGAATGTTTTTGGCAAATTTGGATTGGGTTTTTTCTTAAAATATAACAACTGCTACTCTGCTAGTATTCATTTTGAGAATTTATGTACTTACATGACATATTTGGTCTCTTTAATTCAAATGTAATGCAAATGTAAGGGCCGTAACCCAGTGCAAGTCTTGCTTTCTTCCTGTCGGGTGGATTGGAGTTAGTGGTGACAATCTGTTTTTGATGATTATTTGAAGTTAAATTTGTGTCACTGAATTTGCAGCTGCTTCTGAAAAGCTTCAGGCTCTTGTTTTGGCCGAGTCCATGATGTCCATACTCGGGGAAATCTGGTTGGTTAGTCAGAAGAATGTACCTGATATTCAATGCCCTGTTCCAGTTGACAAGTAAGTCTTGAAGTTCTAATGATGGTGTTCTTTATCCGTTCTTATATATTGGCTGACATGGTTATGTTTTTTGTGTGCTTGCAGGTGTCTATTGCTTGTCTTGGAATCCTCAAGGGTTGAAGTTGCTGTTCTTCTCAATGACATTGCCTACTTGAAGTTTGAAGCATCTAAGAGTTCATCAGACACAGCGGGTACCATTCTTTTGAGGAAACGAGACCTGGCCACAGCATTTTCATTGATTGAAAAGATAATTAAACTGATTTCAAATGACACTGGAAGTGGAGGTACACATTTTATTTGTTTACTTTGGGTGAATCATGTCTATGTTAGTTGAACAAGCTTGCCTGGTAGGAATTATCTCTAGATTTAACAAATTTTGATCTTTTTAGATGAGTTCTTTTTCAACTTGAATTTCACTATTAATCAAACCCAATTGCAAACAAGGGGAAAAAAAAATTACTGTCTTTGTAACTTTCTCTAAATATTTCAACAGTGTCTCAAAATTTTCTATTTGGTGTTAAAGAAAATTCTCAAAGATCTGTTTTGTCCTTCGTAGTTGCCTTCTTAGGGAATTAAGTCCTCATTATGTTTTTCATAGATGCTGAAGATACATTATTGTTATCATCATGGTTTAAAGTGTCGGTCCGGATCGTATCGGCCGATAATACAATACATACTGATCTGTAGCTTATTTTAAAGAAAATAATATGTTTCGATTGGAATCATATTGTATCGGCAAACACGGTCCAACAATACAATACGGACCAATACGTACTGATACTTGTGCTACGCACATTAAAGGGTTCTGTGAGAGTATCGATACATATCGGTATGTATTGGTCGACACGGTCGATTCCAACCGATACACATCGATGCAACCATTAAAGGCCCATGTGACTATCAGACTATGATTTTGTTTTTGAGATCAGAGATTAAAGGAGATTTCTCAGTAAAACTTGATCTTTGTGTTTAAATCATGTTTTTTATGTTAGAGTTTATGTAATAGGGTTAGTTTAGTCACTGGTTAATTGTATTGTTATGTTGAGTTGTAATTTTCTCTTTTTTCCTTTTTTTTACCTTTTACCTCCTTAGGGAGTCGTATGTAATTCTCATGAAGTTGGTTAGTAAATGATATAGGGGAGAGAAGTCGATTCTCTCTCCCACGGTTCTACTCATCTCTTTTTCTCTTCTTAGCTCTTACTTCTTTGTTTCTTGTTTGAATCGATCCATACTTGATTTCTAACTTGGTATCAGAACTTGGTTTGAGAGTCGACCAAGCTTACATTTCCTCTATACCTCTCTTTGGAACCCTAGAAAGGTGGAGGGTTCCAATAGAGGCTATACCATGTAAGATAATACACTTAGAAGATCTAATGGAGTTCTATTGTCAACTACAAAGCTTAATGGAGGAAGTTTGGGGGCTGTGAAAGTCGATTGAAGACCTAGAAACTCAACACAAGATTAATGCCAGCCTTTCCTTCATGCTCTCGTTTCTCTCTCATCAAGACTTTCCTTCTTCTCTTCTCAGCTCTTATTTCTTTGTTTCTTGTTTGAATCGATCCATACTTGATTTCTAACTTGGTATCAGAGCTTGGTTTGAGAGTCGACCAAGCTTACATTTCCTCTATACCTCTCTTCAGAACCCTAGAAAGGTAGAGGGTTCCAATAGAGGCTATACCATGTAAGATAATACACTTAAAAGATCTAATGGAGTTCTATTGTCAACTACAAGGCTTAATGGAGGAAGTTTGGGGGCTGTGAAAGTCGATTGAAGACCTAGAAACTCAACACAAGATTAACGCCAGCCTTTCCTTCATGCTCTCATTTCTCTCTCATCAAGCCACCACTTGAGATGTGGCTGGGCTTGCTAGAATCGCCCAGGAGGTAGCTTTCACCTCCCTAGGGCCTCATTTGCTGAAGTGATGTGCTATGGGAGCATATCTCATCCTCTCGGGGCTTGATAGGTACCGCCATGTTCATCTTTTCTTCTCTGTTTTGCCTGGAATGCTTTGTGGTGTGTTGAATGGTTGCTATTGATTGGAGAGTTACATTATGTTGGACTTATTGGTTGCTATGGAATAAGGTTATGTTGTGAGAAATGCATTTGGCTTGATTTTCTTCAAGAAATTGTGGTTTGTTTGCTTGCTGGATTTTGGGGGTTGAGTTTTCTCCCCATTTGATTGCAGTATCACATTGATTCACTACGTGTGTGCATACCATGTCTGGGTTTGAGGTCAGTGGACCTATGGAAGCTTCTACCAGTGGTTTGGGTGGTACCAACCCTAGTATGACTATCTTTGAGAACCCCAATGCCCAAATATTCATTGTGGAGTTGGACAATACCAACTATTTCGACTGGGCTCACTTTGTGAAGTCTCTGCGAAGTCGGGGGGAAACTGGGGTACATTATTGATTCCATTAAAGTTCCCGAGTCAACTGATCTCACGTATCTGAAATGGGAGACCGAGAATTCAATCGTTATGACTTTGTTGATTTTCTCTATGGAATTTGAGATTGGTAGAAGATTTATGAGGAAGGAGATTGCAAAGGAGATTTGGGACAGTGTTTCTAAAACATTTGACTGAGTGGGTGACTCGGCAAAAGTATGTCAACTCCTTCAAAAGGTCATCACAATGAAGCAAGGTGATCAGAGTATTTCTGAATATTACAACACTGTCATTGGTCTTTGGGAGGAGTATGATCATTATAGGGACCTCCAACTGTCTAACTCCGAGATGAGGCAAAGATTTATAGAACACTTGTGAAAGAACGTCTTCATATTCTACTTGGCGGGCTGAACCCAGAATATGAGCCAATTCGACTGCAAATTTTGGGGTGGTCACTTCTTCCATCTTTGGATGAAGTATGCAGCTATTTACAGAGTGAGGAGACCAAAAGAGTAGTCATGGACACTGTACCATCACTGGAGAGATCTGCACTTGCCTCTAGCTCTCACAAACACTGGCGAGGTGGGGGGAGAGGCCCAGGGTTACCCCGTGGAGATGATAGAGATAAACTTAAATGTGATCATTGTGGGGAATTGGGGCATACTAAAGAGAGGTGTTGGATGCTTCATGGCCGTCCCCCTGGTATACTTGGTGGTTCCATTGGTATTTGTGGTAGTAGGAAAGGGGGAGCTAGAGCCCACATCGTGACGGCTGAGATTGAGCCTATGGGGTACCTATCTGTACTACAGGCAGATCATGACTCCCTTACTAGAGAGGATATTGCAGCTCCGCAAGATGATGTCTAGACTGGGCAGCTCTTCTACTATTCCTACAGTGTCAGACTCTTCGGCCTCAGCGTTGATGGTCTCTACATCTGCACCTTCCACTGCTCCTTCTTGGGTCATTGATTTTGGTGCCACCGATCACATGATTGATATGTTTCTGCAAGATGATGTCTAGACTGTCCTTCATGTTTCTAACTTTGCCACTAATCTATTATCTGTAAGTCAGCTAACCAAATCCTTGAATTTTTGTCACCTTCTTCCCTTCTTACTGTCTTTTTCAAGATGTGGTGACGACGAGGATTATTGGCAGTGGACGTGAGGAGAAAGGACTACCTTCTTGAGCCCCGCATACCTGTTTTGCCTACTGCTCAGTCCTATGTGTGTGGTCGGAGTGACAATAACAATACTATGGATTTTGTGATGCTTTGGCATCAACGTTTAGGCTACCCTTCTTTTGTTCTTATGAGAAAACAATTACCACACTGGTTTACTTATTTTGCTTCTTCTCGTGTTTTTTCAGTATGAACCATGTATTTTTGCTAAACATTGTCGTTCATCTTATCCCTATCATGGTAATAGATCTACTGTTCCTTTCAATATTGTGCATTCTAATGTTTGGGGACTTGCCCCCACTACCTCTTTGTCTTGTTATCGTTATTTTGCTAGCTAGCCTTTAGCTTCTGTTCTTTGCCCTTGGGCTTGTATATTCCTTCTCCTTTCTTCGTAATTTAAATTATTTTTCATCCAAAAAAAAAAAAAAAACTATTTTCGGTCCACTTGGACTTTTTTGATGAAACAAAAATGTGATGTCCATGATGCCTTTAAAAATTTTTATTGGCTGATTTGTACTCAATTTGGTACTCACATTCAAATTGTTCGTTCTGATAAAGAGGCGAGTATATGTATGGGGGTCTCCAACAGTTATTTACTGACAATGGAATTATTTATCAGGTTGCTTGTGTTGACACCCCCAACAGAATGGGGTGGCTGAGAGGAAAATCACCATTTGTTGGAAGTCACTAGGAGTCTCCTATTTGGCATTCATGTCCCCAAGACTTTTTGGTCTGATGCCCTTCTTGCTGCCGCCTTCTTAATCAACCGCATGCCCACTCACTTCTTGGCTCCAAATCCCCTTTGGAAACCTTATCTCCTCAGGTTTTTGCTTTCTCTCTTCCTCCTAAGGTGTTTGGGTGTGTCTGCTATGACCATGTTAATAACTTAACTCGGACTAAGCTTGACCCCAAGGCATTCAAATGCTTTTTCCTTGGATATTCCTCCTCTACCAAGGGGTATAAGTGCTACCATCCTTCCTCCCGAAGGCGATTTCTCTCCAAAGATGTCTCCTTCTTTGAATCTATCCCTTTTTTTACTCCTCATCAGCATCCTCTTCAGGGGGAGAATAATGGGAGTAAACAAGCTGCTGATGTCATTCCCTTTCTTCCACCTTTGCCTATCTCTCCATTCTTGCTTGATATTGGGTAAGAAAAAGAAGTGGATGTTGTTGACATTGGTAGTCATTCAGGTGTTGGTACTGGCAATGAGAAGGAATTAATTGTGTACAAAAGAAAGGGGAAGAAAGGAAAGAAGACCTGCCAAGAGTCCTCTTTGGATCCACATCCTGATTTTCACCTTCCTCAGTTAGGTAATATTCTTTCTCCTACCTCTGAGTTAGATCTTCCCATTGCCATTCGAAAGGGAAAGAGGGCTTGTACTAACCCCATAGTCAAGTTTGTTTCCTATGATGCTATTTCTCTTGCATGTATTGCCTTTTCTACTGCTCTTTCCTCTTCTTCCATTCCCAAGAATGTTATTGAGGCCATGTCTGACCCAAAGTGGAAGGAAGCCATGTTTGAGGAAATGAAGGCCCTTGAGAATAATGGTACTTGGAAACTAGTTGACCTTCCCAGGGGAGAGTTCCAGTTGGATGTAGGTGGGTCTACACAATTAAGTACCGATCAAATGGTGCTATAGAGAGAGATAAGGCCCGGTTGGTGATCAAAGGGTACAATCAAAGGTGTATGGGATTGATTATCAGGAGACATTTGCTCTTGTGGCCAAACAGAACTCGATAAGAGTCCTCTTATCAATGGCGGGCAATAAAGACTGGCCATTGTATAAGTTGGATGTGAAGAATGCCTTTCTCCATGGTAACCTAGAAGAGGAAGTGTACATGCAACCTTCACCTGGTTTCAAGTTTCCTTCAATCGAAGGGAAAGTATCTCCTAAGAAAGACACTTCATGGCCTCAAACAGTCTCCTAAGCCTTGGTTTGAGCAATTTAGACAGGCCATTCTAAGGAATGTGTATTCCCAGATTCAGGTGGACCACACTTTATTTATCCAGAGAGGTAATGGTACTATCACAACTCTTATTGTTTATGTTGATGACATTGTGGCGATTGGGAATGATAGGGCTGAGATAAGTAGATTGAAATCATACTTGGCCCAACAATTTGAGATTAAAGACCTTGGACCCTTGAAGTACTTCTTGGGGATTGAAGTGTCAAGATCAAAGGAGGGAATAAATATTTGCCTAAGAAAGTTTGTGCTGGACTTGTTGAAAGAAACAGGGATGTTGGGTTGCAAACCAACAAATTCTCCAATTGATCAAAATCACAAGCTTAGTGAAGATTGTGGTACTCCCCTTATAGATGCAGGAAAGTACCAGTGATTAGTAGGGAGGCTGATTTACCTTTCTTTGACTCGCCCAAACATCACCTATGCAGTTGGAGTGGTGAGCTAGTATATGCATGCCCCCCAGAGTGGGCACTTGGATGTTGTTTATCGCATCATCAGGTACTTGAAAGGACTTTTATATGCCAGGCCCAACCATTGGAGGATAAAGGGCTATACTGATGCCGATTGGCCTGGTTCAGTTTTTGACAGATGATCTTCATCTGGTTATCGTACATTTGTAGGTGGTAACCGGGTTACATGGAGGTGCAACAAACAAATTGTTGTAACTAGGTCTAGTGCAGAGGCAGAATTTAGAGCAATGGCTCATGGAGTATGTGAACTCATATGGTTGAGATAGTTGATCCAAGAGTTGGGATTTGACACTAAGGGACCTATGCGGCTCTATTGTGATAACAAAGCTGCTATAAGTATTGCTCATAATCCTTTACAACATGACTGAACAGAACATATTGAAGTACAAACACTTCATCAAAGAGAAGATTGATTTTGGTTGCATTTGTACTCCCTTTGTGAAGACAGGTGATCAATTGGCAGATATCTTCACCAAGGGTCTCATTCCTCACCAGTTTAGTACCCTTTTGTGCAAGCTGGTAATGTATGACATTTATTCTCCAGCTGGAGGGGGAGTGAGAGAGTTTATGTAATCGGGGTACTTTAGTCACTGGTTTATTGTATTGTTATGTTGAATTGTAATTTTATCTTTTCCCCCTTTTTACCTTTTACCTCCTTAGGGAGGCATATGTAATTCTCATGAAGTTGGTTAGTAAACAATAAAGGGAAGAGAAATTGATTCTCTCTCCCACAGTTCTACTCATCTCTTCTTTGCTTATCCTCCTTCTCTTCTCAGCTCTTACTTCTTTGTTTTTTGTTTGAATCAATCCAGACTTGATTTCTAACTTTTTATCCTATTTTTTTTTTGCTATAAGTCGATAGATTTAGGTAAAACTAAGTTAGTTGATGCATCAAACTTGATCATTTGCAAGAATTTGTACCCAAATCGATGTAAGTCTCTTGTCTCATTATACATTGTTCTCCATTTTAGTGTTTATGCATGATGCATGTTATATATTGCTTATTTATATTGTTTTTTGCTCCAAAAGTGTATTTCCATGTGTATCTTGACCATTTCAATTCGTATCTGTAGCGTATGATATATATCTCCAATACACGATACGTCTCTTAAAATCACCATTCCGATACAATACCTGATACCGATACATGCATATTGTTGACATACATCTTGGCTGCTTGGCTCACTTGTTTCTAACTTCTACCTTATAGCTATTTTCAGAGAATAGTTGGTGTTTTTTTTTTGGCTAAAGAGGCAATAGTTGATGTTAAAAAAGAAGAAAGAGAAAATTTTTTTTCGAATCTTATTCTTCTTAAGGTTTTGTTGAGTCCTTAGTTATGCTTGTTGTAGATGCTAATTATGTATCATCCATAGTTCAAAATCTTGGTTGTAACCACCGAGATTTTGCGAAATTTTCTGGTTTATGTCAAAACAAAATTGGGTGCGACCCGGTAGAAATGCAAAATTTCGGTCGCAATTTTGGTATCGTTATGGCAAACCTTTTATATAAATTAAAATAGTCGATTGAAATGAGTCGGAATTTCGATCCATTTCGTTCGTTTCAATATGTTTTGACCCAGAGTGGAAAGTTACCAAAAACCCCAAAATTCCGGATTTTTTGCTAAATTACCCCCAATTCTTGGTGGAAAAGGTGTTTGAGACTACTTCAACGCATCTACAACGACGATTTACCGGATTTGAGCAAGATTCCAATTTGGAGGTATACCCTTTTTCCCCAAAATTAATTTAAAAATTAGGTATATATTTAGTGGTCGGCGTTCAATTTTTTATATGTTAAGACACTATAGGCGATCTACGACTTCATAGAGTTAGATTTAATTTTTTTCGGTTAAAAAATGATTTTCTTCAAACAAATTTTTGAAAAAAACTAGGGTTATACATTGGTTGGGGGCTCAAATTTTGAAAAAAAAAGGGGACATTCATGTTCCCAGCCCCTAGCAGCAACTATATCAACTTGGTCCATCAAGCAGATACAGTGGGTCCACATATGCATCATCCTCCCAGTCCATTGACCTATATCCTAGGTTGGGTTACCTAGAGTATGTTGACAGTGACTCCTACCAGGCTACTGTGTTGGACTAAGAGCGTTTCTTCAAGCATACCATTGTTGATGTATACATTTACACTGCCCTTCCCTACAAGTTCGAGGTTTTAGGTGAAACAGTAGGAGGTTGAGTGTTTGACTCCTGGGAAGTACCAAAGGGAGTTTTCCCCCACTTCTTTTCCATCGTTGTCATGTGTGGGAACACGTATGTGTGACTTGCACGGTGCCTAGAAGGCCTGTGCGTGCTGGGGAGTGTTGATGTATACATTTACGCTGCCCTTCCTTACAAGTTCGAGCTTTTAGGTGAAACAATAATGAACAACCATGACATGGTCGTCTTTTGTGATAGAGTCGGAGAAACGGTTTTGTCGCTGACAACATCTCTAGAGGTTTTGAGACTCCCTGTTACTCTATGTGTCTATGTGGTACTGACTTGGAATTGAAGTAGCGGTTTTGTAGGGTTGTCCACAGTTGTACTTGACTACTTGTAAGTTGAAACAGTTGTAGTTGTACTGACGTTTCACCTAAGTGTAGGGGTTTGGTGTCTATGATGACACTTTTTGACATTGTGTGTTATTAAATGGGTTTTCTTCATTCCTAATGCGTATTTCAGTTGTTTTAATTAAATTTTGTTTATTCTAGTACTAAATTATGTGTACAATAAGCTATATTAGAGAAAGTATACAACAGGGTACGACGTATACTAGCAACCTAGGGTCTGAAACCAAACTACCATTTTGGGTGTGTTTTTTGACAATCTAAAGGTTCCAATATGTTTAGAGATGCTTACTTAGGGTTTCCCTGAAGTGTAGGGGTTTGGTGTCTATGATGACACTTTTTGACATTGTGTACTCTTAATGGGTTTTCTTCGTTCCTAATGCATATTTCAGTTGTTTTAATTAAATTTTGTTTGTTCTAGTACTAAATTATGTGTATAGTAAGCTATGTTAGAGAAAGTATACAACAGGGTACGACGTATACTAGCAACCTAGGGTCTGAAACCAAACTACCATTTTGGGTGTGTTTTCTGACAATCTAAAGGTTCCAATATGTTTTAGAGATGCTTACTTAGGGTTTCCCTGAAGTTTCGGGTTAAAATATGGCAATTTGACAACTGAAATGGTCAAACAGATTCAGCAGCTGAAATGTGCAGGATTTCAATTAGGTTTTGACCAAAACCCAAATTGTTTTGGTTTTGACCAGGGTTTCAACTCTGGTTGAATCTGAAATTTCGAACCATGGTATCATCCCTATCCTTTTTTGTCCCGACTTTTTAGGTTTGGCTACATGAATCCCATCCTGTCTATTATCAAGAATCATATCCTCTGTTAATAAATTTTCTCTTCATACAGTTGGAACTGTGTGAGAGGCCTAGGGTTTTGTTGTAGCTAAAACAATGAAGAGTCATCCGTTGTGGGTCCTAGTTGTCCTTTTCTCTGGACTCAGATGGCATTCTACTTTCTTCTCTGTTTGAGTTGTTCCAACTAAGATTTTAATCATAAATACAGAAATTCTTGTTAGTTCTTCATTGTTGAGAGAGGCGTTAGTTGAAGAAACTTGGGGTTCCTTGTATTATGGGCCCATTATCTGTGCATTCTTGAATGTCTGTCCTGCATAATGACTAGCCTTGTTGCTTTTCCTTGTTCTGAACACAAATAAGAGAAGGCTGCCTTAGTAGGGACTGAGGAAGCATTGAAGCAACAGGTTCATTTTTGACAATCCCCACTAATGTACTTTCGTGGCACTGTAAGAAGCCCCTCGTTTTTTCTTTCGTCAAACTTCTTTTTTTCTTATATAAATGCATCTAACGTGATGTTTAAGTATTTACTTTTTCCACCCCTTAAAGGTTTCTAGGCATCTTCCGCTCCCTCTCCAATTTACTGTAAAGTTCATATAATGGATTATCCGTAGCCCCGCTGGCCCAGTTCCTGATTTCATATCTTCCTTTCAGCAATCCCTACCCTTCTCTTAGTCTTAGGGCTTTTCACATTTCAAAGACTTAGATTTACTAGCATCTTACTAGGCCTTTTGAGCTTTTCTATATCACCAAATTTCCTCTTTCTAGTTTCTAGTAAGTAAAATTTTCCATTTGGTCCTTCAAAGAACTCTGTTGCCTTTTAATTGTGCCCCATTTCTTCTATTGAATGCAAAGATCCAAAACTTTGGGCAGATATTGCATTGTTTGACTTTAGTATCCTAGAATCCATTTTCACTTTCATGCATATCGTTTCCTAAGATGGACAACACTATTTGGATGCTATTACATCCACTCTTGAGGGTCCCAAATGCTGATTTCTCTTTCCAGATTATGTCTCTACAGTTGCAAGTTGCAACATGCAAGCCAACATGAATTTGTTAAACCAAGATGCATCTCATCCTTCTGACCACATTCTCCATGCATCTTTATGTATTTCATAGTTGTCAAGACTCCCAGGTGACCCAAGGCGATGGAGGGCTGCCGAAGCACTTAGGCGACTAGGTGCTTGCCTCTCCTAGTGCCATTGTATTTTTTTATTTTTATGTATCCATTATAGCTAGTAGAGCAATGATATAATTCTGCTTACAGATTTACTACAACAACACTATAGATTGACTCTATTAGCTAATTTGCCACTATATCTAGCAACATCATTACAACATTACAGCAACAACATTGTGTTAGAAACAACATTATTTAGAGGGAAATAAAAGACCTAAGTAAACAAGAGAAGGAGAGCAAGAGAAGTGAACTAGTGAAGTTTGATTTCTTTCTTTCTTAATTTATCTATTTTTTAGGTACTAAAATGATCCCCTGCTTCTCACCATACACAAACCTGTACACAAGCCAATAAAAATGTTAGAAGCACCATTATTTGGAGGAGAAAAACATAAGTGAAAAAAATAAACCACCTAGGGACCTAGGCTTTCAGAATAAGGTGGGGACCGCCCAACCCTTGGAAAGCCGCTAGACGCCTAGGCGATGCCTTGTTAACTATGATATATAGATATTTTTTATATATGGGTCTTTAGAGTTCTTGTTCATCAAGAATTTTTTCGTTTAATCCATCCATCTCTTCCCAAACTTTTCTTCTAGTTCTTTCTTTCTACGCTGCTTAGGATAAGTAGAGACTTTATGTGTAGGAATAATTGCCACCTCAGGGCCCAACCAGATAAGCACTTGGTAGGGTGATGTGAAGATTCTGGCAGTTGGATATAAAGACGAACTTTTGGATTCACAACTTCTTGAGTTCCAGACTCAATTTCAATCCTAACACCTCCTATGTCTGTCCATGCACCCATGCATTTTCAGCCGTCCATGTATTGGCATGGAGACTCTCAGAGTCCCAATTAATGTAGTCCTAGATAGGTAGGAGACCTACTAGGAGCCAGATAACAGGATCAATAGCAAAAGGGGTTGCTGGATCGAATGGACAGAACTAGGTTTTAGGATGGGAATTTGGGAATGGGTCTTATATGGCTTTAATATGCAGGTTTAGGGTGCTTTTATGGCATATAAATAATAGGATTTGGGAAGGTTTTAAAATTCTGCAATTCTGGACAGAATTGAGTTGCAGGTTTTGGGTTTTAATGGAGTGGAGGAATGGAGGGGATAGAGTGGGAGTTATGAGCTGGGTTTAGGATCGAGTGTAGGGAGAAGTGTGGGGGTTGTATGCTTGAAGTTTGGTTTGAAATTGATGGACAGATCTGAAGTTATGAGGGAGTCCTAGTTAAGGTAGGAGTTGCAGGTTTAATGGAGGTTAGGGTTTGATGGATGGAGGGGAAGGATATATGCAGGAAACTAAAATTACTTACTGGTTTGATCTCCTTCAAAGGCAACAGCAGCAGCTTGAAGAAGCTCGATTGAAGAAGAAGAAGAACCTCCCGGTACTGGACAGACGCAAGGAGTCGCAGGAGTCCACCCACCCTATACACCTTGAGATCCATAATGATATACACTCGCAAAGAGCAGCAGCAATGGCAGCAAGCATAAAGCTAATTTTTATTAATCAAATTCGTGTTTAATGCTGGACTCCCTTACAAACTTATATAGAAGACTCAAAATTAGACTTAGACACTTAAAAGGAAAGGCCTAACCCTATCCCAAACCTATTAGGTAACTTAAACTGACTAGGAAATTGAAATACTAAAAGAAATAGACTCAAAACATGGCTGGACTTATAGAGTCCTAATCCAGCCCAACTTACATCACATGACCACTTAAGTTGTCACATGACCACTTAACCAAGTCACATGATCACTTAAATTGAACCAATTGGATGCAACCAATTTGAACCGGTTCAATTAAAAAAACATAAAAATAAACTAAGTATTGGGCTAATCCCGTATGCAACCTATGTACCCCTAGTTTAGGCTCATTAAAGTGGCCTAATACATAGAAAACCCTTGGGAACAAAGGCTCAACATGTATATAACTCAACCCTAGGCCTATTTCTAAAGAAATAAGTCAATTTCTATGATGAACCTGCATCACCAGTGCTCCTCCCATAGACCTGGATTTCGAAGCTTTATTTTGCCTCCTGGCCAACTTCAATTGAGCTGAAACTTGACAGGTGGGCAGGGGACATTGGGGTCTACTATCCACAAGATTTGGGCCCATCTGATGTGCCACATGACAGATTTTTGGCCACCAGATAAACTTTGCCCATTCTACTTTTTTATCGTTCATACCATATAGCCATGATGGTCCCGACTCTGTCCATGTCTACTTAGGGGAAGAAGCATGTCTAGAAAATAAACATTGGTGATTGGTATAATCCCTAGATGTGTGTCATTGAGGGTTGAGGGTTGTGTCCAAGTCAACCAGGTTGGGGCTTCAGTCATTCTTGGTGATGTTGCTTTATTGCAGGTTTTTTACATGGCCAATTAATGGGGTAGTCTAATCACATAAAAATAAGGGTTACAAAACCAATGTAAATCCAGAATCCTAGGAAGTAGGAACCAAAACCAGCAACTAAGATTTTATTAACCAGAGAAAAGACAAGTCTAATATGGTCAGAATTCTGGTCTAGTGTGCTAATAGGGAAGGACAAAAAACCCTAAAAGTTTGAACCAGATCCAACAATCAGATTTGAGCATATTAGGAGATTATTAAAATAGTAACTTGCTGAAACTGGAGTTCAGCATTAGTAACCACAAGAGAATAGTGACTAATGAGTAGAATAAAAAGGAAATCAAAATAGAAAGTGGCATAAGGAATTAGTAACCTCAGTTGTTAAGGCGTCCAGTTGCCTTGGTCAACTAGGTGGGGTCGCCTTGTGTCAAGGCCCCCCCCAACGCCTTGGGTCGTCTAGACGCCGTGACGACTATGTTAGTATCTGATGAGGCTAAATATTGAGCTTGTAAATTAGAAACTAGCTGGACAGAATTAGAAACCAAGTCAATAAGGTGCTGCCACAGGTCTTCTAGAAGGCTGTGTGTAAGTGTAAGTGTGTAACCACCTATTAGTAGGACAGGGTCTACTACAGCCAAAGGATCTGTCCAAACTTTAAGAAGAAACTTGAATAACAGCTAGTGGACAGAATAGTATTCGAGAGAGCAAACCAAAGAAGAAACAGTATGTGTGAGACTAAGAACAGATTCTGACCTTTAAAGTGAGAAGGAAAAGAAGATAGAAGAAGGATATGAACTAGGCTTTCCACTTAGAACTTGACTAGTATCTCACCAGTCCAACTTGGCATCCCACCAAAGGGTACTGCATCTCACAGCAGAGGAGTTCTGAATCTCACAGAAAATAGTGAGCATAAGCTTAACTATTTGTTCAAATCGTTGTGGTAGTGTGATCCCCCACTCTTTATTTATAGCTTAAAATGAAATAAAATAGAAAACCCCTATGTATGGTAAGGAGAATCCCTTACAACTCAAGTCTTCTTCAAAATAGAATCTATTCTAGAACTTTAACAAAATAGAAACTGGGGGATGGAATGTAAGACATCTGTCAAGCCTCCTAGAAATACTACTAAAATAAAGAATACAACTTACTAAAATAGAAACTAACACTAATCCCGTATGGGCTATAATTCCCTAATATTTGGGTTTATAGAATTGGCCCATGAAGTAGTAAGTCAAAAAATAGTCAGCCTATGACCCATATAACCCATTGGACACTTTAAATTAAGCCTAATGGTCCATTCTTGGTACACTCGAATGGGCTGGTTTGCTGCTTGCCTTCTTGTTCTTCTGAACTGCATCACCAACCTTGGATGAAACATATGACCTCCTTGTGAACCTCATCCAACATGAATACAAGGATATGCACTTAAATTTCCCCCCCTGCTTTTGTGGTGTATCTGGCTAAATCCTCCTCATTTCTGCTTGGAAATATTCATTCATTTTTTTTTGTGTAAAACAATATGTGGCATAATAAAATCAGTATTGTATAAGATATGCTTGTTGTGCTTCTTTCTTGCAAGTTTGATCTGTCTTTTATTTGGTTTTTGGTGGAACATGCAGCAAACATCATCAGTGAAAGTACTTTAACAAAAGTGATAGCTGGCCTTAATGAGACAATTGGTGTAGTTCTGGAATTTTTACAAGATGCAAAGGTTATGTCATCAGTGACGTTGCTAGTTTCCAGTATTACAAGTAGGCTTTTTTCTTGACTTGAGATTTTGAATCATCATTTCACAGGATCATGGAGACAAGAAAGGTGATGACCTTCTAGCTTCAGTACGAATTATTGGAAGGTATGCTTGCTTGCTTCACAAGTTGTAACTATTTATAAGTTATGCTCTCCTGACAATCTGTTAGTTTGACTGTTGTACCGTTTTGTCTGATTCACTATTAGTTGTGTGTGTGTGTGTGTGTGTGTGTATTAATCAGGCCAGCACCTCTACTAAATTTTGCCTTACTATGAATTAAGGTTCGAGAAGTCGGTTTTGACCGTGAAATATTTTGGGTTTCGACCGAAACCTGGTCGAAACCCTGCATGTTTCGGTGGTCAAATGGCCATATTTTGCCCCCAAACTTCAGGGAGACCCTAATTAAACATCTCTAAACATAATGGAACCTTTAGATTGTTAATAAAACGCACCCAAAATGCTAGTTTGGTTTCGTACTCTAGGTTGGTAGTGTACGACGTACCTTGGCTGTATACTTTCTGAAATATAGCCTATGCTACACATAAGAAAACAATTGAAATATACATTGCAATTTGAAAATGAAGAAAAATTAATTGATATTATTAAATGTTAAAATGTTACAACTTACAAGCACACTTACGAGTGTACAAGTGTTACAAACTATATGTGTACAATTGTCAACCAAGGTGAAACTTAAAAGACCTCGACAAAGTTGTTCCTCTTACTCTATGTCAATACCTCATAGAGTTCCGTGTGGTCTCGAAAGATGAGGAAGATTGCTGCTGTCGACGAAACCATTCCTCTGACTCTTAACACAAAAGAAGGCCATGTCATGCTATGTCTGAACAAATGCTCGAAGTCCATCACAACAGCGTGATAGGTCTCATCATTGACGTACTCTAGGTACCCCAACCTCGGATATAGATCACCGGGTCGGGAAGATGATGCAAATGTGGATCCATTGTAGCTACCTGGTGGACCTGGCTATTATGGTTGCTGGGGGCCTAGGAATGAGAAGATGTTATCCACAAAAGATGACACACTCTGCAACTGATCATCATGAGCAGTGGTGAATGAAGATGATAAAAAGGGGTACTGATCAAACCCACCATACCATACCCGACACCAGACGTCTCTATGAGATATGAGGGTCTATGCCACTGTCTTGGCGTCCATACACACCCTATCCACTACTCCCATCCAGATTGGGGCTTCAAAGTGTGCCAGACAAAGAAGAAACATGTATCTCCATGTCAATGCTGTCATGCTCCTCATCTGGTCTTAACATATGGTGCGGGCCTCTGGAATAACCTACACGTGTGGGGGCATGTGCACCGTGATCGGCATCTTGTGTAGCATGATCGAATAGTCTCTCCTATGAATCCAATATGTTCCGGTTCCACCTCTGCGTAGTCGTACTCCTCTCGAAGGCTCGCAAATCTATCGCCATCACCACCACCCCATCACCATCATCATCATCACCATTATCATCATCTCCACCACCAGCCGATGACGGTGTGAGTGTGGGAACTAGAATGCGAGCGCTCGACATCCTCATCATCCCTGCCAAGCTGGGACTCAAAAGGTCAGGGTGTATGTGTGTGAATTCAACCCTCTTGAGAAGCCATGAATTCACTAACATTGGCACCCATCTAACTATCAGTCTTGGGGTCGGTCCTACCATCGGGCTGATCCATCATGGGTCACTTCGATCTCTTACCCACTTGTACAGGGGATCTTCATTTGAGCTCGATTGGGTCTTTGTCATTGTCCATGGCCATGCTTATGTATTGCATCTTCAATCTCATGTTTTAGTGCACATATAACAAAAATTGCTCCAGACGTTTATGACCCAATCGGTTCCGCCTCTTGGAGTGAATAAGTGAAAATGTACTGAAGTTGCACTCGCATCCGGAGGTAGAACATGTCTGAGAGAGCACCTCAATTGCTATCTTCCTCAAGTTAGGTGCATCTCTCCCATATAATACCCCCCGTTCACCCTGCATTAGAATATTCTTGGTAAGTGATTGCACTTGGATACATACTTATATGAATTGAACAAAGAAACTAAGTTAATGGACTTACTACGAGCGTTATTAATGTAGTTCTAGATTAGAAGGGGTCTAACTAAAAGCTAATAACCAGGATCTGCTATGAACTGGGCAATTCGGCTGGGTCAATATAGGTAAAATTGTGAAATTAGGGTTAGGGTTTGATTGGACCTAGGGTTTGGTGGTAGGGTTATGTCAAGTTGATGTAGGGGAGTCTATTAGTGAAGGTCTCATTAGGTTTTAGTGGTGTTAGGGTTGTAAACTCGAATTGGAAGCAGGTGGGTAGTCCAGGGTTTTGGGTTTTTAAAGTGGAAGAAGATGGAATCTAGGGTTTAGATTGGTCAAAACTGGAATAGGTTTGGGTCGAGTTTCCCAATGGATGAGGGGAGAATTCGATCCAATATGGGAGGTTTTAATGGCTGGTTAGGTCTGTGATGGATTCAGGTCTTGGGAAAATTGAAAACAAAAGGGGGAATTCTAAGGTTTGGGCTGTGAGAGGATTAGAAGAAGAATATTTAGGGTAGGGATGAGTCAAACTCACTGTTGTTGCAGAATTTCCATGGTTGCAGCTTAATTGAGTGTAGATCTTGAATAAAAATCAAAATTTGAATTGAACTTGAAAGTAGGGCTTCAAAAGAACAAAGATAGCTTGAACGAACCACCCGGGCTTCATACCGCAAGGTGTCGATTGGATCAAACAACAATCCCACCAGCCTTGATCAAACACAAGACAAAAATCTTCAATGGAGAAGAAGAGCAGCAAAAAGCTTTTCATTAATCAAGGTTTAAAGTATCGGTATCAGGTATAGTATCGGTCGGGTGATTTTAAGAGACGTATCGTATCGGAGATACGTATCGAACACTACAGATTCACATAGAAATGGTCAAGATACATATAAAAATACACTTTTGGAACAAAAAACAATATAAATAAGCAATATATAACAAGTATCATGCATAAACACTAAAATGGAGAATAATGTATAACCAAATTGCAACTGTTATAAAAGATGAGGTTTCTTGCATTTAATCGTCTATAGCCATGAAGAGTATTGGATGATGCAAAGGATGATGTTGTAGTACTCCTTGATTAGTTTTTGAGTCCAAAAGTGTGAAAAACCAAGATTAAATGAAAGATTTTGGACTCTTAGTTGAGAGTTTTCCTTCATTTTTTCGTTAGAATAGGAGCTGTATTGAGTCTGTGAGTGGAAAGGGTTTTTTTTATGGAATGTATCGATGGTATTGGTATGTATCAAGTCGTATCAACCGATACATATCGACACATATAGATATGTATTAAACCACCCCATAACCTTTTACCGGACGTATTGATATGTATTGGTCGTATCGTAACGTATCAGCATGTATCAGCCGATACATTTCGATACAATCTGGCGGTCCATTTTTAAAAAAAAAAAAAGAGACGTATCGGTCGATACAATACGATACATACCAATACTTTAAACCATGTCATTAATATCAAAATCCGTGTTTCATGCTTGCCCCCCTTACAACCTTATATAAAAGACTCAAAAATAGACTCCTACACTGAAAAAGAAAGGCCTAACCTAATCTTGAACTTATTAGGTAACTTAAATTGAATAGGAAACTGAATTGCAAAGCTGGTCTTAACTGATCGAGATCAGCAAGCCCATTTGACAGGTCCCAAGACTGCTGGTGACACTACTTGGGATATAGTTGATGCCTGGATATTGGGACAGATGCTTAACTCGATGGAGAATAACATTGTTGCTGTGGTTACCTATATTGAAACTGTGAAAGAGCTGTGGGATTATTTGGATGTGTTGTATTCAGGCCAAAATAATTTATGATGTATTTATGAACTATCCCAAGAGTTTTACAGAGTTGATCGCAAAGGTCGGACAGTTACACAGTATTTTGCAGATTTTAAACGGATGTATGAAGAGCTGAACTCCCTTCTTCCAGTGACCAATGATGTTTGGCAGATGCAACGTCAGCAGGAGCAACTTGCTGTTATGGGTTTTTTGGGTGGCCTTGGATAGGAAAATGACTCTGTTAGGTCTCAGATTTTGGGAAGTGAAAAGTTAGCCTCCCTCACTGATACTTTTGCTCGTGTTCTTCGTGTTTTCACGTGAGACTGTTTGTGAATCTTCACCCAGTGATGGCTCAGCCCTTGTGTCTCAGAATAAGTCTTGTGGAGGAGGATGTGATGATGGCCGTGGGGGTTCATGTGGTGGTCGTGGGTCTGGCGTGGTTTAGGTCAAGGCCAATCTAGTGGTTCTGATTGTTCTGGTAGTTCCGGCTCCATCCAGACTTGTCATCATTGTGGCTTACTTGGTAACTACAAGTGAGTCTGGAATAGAGACTAATCAGTCTTCGTAGTCTGCCAATTCAGCCACCACAAGTGAGTCTCGAATAGAGACTACTCAGTCTTCACAGTTTGAGGGGAGGATGGTGAGGATGTCAGATGAGGAGTTCAAGAGATATAGTCAGTTTCCGATTTCTTAGCCTTCTACTTCTGCTTCCACTGCTACTTTTGTCCAAACTAGTAATGCCATTGCTTGTCTTTCCATCATCTCTCGACCCTGGATCATCGATTCAGGTGCAACCGATCATATGAAAGGATCTCCAGGTAACTTTTCTTCTCTGTGTAATTCCTCATCCAGTGTCACCCTAGCTGATGGCTCTCTTGCCGAGGTTCAGGGTACAAGAACGGTTCCATTGACCCCTTCTCTGTCATTGTCCTCTGTTCTTTATCTACCAAAATTTCCTCACAATCTATTATCTGTGAATAATCTTGCTAAGGATTTCAATTGTTTGATAACTTTTCTTCTGATGCTTACATTCTTCAGGATCTTGTGACAAAGAAGATGATTGGTAAAGGTTGTGAGTCAGGAGGGTTGTATCTGTTCGATGATCCTCAGTCTATTGCTTGTTCTGGTGCAGTTTCTCATCAAATCCATTGTCGTTTGGGGCATCCTTTATTGGAAAGTTTGAAGCAGCTTGATCCTAGTTTCAGTTCTGTCTAGTCTAGAGTGCGAGTCCTGTTAGTTTGGTAAACTCCACTGTGTGAGTTATCCGTCTAAAGTTATTTGACTCTATTTTGCCTGAACCATCCTCTTCATCACCCCGGACCCCGATGTAAGTACTTCTGTTGCTCCTATATCTGATCTTGATGTACCTATTACCTTGTATAAGGGTACTCGTAGCTTGTACTTAGCACCTTGTATCAAATGTGGTTTCTTATTTTGGTTTGTCTGCTTCGCTCCGTGCCTGCTTGTCTACTCTTGAGACTCATCCTCTTCTTAAGTCTATCACAAAGGCATTATCTAGTTCTAGCTGGAGGATAGCAATGGAAGAGGAGTTGGCTGCTATTGTAGAGAACCATAGCTGGGATCTTGTTCCTTTACCTGCAGGTAAGTCTGCCATTGGCTATTGCTGGGTTTATGTTGTTAAGGTGAATCCTGATCGTTTACTAGCTCGCTTGAAGGCTCGCCTTGTTACTAAGGTCTATGCTCAGGTTTATCGGATGGATTACTCCAATACTGTTTCTCCTGTTGTGAAGTTGGCTTCTGTGCGCTTGTTGGTTTCTCTGGCCGCTTCACATCATTGGGTGTTACATCAGTTGGATGTTAAAAACACTGTTCTTCATGGTGATCTCCACGAGGAAGTGTACATGGAGTAACCTCCAGTGTTTATTGCTCAGGGGGAGTCTCCTTTGGTTTGTAAGCTGAAGCGATCTTTCTCTATGGACTCAAACAGTCTCTCCATGGTTTGGCCGTTTCATGGAGGTTGTGCTTGAATTTGGGATGTCACGGTGTAACAATGGCTATTCAGTTTTCCATCGTCACTCCAGTGCAGGGAGGATCCTCTTAGTTGTATATGTAGATGATATAGTGATTACTGGAGATGATACTGTTGGTATTGCTAGTTGAAAGCTTTTCTTTAGCAGAAGTTTCAAACTATGGATTTGGAGAAGTTGAAATATTTTTTGGGTGTTGAGGTAGCTTAGTCACGAAAGGGAGTTTATACTTCACAGAGAAAATATGTTCTTGATTTACTTGTAGAGACGGGAATGTTGGGGGCAAAACCACTTGATACTCCTATGGACCCCAACTTGAAGCTTACTGCAGATGAGGGAGATGTCCTTGATGATCCTGAGAAGTATAGAAGACTAGTTGGCAAATTGAATTATTTAACAGTTACTTGACTTTTCATCATTCATTGAATTTTGAGCATGAATTGCCCACGGACTAGACCCGGGCTCGATGCGCCCAGGCTTTGGCTTTTGTCAATGCCTGTCCATTTCCTTTTGTGGGCTAGGTTGTCAAGAAGTGAGCCCGAAAGGGGCGTCCAGCAAACAAGATCTCTTCATCCAGAAAGTTGGTCTAACATGGAGATATAGAAGGAGGACAGGTTGTGCCGCCAAATGTGAAGCAGCACCCTCCCTTTGATGGACTTCTGTGTGAAATATGTGATGTCAAATGATGAGAGCAAGAGCATAAGTTGCCACCTGGCGGTCCTTCCTGATAGTGCCGGCTTTTCGAGCTCCCAGCCCCACAATCAGAATCAAATAGGATAGGTCAAGGGGAGGGGTCCGGCGGGGACCAGAGTTGGATCTGCGGCAAAGCGGAGCCTCCGGAGGTATGGCGGCTTGTGCTGTGCCGTCATTTCGGATTCTCGAATTCGTTTATTTGCTAATATGATGGCCGGTCATAGTTCAGTAAAGATTTTAAGTGGGTCCGCTTGGACTATGCTATGTATGAATGATATTTTATATTTCACAGGAGATCCTGGTCCTTTATTTCTAGTTCTTGCATTAACCGGTCCCTTCTACATGAAATATATGTAGGATAATCCTATTCTTGTTTTCTTGTCCTTATCTTCTAATAAAGAATAAAGAAAGAGCTTCTTATGAATCCCTGAAGGATTCGTTACAATCCGATCCAACAAGGATTCTTAATAAAGTCAAAATGAGGTTTCTTGGGAAAAAATGAGAGAGTTTGTCATTTTTTGTTCCACCAGAACTGGATAGCTAGAAAGAGTGGAAAGACAAGGAAAGGATCATTATTCCTCTTCTATAAATATCCAAATTTTGATGCCTAATACCCCATAGATAGTTCGAACTATATAGGAACAATAATCAATTTTAGCTCGAATGGTTTGTAGGGGAACCCTGCCTTCTCTGATCCATTCGACACGTGCAATTTCTTTTCCGTCGATACGCCCTGCAATTTGTATTTGAATTCCTTTTATATCTGCTTGTTCAGTTAATTCAATAGCCTTTTTCATTGCCTTTCGAAATGAAACTCTATTTTTTAATTGTCCAGCTATATATTTCGCAAGAATATTAGGTTGTCCATAAGGTCTTGCAATTCTTGTGATAGAAACGCTTTTGGCATAGTGGGCCCCTAGTGGGAGGCCCGCACAACGGGCTATTAGCTCAGTGGTAGAGCACGCCCCTGATAAATGCGCCATTGTGCCTGGGCTGTGAGGGCTCTCAGCCACATGGATAGTTCAATGTGCTCATCAGCGCCTGACTCGGAGATGTGGATCATCCAAGGCACAT
The DNA here is from genome assembly GCF_018873765.1 of Telopea speciosissima. Lineage (NCBI taxonomy): Eukaryota > Viridiplantae > Streptophyta > Magnoliopsida > Proteales > Proteaceae > Telopea > Telopea speciosissima. The sequence continues at coordinate 63,366,735 of NC_057917.1, read as the reverse complement.
TAGCATGGCGTACTCCTGTTCGAATCGGAGTTTGAAACCAAACTTCTCCTCAGGAGGATAGATGGGGCGATTCAGACCCAACTCCCCTTTTTGATAACAAGGCAGAAACCCTTGACCCGACATTCATTAGTTTCGAATGAAGAATGAAGAGTGAAGAGTGCCCTACCCCAACAAGCAACGGCCCTACTACAACATAAAGGGTGGAATGTAAGCACGCCATCATCCAAATTAAGAAAACGTGGACTCTAGACCTAGAGGGAGGGTTGAAGATATGGAAGTAGGAACGCTACAAACCTAAATTTTGACTTGACTAACGTTCCAGAAATGTCGTTCACGCTTACTTACTTACGAGCAAAACGGGTTATAAATAATCGCCCTTTGAATAACAAAGAATACACCGTTCAAACGGAAGACCAAACGAAGATGGTGAGAATGAAACTCAAGATCTTCTGATTTTATCCTTAGGCCAACTCACGAGCTGGACTCGAACCAGCACCTCCGGTTGTCGACCAGGTCAGGCCCGATCATGAGTAAATAGAAAATCGAAAAGGTACATAGCTGTTCCAGCGGAAATACTTGGAATAATTCTACCACTTCTACTAGGATATTCTTTCTTTATTATTATGTTCCATGAAGGACTGTTCAACATGTTTGCCTTGTTGGCAGCTAGCTCTAGCAATAATTCCTTCAAAAATGAGATTTTTCATCTAAAAAGGCATAAGACGGGTTAGAGCAGGAAGTGGTAAGGGGAGCAGCAACTCAGCGAAATCAAGATATTTGAGGGTGACCTATCTCTACTATACTTGGCTCTGGATGGCGGTTATAAAATCGCTTAGCCGTAAATTCATTTTTTAAGTAGTAGTGAGGCGCCGGACAGAGTTGCGTCAACTGTGGATGTAGACTAGACTAAGGGACGGACTTCATCTCTTCTATTCTCTTCACTTACAACTTACAGTTCCGCTGAGTCTAACGAGGCTCAGGTGCGGAGCCTTCCAGTCCCTGAAGCTTTGGTTGAGAAATCTCCATCTCGATTCCGTACAGAAATCCATCATCTCCCTATGGCCCTATGGAAGTGGAAACGGAGGAGTGAACAATCAGTATCAGCCCTCGAAGCCATAGGAGCAATAGGCGGAGTTAGTGTGGTATAGCTGTTACTCCTGTTAGTAAGGCGTAGAGCAGTAGCGATCTTAACTTTTCCTATTACAGAATCGACCCTGAACGCTGTTCATGGCACGGTTATGGTTTCCTGCCACCACCGCACCCCCGAGAGAGGGATAGATTGGAAAACAGATCTCGCCTTCTCACACCCGCATTGAGGAGAGGGTTGATCACGCATGAAGCACCATACCAATTCCCGTATTGAGCCCTTACCATGCCATGAAGCACGTTAGCCCTTACTGAGCCCGCATGAGCCCATACCGAATGCCCTTATCGAGGAGAGGGTTGTACCCACCCCCGCTATAGAGGGATCGATTGCTCGGAAATCGGGTTCCTACCACCCAGAGGGATTAATTGATGCCAGCTAGAAAGAAGTGATATTCTTTTCCTGTCAGTGTTGTGAGGGTTTCTATCCTCTCCTTGCACCTCACATTGGGATGCTATTATTCGTATTTTATGATACCTGAAGAAGTCTCCCGGTCGTGGGTTGGTATATGATGATCATGGTCACAACAGGATTGAGGGATTTTCTGATGTTGATTGTGCTGGGTCTTCATTAGATCGGAGATCAACTATAGGTTACTGTGTCTTTGTAGGTGGAAATCTTGTTTCCTGGAAGAGCAAGAAACAAAGTGGTGGTGGCCAGATCAAGCGCAGAATCAGAATACCGAGCTATGGCTCATGCTACATATGAGTTAATGTGGATAAGGCAACTACTGGTGGAGTTGGAGTTCCAAAATCCGTCTCCGATGGGTTTGTGGTGTGATAACCAGGCAGCAGTGCATATTGCCTCCAATCCTGTGCTTCATGAAAGGACAAAACACATTGAGATAGATTGTCATTTTGTCTGTGAAAAGATTCAAGAAGGGTTAATCTCCACTCAACATGTTCGAGCTGGGGAACATCTAGCTGATGTGTTTACAGAGTCTTTGGGATGTGGTCGAATTAATTATATTTGTAACAAGGTGGGCATGCTTGACATCTATGCTCCAGCTTGAGGAGGAGTGTTAGAATAAAGGTCAAGAAAGGGTTCTCAGGATTAACGCTCCCGAGACTCCTAATAGGAGACTTTATTTTCTTTATTTTTCCCTGTCTTGCCCTTTACCCTATTGGGCTTTACCTCTTAATTATTCCATTATAATAGAATTGTGAGTAGCCTTTTGAGGCTTACGACTGCAACTCTCTTCTTCTTCTTTCATCTACTGAAACTAACATCCTTAAGCATGAGTTTGATGTAGTGGCTGCACATGTCCATCTCCACTTGGACAACGTTCTGTTCCCCCGCCTCTTGTACAACATCTTTCAACAACTTATATATATACTTTGCATCCTTTTTCTCCTTGGATGAATTCAAAGACTTTAAGAAGATAGTCCTACCATCACAATAGGCCATGAAGTTGATGGACTGTCTGGTGGGTCCAGTCCAATCATCACACATTATAGTCACTCCATAGCTGTCCCATGCCCCTTGCAATATATCAATTTACTCTTCCAGTTCCTTCTTTTGTTGTGGCAAATAGATTTATTACTTCATATGGAGAGGACCCCTTCACTCCTGGGACAGCCTCCCCCACAGTGTCAATCAGGCCTGGTAGTATGGTCCTGGAGCAGTATTAGTTGGGATGATATGAAAGAAGAATTTCAATCACCCCAAAAGGCTTGCTTAAGTTTTCTCTGTCTGGTATCCTCGGTCATGTATCTCAGAGGATCCTGCTGATGGAACTCAATGGGATCATCATCATCATCTGGTGCTGGTGATGGGGGTGCCCTCACATTCTGTGATCTCCTGAAAGGCAACTCTTCTTGCTTCTGCTTCTTCCTCCTCTCCCCTACCTCAGGTGCAGCTGCTCTAGAGCCAAAGGAACCGGCCCCTTTCCCCATCTTGTCTCTCCTAACCCTCTCCATCTGATGTGTGACTCGCCTCGCTGCTTCAGCCTACCGGAACTGTCTCCTCTCTGCCTCTATCTCCAAATCAGTAGGCATGCTGCTGGTGGGTGTCACTCTAGCACTACTTCATTGAACTCATTGCTTTTGCCCTTTGCTTTTCCATCTTCCTCTTGTCTTCCTCTTTTCATGAGGATAGCCATGGCCTTCTGTACGACTGTACCTCACTAGGGACCTTGGAGCATTTGGCCACATCCTTGTGGCCACCAGCCAGATGCCACTTCAGTCTAGTGGCCCACGTGAATTTATTATCTCGCTACAATAATTACGCCGTGACCTTTTCTTATCATTTGCTATAGGTATTCCATGACTCCATGCTATATCTCCACTTCCACTATCAGCCATTCTGCAATCTTCTTAGTTTTTACATTGTTACATAAAAAAAAATGCATTCATTATTAGCTATACTACATCATTTAAGATTCCTAAAACAATCATATATAGCTATTTCCTATTTTTTCCCTCAAATTTTTTTTCTTAATTAAAAAGAGCTCCTTTTTTCCTAGAGCAAGAGAATAACTAGGTCAAAGATTCCCATGCAAATCTTAAGCTGCCACGTGTAAGATTCCTGGACTAAAAATCTAAATTGAGGAATTTGACAAATTGAAAGGGCAATTGTAGTCATCAAAATGTTGGAATCTATAAAACCTACAAGACTACAATGAAACCTTGGAAATTTCGTTTAAGAGGAACATTTTCCTGGACAGCCCACTTAGTAAGGCATTCTTTTATGGTCTTGATATCTGTCACAAATAATCTAAATTGAGGAATTTGACAGATTTAAAGGGCAAGTGTAGTCATCAAAATGTTGGAATCTATAAAACCTACAAGGCTACAATGAAACCTAGGAAATTTCATTCAAGAGGAGCATTTTCCTGGACAGCCCACTTAGTAAGGCATTCTTTTATGGTCTTGATATCTGCCATGAAAAATCTAAATTGAGGAATTTGACAGATTTAAAGGGCAAGTGTAGTCATCAAAATGTTGGAATGTATAAAACCTACAAGGCTACCATGAAACCTAGGAAATTTCATTTAAGAGGAACATTTTCCTGGACAGCCCACTTAGTAAGGCATTCTTTTATGGTCTTGGTATCTGCCACGCTGCAGGTTCAATACGGTCCAAATTTTGTAGAAAGGTGGACCCCGGGGTATGCCCTTTCATTTTTTTGTGGATTCCGGGGTCCGCTGCTCAGATATCATAAATTCACCACATGGAGATACAAAGCTTTGAAAGCTACCCACAAAAAAAAAAAAGAACTTTTGACAGATAGTTGAAACAAATGGACAGCTGAAGAAAAATACCAATATATAGGGTGTGTACAATTGAATTTGGCTCAGAAACTTGACATATGGCCAATCCAAGGCATGCCCTATCTGTCCAAATGTAAGATTGCCTCATCTCCCTTCCACATTGCACAAGTAGGTGGTCACATAGGAAGGTGTTCCCAGGTGGGCTGTGCAAAGAAGCTTTTTCTATGTTTGAAGGGGTAAGTGTGGTCATCAAAATGTCAGAATTCATAGTCCCAATAAATAAGAAAACCATGAAAATTCCATGTGCTTTTCCCCCTTGCCATCTCAACAACTAGCTGTAATTGTGATGGTGCTGATTTTGACTAAATTTTAAATTGCCTCTTGGCTGAGCTGATAACCTGATATATTAATATATATTTTTTTCAGTTATCTGGCAGAAGCACCTGATGCATGCAGGGAAAAAGTTCAAGAACTTCTTGAGTACATTCTTTCTGTTGAAGGTGAAGATGAACCAAGGTTTTTGATGACCACCATACCATGTTCTTGCTTAAGTGAATGATAATTGTGCTTATCATGTTTGGTGTTTGGTTATTCATATACTGGAAATTTATTGCTTCTGTTAATTGTATGACAGCCCTTTCTACTCTGTACGTTTCATGCTTCCAATGCTATGCCAAATCACCATGAAGGTTGGAGGATGTAAGCTTTTGGCAAAGACAAGGGGTTATAATGTTGTAAGTTTCTTTACACTAGTAAAAAATATCAGGCATGTAGCGGCCTTTAGATAACTTTCTGCTTTTTATTTTTTAAGTTATCTAATTCTAATGCTATGAAGCTTAGTAGGAGTTCATGGAAGGTGTTATTTTTCCATGGTGCTTTTCTTCTTGCATTTTTTCCAATAGAAATTTTATTTAGAAAAAGAGATGGGACAGATATAAGAATGTAATTCATGCCCAATATACAAAAGTGGAGACATCACAGAATCCCAAAGGACAGGAGAATCAAAGCCACATTCTCAAGGCACCACAAAAAAATAATAATCTAAGGAAGCCCACCAGGATCCCCACCCCAAATGTCAAGATTGGTCCTCAAACAGAAACTATTCATTATCACCAAGATGGCCCAAACAGTGAAAGCCGCCATGCTCTATATGCCATCTGAACTCCAACAATAGAAAGAGATGAGGAGATGCACCTGAATCTAAGTTCTAAATCAGGAGCTTGGGTGCTCCTCTGTTGGCTCTTAGCTCTGACACTTCTTTCTCAAAAGATGCAACCTCTTGGGAATTTTCTCTCCCATTTCATATTTTTATGCTTTGGCCCTCCACTCTTACTTGTTGCATCCTCCACATTAATGTCTATTTCACATCTGTCACTTATTTCAGCTCTCGTGGAAAAATTGGCCCATGCTCCCCCCCCCTCTTTTATTGTGGAACAACATTTCTTCATTCCTTGCTTATTTTCTCATTTTACCTCCATTTGTACTCCATACTCATTGAAATTTTCATTTGGGATGACGCATAATGAAGTGCAATTTTTTTAGTGGCTCTATTGTTTTGATAATACAGAAACAACTACATTTGATTTGGTAAGCAGGTTGTGGGTTGCCTTGTGAAATTGATTGGGCCTGACAGTCAGATGGTTGAGGATGATGGTACCATATTCTTGGCATGTGATACTGTCATAAATTTTCTTTTGAAGGTAGTTCCGTAACAATTGGCTACTTTCCAGTGATGAACTTAGATAAAGTTGTCGGTATTGTTCTATAAAATTTTGATGTACTTTTTTCTTGTTTGATCACTAGAGAGAGGAAATTGGAGTTCAATTGGATGTCTCTAGTTCTGCTTGTCTTTTAAGAGCATTGACTTACTGGGCAGGTACCTTTTTAGTACAGCTCCTATGAGGCAAATTCATTCTACAATGGAAGGTCTTATTATCTTTAGAATATGCATTGCATTCAATATAAATTTTCTTTATATGATTTTTTTTCCTGAGTTCACAGTTTTGCATGTTTTATGCTTGGTGAAAGTGAAACAGCACTAACCCAATACATTTTACTGGTTTAATGGATTTCGGGTATCAGTGCAATTGTAGCATTGAATGATAATAATTAAACTGTATATTGGTTATAAGAGGGTGGACCTTGGTGCAATGGTAAAGGTTGCTCCATTGTGACCAAGAGATCACAGGTTCGAGTCTCTGGAAACAGCCTCTCCGCAAAGCGGGGGTTAAGGCTGTGTACATTATGACCCTCCCTGGACCCCGCTGTGACTGGAGCCTCGTGCACTGGGTACGCCCTTTATTGGTTATATAGGGGTCTGGATTTTATTTTGAGCTCTTTGACGAATTTGAATGAGAACTATCAGAAATGAAAAGAACAACTGAAGATAAAGTAGAAACACTGAGCAGTATAGGGGAAGTGTTTCCTGTGGGGGAGTGTGGCTCTGTGCACGTGCGTAGCCAATGGGAGTGTGGGCAGAGGCATCAATATGGGCGGCATTTTCGCCTTTCATGGGGGGCAGGGTGGTCATTTTGCCCCCCTTTATCTGAGTGCGGGTGCCACGCTCTTTTTTCCCTATTTGAATGAACAGAGTGGCATATGAGCACTCGCCTCAAGCTGGAGCATAAATGGAGTCCCCCCATGCCAGCCCGTAACACATTGTCAAAACGAAAAAATTCTAGGAGATTTAGTATACTTATCACCTTATTGATCCTCAATGCTAACAAACAGAGTGAATTTTATATTCTTATTCACCTTAGCGTCTTTATCACAATGTTAGCCCACCTTTATGTAGACTTCTGCTTGACAATCACAAAACATCTCCCTAGGCTTATGCTTAAAGTGCATATGAATTTTAAACCATGTCATCACTTAAGCCACAGCTTTATTGATGGAGAGAGAAAAGAATGATAAGGTATGGGGTCCGCAATTGTTTAGTGTTTTTTACAACGAGCATTCGAATTAGAGTTGTTTATTTATGTTACATTTTGGGCTTTATGAATTTTCTTTTAAATTTGGGTTGTGGAGTTGATTTTTGTTCCTGCTCTGTATCCAAGTATTGATGAGATTTGTTTTGGTTTTTTTGACTTTTATTTGGATCAATCTCATGTTGGAATCAGTCAAGTTTATTTTATTTTTGTCTGTATCTAGCTGTTCAATTTCCTTATTTGGATGTTTACATAGGAGTCTCTCTCTCTTGTTAATAGAAGACAGCAAGAAGAGAGCATTATTTAATCAAACAGATCCGTACAAATATGCCTTAACAATGCACCCCTTTTTTAACACATACAAACATATAGGGAAAAGGTGTGCAGCCCCTATGAGAGGTCACAAAATCATGCCTGAAAGTTGTGGTTTCCGTGCCTAAAAATTCTGTTGAAGAATATGGACATTCCATAATAAATATTCCAATGTCATCGTCAGTCCTTGAAATTTCATTTGCCTTTCCTTGTAAAACTCCTCTATTGATTCCTTCCATAATCCCCAAACTGATAACAGGTAACCAGCCTCTGCCAAATAGCTCGTTTAAAAATGTGTGCGGCTGTGTGAATCTCATCTTCAAGTTACTTAGCTGAATCCATGGTGTACAAAGGTGCTTCTCCAACCCTGGGCAG